>NC_091479.1:17360576-17660576 GCF_036971445.1 Narcine bancroftii | reverse complement strand
TGAGCTCACATAGCAAGGACCTGCAGTATTTAGTCTGATGCTTAATTGAAGTTCTGAGACGGTGCTGCATTGTTGTAAGTGTCATCACCAATGACATTGCTTTTATCTTGTCAAGTGATACAATAGATCCCATCGAGTTTAAACAGAATCTGCAAACTCTGCGATTGTAGTTCCGTAGACAAAAGTGCGGTGAAACTCAGCAGGTCACACAGCGTTCCTTGAGTAGCAAAGATATGCAAACAATGTTTGGGTCTGAGCCCTTTGCAAGGTATGAGCATAGAGCAGGGATGGCCAAACTATGGCTCACGAGCCACATGCAGCTCTTTGACATATATTGTGCGGCTCACAGAGATGTTGGCTAGAGGAGATACCAGCACTCCCGAAGCCACCTCGAGACGCTCCAAATCCACGCAGACAGACCAGGACCAGAGTTCCAGGATGGTCACAGCTCGGGCTGTGTCACAAGGAGAGGAAAGAGGGAGTGGGCACTAGAGGAATGACCCCTGCAGAGGAGCAGAGCAAGCAGCGCTCACTGGAGTTGGGTTCTCTTCACTTGGGCTGGGCCACACCATACCAGAACGCCGCCATCGTGGGGTATGCGGTAGGAGGGGTGAGCAAATCGGAGGATCCTCTGCAGTGAGCAGCCGCAGCGATCAGGAAGCTGGGGCTGGGCCAGGAGAGCTTCAATGAGGCATGGCCTGCCCCAGATGTGGGGTGGCTGTCCAAGGCAGGCACTCTGGCAGGGGAGAAGCAAGATTATGGAGATGGGGAGGAGATGCTGGAGGGGGTCCCCAGTGACCACGCAGTCAAGGGAAAAGGTTGGGGGCTGAATGCAGATTTGCAGGGTAGTTATGGAGGAGGTGCTGTCACCAGTCTTCACTGATAATGGCCTGTGAGATAGGAAGTCATGGATTCAATTGCAAAGATGTGTACTGAGTATAGTTACATAGTTTGTGGATGACTCCCACACTGACATGTCTGTCCATGTTCTCATGTACTGTCAAACCAAGTCCTCTGGTAAATTGGAGGAGTGACATCTAATATTCTGTCTGGCACTCTCCAACATTGACCAACATTGTGGCATCAATATTGACTTCTCTGGTTTCTACTCGCCCACTCCCCATTCTCTCTCTCTCTTCCCTATACCTTTCCTCCAGCTCTCCACCCCTTTCTGTCTCCATTCACGGAGTTATCTCCCTCCCCCTATCTACCTCATACATCCTGCCTGTTGGACCCTGCTCCTACCCCTGCCCCCATCCCACCATTTTGTTTGGGTGCTTGCCAGTATTTTGCTCACATCTTGATGAAGAGGTAAAGCCTGAAATGTTGGTTATGATCTTTATCTTTGCTACATAAAGTACATTGTTTGACATGCGGAGTTTTTCAGGCATTGTGTTTTTACTTCAACCACGGTGCCTGCAGACCTTTGACAGGTTAGACCCAACTGTTACGAGCCCAGAGGACCCCAAAGCCCAGCAGCAATAGACAAATAGGAAAAGTTACTTTTAATTATCTTTAAACATGAAAACAGGATCAAACTCTAAACTTATCACTATTAACTAACCTAACTTAACCTCCTTCTAATTCTAAGCACACGTGTATGTAATATGTTCAGAAAAGTTCTTTGATTCACAGTCCAATCTCACTTCTCTTTCCTCTAAGTTCACTGGTTGTAGGCAATTCTTAAACTGTGCACAGAATTTAACATTTATGAAGTTCACCAGGCTTTGGTTACTGCTCAGGAAGGTTCTTATTGGTTTTCAGAGAGAGATTTGTTGTTCGCTGGACACCCACAACTGATTCCTTGTAACCAGCCACGTCAGTGTCTTGCTGAAGAAACTTGCCCCATCAGGGTTTTCTAGATGATAACCTCTTTCTTTCAGGTCACCACAGAGTTCTTTTTTGTTTCCCTTATTTCAAGTGAAACATTATGCAGCCAGTCATCTCCTCTTGTATGAACCACAAAGGCTTTGACTAGACTGAACTAAGCACTCACAACCCGTCTTCCAAATGGGGTTTCTCCCACAAGCTTTCCAGCTTGTCCTGTTCCAGTCCCAGCTACTGCTGCCGACTAGCACTGCAGAATTCTCTCTCTCAGAGAAAAAGCCTGGTTTTTTTCCCTCTCTGCTTGCAAAACCACATGAACTTCTTAGTTCTCCTCCAGACAGCCTGCGGCTCCGACAAGTTCTTTTATCTCTTGCCTTTTTGTAAACAACAATCCATTAGTGAAGTCTCTGGGGCACTCTCCAAAGCTTTTGCAAAGGCTCTTGGCGCCGGCCTGTCTAGCATGAGCTAGAGCTCCAGTAATTTTAAATAAGATCTGTTTTAAAGTGTTTGTATGTGATCTGTCACACAACACAAAATGTTTGAGAGTACGAAGCCATGAACAGACATATAGGCACTGGAGTGGGGCGCAGAAATGTAGTCCCATGACTGCCTA
This sequence comes from Narcine bancroftii, assembly GCF_036971445.1. Classification (NCBI taxonomy): domain Eukaryota; kingdom Metazoa; phylum Chordata; class Chondrichthyes; order Torpediniformes; family Narcinidae; genus Narcine; species Narcine bancroftii. The sequence goes on along the minus strand of NC_091479.1, from coordinate 17,658,136 downwards.
CATTTTGTCATACCTTGATAAAGGGGTCAAGTCTGAAATGTTGGTTATGTATCTTTAACTTTGCTACACAGAGTACGCTGTTCGACCTGCTGAATTTTTAGTTTGACGATTGTGTTGAATGTGGAATAGTTTGATGAATGAACAAGAGAATTTACTGTACACTTTGATTTCTTGGATTACACCGAGGATGATGAACCAAAAAAAAAGCAAACCGGCAAAGAAATGGCAATTTCAGAGTCGGGAAGTTTGCAGGAACTAACAAAGGGAAGACAAAAGTAAAACAAATAAAATCTGACGTACAATCAAAGCTGCTGTAGGCGGCTGATGGCAAGAAATATGAGAGGAGATTTGAAGTTTTAGCATTACAGAAAGCCCAGAGACATGAAATCAGAACTCCACCCATGGAAAAATCCAAACAAGAATAATGCATCAAAAATCCACCCCCAACAAGTAATTTTTTTTTATTGAAAGAGCACATTGTACCTTGACTTTCATCACCCACTTTATTTGAGTAATCTGAATCCACAAGGCTTTGAGAAAATTAGAGAATGCGTAAGAATTCACTGTAGTTAACATCATCAGTTTAAGTATGGTGTAAATTGCATCTGCTTTGACACGGTAGGTAGCACTTAATCTGAGTCAGAAGGTAGTATGTCGGTTAAAGATTTGTACAAATTCAGTAAAACCCCCCCCCCCCCCCCAGTATCCAGCGCCTACGGAGATTGTTAGATGCTGGATAAGTGAGTTTGCTTGAAACTGAGCGTTACATAAATAATGGCAATGTGCACCAGATTTAAACTTCCATATTTTCTACCCATTTTTGTTTTGCCGATTATTTGAGTTTGAATTCCAGATAGCAGGGATTTTACTGTAATTTAAACTGGCATTCCAGTTTAATGCTGCACTGTTGGAAAGGCAGATTCCTCATGAGCCTCATTTACCCTTTCAGGTAGTCATAAGAGAAACCAGGAATTATTTCAAAGAAGATCAAGGAAATACACCCCACTGTCCAATCTAATGATGATCCCACAACTTCATCAGTAACAGGCCAGATTTCATCATTTTCTTATTGCAATATAGATTTAGATTTCAGATTTATTGTCAGAGAACATACACGACATCACGTACAACCCTGAGATTCTTTTTCCTGAGGGCCAAGCAGAATTATCACTTCTTGGTAGTGCAAAAAAAAAACCTGTACACAATATAACCATTTACGGAGCGGAAACAGGCCATGTTGGCCTTTCGAGTCCGCACCGGTTGGCTGATTTTGTGTGCCCTCTTCAGGCATTGGTCCCGGTAGATCTTCATTCAACAACGATGGACGAATTCAATGCAGGTGGAATCAGTCGTAGAAATGTTTGTGAAACGTGCAGTTTTCTTACCTTCGCATCCAGGACTTTTGTGATCTTCCAAAGATCAATCAACTGAAGAATTTATCCATTCCAATTCAAGGTTCCAGCATCAACAAGCAGAAATTGGATCCTTGCTTTCTTCTCAAACTGTAGTTCATTTGTATTTGCAATTAAAGCTAATCACAGATTTGCACCCGACTCTTGACAGATTATTGAAGTTCTAATTCTGCTGTCTATGCAAGGCTTCTTCAAAGAAATCCAATAGATTTGTTCAGCAAGATTTTCCCTTAAGGAAACCTTGCTGGATTTGGCTCATCTTGTCATGCGGCTCCAAGTAATTCATAACCTCATCCTTGACAATCGACTCCAGCATCTTCCCAACCACTTTAGTCAGGCTAACTGGTTTATCATTTCCTACCTGCTCCCTCCCTCCCTCCATTCTTGAATAATGGGGCAACATTTGCCATTTTCCAGTCCTCCATGACCATACCAGAATCTATTATTTCCTGAAAGATCATTATCAATGGCTCAACAATCTCTACTGCTATTTCTTTCAGAATGCAATCCATCTGGTCCAGTAGTCATCCACCCTGAGATCATTCAACCTTGGAACACAGAAATCACAGCACAGTACAGGCCTTTTGGCCTTCGATGTTGTGCTGACCTATATATTCCTACCAAAAATATACTAAACCCTTCCTAACTCGCCACTCTCTATCTTTCTTTCATCCGTGTACCTGCCTAAGACTCACTTAAATACTCCTAAATGTTTCAACCTCCACTACCACCCCTGGCAAGGCATTCTAGGCACCCACACCTCCCTGTGTGAAAAACTTACCCCTGATGTCTCCCTTAACTTTGTACAGATGTCCTCTGGTGTTTGCTACACCCACTCTGGGGAAAAGGTTCTGGCTACATACCCTATCTAGGCCTCTCAGAACCTGTAGACCTCTATTAAGTCACCTCTCATTCTTCTTTGCTCCAAAGAGAAAAGTCTCTACTACCCTTTTTTCTTTTTTTTGAATATTTTAATTATAAATTTTCAAACCCAAACAGTAATCAGTTACAGTAATCAATCACAAATTACAATTATCAATTACATCCAAAATTCACTGTTGAGTCTGAGCCATCCCCCCTCCCCACACTCAACAGACATGTAAACAAATAATGGAGGTGAGAGTCTTGTGGCACCTATACTTCTTTCTTGATGGTTGCAGTGAGAACAGAGAATGTGCTGGGTGGTGTGGATCCTTGATAATTGCTGCTGCTCTCCCTGTAGAAGTTCACGATGGCGGGGAAGGTTTTTAACCTCTGATGCCCTGGGCTGTGTCCACTGCCTTTTGCAGGGATTTACGCTCAGGTGTATTGGGGTGCTTATAGCAGACTGTGATGCAGCCAGTCATCACACTTTCCACCACACCTCTGCAGAAACTCGCCAGGGTTTCTGGTGTCGCACCAAACCTCCGCAATCTCCTGACATGCTTTCTTCATGATGCCAACTTTCTGAGATTTCAAGAGCAGTGGACACACAGAGAGATATGATGGAATTGCAGTGCACCTGTGAAATGTTATTGTGCACTCTTTGCTTCCTGAGCCTAGGAAAATTCATTCTTCTTTCTCATGGGGAATGCATAAAGGCTATTTAGGCTTTCTGGAAGTTGAATTACCTTCTCCGTCAGGCCTTGATCCTTAAGGAACGGTGGTGTCTTGGCCTTTGCACGCCACCCAGGAATAACTTAGCTATCCATAAAATATAGCCACACATCTTCCTTTCGTTGGTGGTTGGGAAGTAGTTGGAACTGAATGTCAAGAATGAGGTTATGGATTACCTGGAGGTGCATGACAAGATAGGCCAAAGTCAGCACAATTTCCTTGAGGGAACATCTTGCCTGACAAACCTCCTGCAATTTTATGAGAAAACCACAAACAGAAGAGGCGGATGTTGTATATTTGGACTTTGAAAAGGCCTTTGGCAAGGGGCCGTACATGAGGCTGCTTCACAGGATTACAGGAAAGAGACTAGCATGGGTAAAGCATTGGCCAATTGGCAAGAAACAGAGAGTTGGAATAAAGGTTGGCTACTGGTTACCAGTGCTGTTCTGCAGGGGTCGATGTTGAGACCACTTTTTTTTACGTTTCATGTTATTGATTTGGATTGCGGAATAAATGACTGTGGCTATGCTTGCAGATGATACAAAGAATTGTGGAGTGGCAGGCAGTGAGGAGGGAATGGAAAGGCTGCTGTGAGGCGGATAGATTAGGAGAAAGGACAAATAAATACAATGTTGGAAAGTGTACGGTCAAGCACTTTGGTAGAAGGAATAAGAGAGCAGGTTGGGGAGAAAATTCAATGTTCAGAGGTGCAAAGGGACTTGGGAGCCCTCGGGCAGGATACCCTAAAGGTTAACCTCCAGGTTGAGTCAATGGTGAATAAAGCGAATGTGATGTTGGCATTCATGTCTAGAGGAATAGGATAACCAGAGCAGGGATGTGATGTTGAGGCTTTATAAGACACCAATGAGTCCTCACTTGGAGTACAGAGTGGAGTTTTGGGCTTCTTATTTAAGAATGGATGTGCTGGCATTGGAGAGGGTGTAGAGAAGATTCACAAAAATGATTGTTGGAATTAAGGGATGAGTGTATGAAGAACATTTGATAGCTCTTGGACTGCACTTCTTGGAGTTAAGAATAATGAGACCTAATAGAAGCATTTCCAATGTTGAAAAGCCTGACAAAATAGATGTGACAAAGTTGTTTCCCATGGTAGAGGAGTCAAGGACAAGAGGGCACAGCTTCAGGATTGAAAAGTGCCCATTTAAAAGTGGAGGAATTTCTTTAGCTAGAGAGTGGTGACCTTCTGGAATTTGCTACCATGGGTGGCTGAGGAGTCCAAATCGTTGATCTATTTAGGCAGAGATTGATAGGTACAGAACATAGAACACTTCAGCACAGTACAGGCCCTTCGACCCTTGATGTCGCTAATCCCAGATTTAGATTTATTGTCAGAGTACATACATGACATCATTATACAACCCTAGGTGAGGCATGGCAGGTGGAATTTAATTGTGAAAATGATGAACTGTTGCACTTTGGGATCTCGAATAAAAGATGAAAATATATAGTAAACGGCAGGATCCTTGGAATACTGGTGTATAGATGATCCTGTAATGTATACCCTTGCCATATATGCTGGCATATATTTCGACTCTGTGTAGGATGACCCCGGGATTTTCACCTAAAATGTAGGTTTTGAGCTATACCCTTTGAATAAGATGACCCTAAATCTGGCACTGATACTGACCAGTGGATGCTGTTAAAAGCAAATCTCAATATTTTAATAACAACTTTCCATGTAAAGATTATAATTTTATTTGGATATTTTAAAATAAACCGTGGTTGGCTCCTGTAACAGGCCATTTAAAGCCAGTGCAGAACTGACAGTAGTTGGACTGGGCAGATGGATCCCACGGAGGAGCGCTGAGACTTCAAACATAGAAAATAGGTGTAGGAGAAGGCCATTTGGCCCTTCAAGCCTACACCACCATTCATTTTGATCATGGCTGATCATCCACTCAGTACCCTGTTCCAGCTCTCTCTCCATACCTCCTGAACCCCCTAGTCACAAATACTAAATCTAACTCTCTCTTAAATATAGCTATGGAACTGGCCTCAATCACTTCCTGTGGCAGAGACTTCCATAAATTCACCACCCTCTGAGTGAAAAAATTCTTCCTCATCTCAGTCCTAAAGGACTTCCCCTTTATCCTTAAACTGTGACCCCCTGGTTCTAGACTTGCTCAACATTGGGAACAATTGTCCTCCACCTAGCCTGTCAAATCCCTTAAGAATTTTGAACGTTTCTATTAAATCTCCTCTTAATCGTCTAAACTCCAGCGAGTACAAGCCCAGTCGTTCTAGCCTTTCTTCATATGCAAGTCCCGCCATCCCTGGTATCAATCTGGTCAACCTTTTCTGCACTCTCTCCATGGCAATGATGTCCTTCCTCAGATAAGGAGACCAAAACACAATACTCCAGGTGAGGTCTCACCAAGGCCCTATACCACCAAGGCATCAATACCTCTCTGCTCCTGTACTCGAATCCTCTTGATATGAACGCCAACATACCATTCGCCTTTTTTATTGTTTGCTGCACCTGCCTGCCCACTTTTAATGACTGATGCACAGTGACACCCAGGTCTCTTTGCATCTCCCCTTTTCCTAATTGGATACCATTAAGATAGTACTCAGCCCTCCCATTCTTTCCTCCAAAGTGGATAACCACACACTTATCCACATTATATTGCATCTGCCATGCATTTGCCTACTCACGCAACCTCTCCAAGTCACCCTGCACACTCTTAACAGTCTCTACTCAGCTTATAATGCCTATAACTAACGGGGCATGTGCCAAATTGCGTCGGAGCTTACAGGAAGATGGCAGTGGTGTTGAGACTTTGCCGGCAAGGGATGAATTTTAGACCCAGCATGTGTGATGACCCGGTTTAAGTTTCACTATCATCCTATACGGTAGCTCACTGAAAGTTGCAATGCACGTGGATGGGCTGGCAAAGCTGGTGTATGGCATATCTGAGCAAACAGTGAATTACCCATAAGGAGAGGTTAGACAGATATGGATTTATTTAGGGTGACAGAGGCTGAGGGAGCAATCTGATAGAAATAGAATAAAAAAAATAACATTGACCAGCAAAGATTTTGCTTCCTGAACACACATGGGTGTATTTTATGGATATTGGGCTAAAAATTTCCATTCACGTACTTTTTTTTTAAGCTTTAACCTACTTTTGTGAATTCCTCTCATGTTTTCAGTCTACTTCAAACATACAAAACCGTGAAGTGCAACACGTCATTGAAAATTCTTTATCTGCATTCGCACTTGGGACCTTCTTCACTGCTGATCTCGGTGCAGTCGGTGACGAACATGGTGAAAGGTTTCGCCAGGACATTGCGACCACATGGAAAAGTGATATCAGGGCGACTGGAATCCATCAATGCTGGCTGACTATTGTTGGACACTGACATGAGAGGCATCAGATGCTGAGTACAAACTAAAATGATCAGGAAAACATTTTTAGCTCAGTTGAACTAATGTCAGTACCATTATGCAATTAAATATGCTGAATTCAATAAAAGTTAATTTAATATTTCTTCAACTTCCTACGTGATACAGCAAATCTGAAATTATCTTTGTGTTCAGCTTGAAGTTGCCAATCACAATCCCCATTTTTTTTCAGGAAGCAAACTTTTGGAAATAAAATTGTTGTACAGTGTTGCGACAAGCAAAAAGAGGGTGGGCCGTCAGAGTCTTTTTCCCCAGTGTAGGAATGTCAAATACTGGGGCTATATCTTTAAGGTGAAACATGGAAAGTTAAAAGGAAATTTACAAAGTATCTTCCAGAATGTGGCAGGTGCCTGGAAAGTGCAACCAGGGGAAATGGTGGAGGCAGACACAATAAAAATGTTTGAGAGGCATTTAGACAAGGATATAAATGGTGAAGGCTGATGTACAGTTTTAATTAGCACCATGGTTGACATTGTCTGTCACAGCCTGTACTGCCTTTTGTTTTATTTCACAAAACAGCACAATTTCTTTTCCAAAAATAGAAATGAAGTTCAGTATTTTCTCCATTCATGATTCTAGAAATATCATGATTTTTATGGTCTCATAGGCGATTGTGGAAGTGGTTCTCAACCTTTCTCTTTCCACTCACATTCCACCTTAATTATTCCCTATGCCATAGGCGCTCTGTAAGAGATTGCTTAAGGTGGAATGTGGGTGGAAAGAAAAAGTTTGAAAACCCCTGTTTTCATCATCCCTCATTGACTCGTTATGTGCACGGTTTCAGGACTCCAAAGAAAATGGGCCAATGGCAATTTTTCTCAAGCAAAATATTTCAGTAACAGTTGGGCCTAGAGCAGTGATTCTCAACTTTCCCTTCCCACTCATATACCACTTTAAGCAATCCCTTACTATTTTTCACAGAGCATTGATGGCATAGAGATTACTTAAAGTGATAGGTGAGTGGAAAGAAAAAGGTTGAAAACCACTGGTATAGATTAAGCAAAATAGTTATTTAATATCTTTTTTTACAAGGTACAGTAAAATCCCCATTATCCAGAATTCAAGCAACTGGCGAAAAAAATCGTGGAAAATAAATAGGTTAAAAAGTATATAAGTTTAAAATTGGTGCCCTCAGTGGTTAGTTTGTCAATCCACACACCACACAGTCTCAAGCAACTGGATAATTCACTTATGCAGCATTTACCAATCCCCAGAGGTGCTGGATACTGGGGGCTTTACTGTAGTAAAGTTCAACGACACTTGACAAGCTAAGACTATCTTGCTTTGAGTGACTTCAAGCTTAATTTAACTGTTTAGAATCACAATGAAGGGTAATTTTAGCAAAACAGAATGTGCTTGAAAGCCTCAGCAGCTTGACATCATCTGTGAAGAATCTTTCATTAGAATGAAAACTTTTTTCGTTATAAAAGCCTAAGTTTTGTGCTGACTTTCTTGTCACGGAACCACAGTCACCTGCATCTCCCATGATCTATAATTTTCTACTATATATATATGCTTCAAATTTTATGTTTGTGAATGTTTTAATGATGCTATTTGATTTCCTGATATTGGGATATGTATAGAATTAGCACATTTAAAAATGGAATTTTAAAGAATAAGAAACCCATTTATTTTTTGATATTTTCAGAAACTATAGAATAATTTTGATTTTGGACAGTAATACAAAACAGATGATTGCAAAGTGGCCTCCCCCGCTGATTTTTATAGAACCAGTAATTAGTTGGATATACAATATGCTGCCAAATAACTATTAAACTATTAATAGTTGTCTGTCATGGTTGGCGTAGCAGTTAGCGCAACGCCTTTACATCACCAGCAATAGGGAGCAGGGTTCAAATCCCGCGCTGTCTTTAAGGAGTTTGTTTGTTCTCCCTGTGTCTGCGTGGGTTTTCCCTGGGGGCTCCGGTTTCTGCCCACCGTTCGAAACATATGGGGTTGTAGGTTAATTGGGTGTAAATTGGGCCAATCATCCCCTTGACACCCGCCCACAAGACTGCAGGAGATGCTCCACTTGCGCCCTCACCTCGTCCCTCACTACCATTCGGGACCCCAAACAATCCTTCCTTGCACCAAGGACCAGAGAACACTTATTTAATTGTGCATCAAAATAAAAGAACTTTTTAAAACAATTTAAAAAAATTTTTCTCTCTATGAACCATACTGACCAAAATACACTCAAACATTTCCCTCTTGAATATACACAGTGTCATTTTCTCCCCTTTTCCCCCCCTCCCTTCCCTCCCTCCTTCACCCACCCACTCAACGTTCAACATATATGATACATTAAACAATGTCATCACACAATGAAAAACAACAGGAAAATTGTGTCATCTACTTTTACACACTGGGTCAGTTCATTTCGTCTTCTTCTCCTTCTGTCATCTTAGGCGGTGGAGGTCCACGGTAGGACTTCTCTGTGGTGTTCCATGTACGGTTCCCAAATTTGTTCGAATACTGTGATGTTATTTCTTAAATTATATGTTATTTTTTTCCAATGGAATACATTTATTCATTTCTATGTATCATTGCAAAAAAAACTTGAAAGCCGATGGAATTTTTAAGGACACAGATTTATTACCTTGTCCAATGTTGTACTCTGTTGATCTTAACCATTCAGTTAAAGCCAATACTGCCTCCAAATCTGTCAGTTTCCCCAGGTTAGTTGGTTTAAAATTACTCCAATAAGATCATTCTGCATAGAAATGCTCATTTGACATATTGAGCTAGCAACTCTTTCTTTCTTTGGCTTGGCTTCGCGGACGAAGATTTATGGAGGGGTAAATGTCCACGTCGGCTGCAGGCTCGTTTGTGGCTGACAAGTCCGATGCGGGACAGGCAGACACGGTTGCAGGGGAAAATTGGTTGGTTGGGGTTGGGTTTTTCCTCCTTTGTCTTTTGTCAGTGAGGTGGGCTCTGCGGTCTTCTTCAAAGGAGGTTGCTGCCCGCCGAACGGTGAGGCGCCAAGATGCACGGTTTGAGGCGAGATCAGCCCACTGGCGGTGGTCAATGTGGCAGGCACCAAGAGATTTCTTTAGGCAGTCCTTGTACCTCTTCTTTGGTGCACCTCTGACACGATGGCCAGTGGAGAGCTCGCCATATACAAGACTTCATAATTGGTCCTGTGCCCCTGTTATTTCCCATTCTTTTCCCTTTTATGTACATACTCACTTACCTGCTTGTTCTTTTGACAATTTTCTTAAATAAGAATCCTCTGGTTATCAGCCCAGTTGCAATTTTTTCATTAAAATTTATTAAAGTATTTTTAACTCCCCCCATGAAATCTTTTCTTTTTCAATATTAGTACATGACAATAAAATAAAAGTATTAACAAATCTTGTATAGTAGTATAAATAGCACTGAGTCCTATATTACATTAAAAGGATTAAAGTAAAGACACTAGACTAAATATCTAATTAAATTCCCTCCCTTCGGAGGCAACTGACTAACACAAACAGTCCACTAGGCTCACTTATGCCAAAGAGACCAAGAAAAGGATTTGGAGTCAAATATTAAGAACTAAAGACAAGGAATGAAATATCCCTTCCCAAAAGAGAATGTAACCAGAACGTATAATACTGTGTTCCTTCTTCAGTTATACATTTATCAGTGACAGATGATTTATATTGAATAGAGAGAGAGAGAGAGAGAGAGAGAGAGTGAAAAGCTTGTGGGAAAACCCCATTTGGAAGAAGGGTTGTGAGTTCTTAGTTCAGCCTGATCAAAGCCCTTGTGGTCCATACAAGAGGAGAGGACTCACTGTCTAATCTTTCACTTGAAATAAGGGAAACAAAAAGGAACTCTGTGGCAAAACACTGAAAGAAAGAGGTTATCATCTGGAAAACACTTATGGGGCAAGTTTCTTTGGCAAGTCACTGAAGTGGCTGATCAGAAGGAATCAGTTGTGGGTGTCCAGCGAATAACAAATCTCTCTCTGAAAACCAACAAGAACCTTCCTGAGCGGTAACCATTTACCTTTCAAACACAAAAGCCTCGTGAAATTCATAAATCTTAAATTCTATGAATGGTATAAGAATTGCCTGCAACCAGTGAACTTGGAGGAATGAGAAGTGAGATTGGACTATGAATTAAAGAACTTTTCTAAACTTACCCACATATTACATACACATGCGCTTAGAATTAGAAGTTAGGTTAAGTAAGTTAATAGCAATAAGTTAGAGTTTGATCCTGTTTTCATGTTTAAATATAATTAAAAGTAACTTTTGTTTAAGTAACCATTTGTCTGGGTGAATTTCTGTTGCTGGTGGGTTTTGTGGACCTCTCGGCTCGTAACATATCACATTTAGAAGAGAGATTAGAATAGATTTTAGCCAACTGAACTTTGGAATAGTGGGCCTGGTGTACTACCTTAAATTGTATTAATGAATGTCTAGTACAAAGGGAGGATGAATCTTCTCCTAGCATTCTATTTCCTGAGCATACTAATCATATATTCTCTCTCCTCTGTCCATGAGTGTTTCCTTATTTTTGTACCACTGTGTAATAGCGCAGATGTTTATGAATTTCTTTACGCAAATATTTAACATTTCCTATGATTGTTGTAAGGTAATTACAATTGAGCTGTCTCGTTGTAAACACTTGGTCAAATTTTAAATTATAAAGCCCTTTATTTCAAACTTTGTTTATGCGTTTAATACTTAGAACGTATCCCAGCTGCCTTGTAACTGCTTTTAAAGTACTGTAATTTGATTTAAATAGTACAGTCCTTTCTAAAATTTCCAATAATCTGAGTTGATTTGCCAACTATTTTTAGTATTTAGGAAAACCTTGAAGAAATAATAAACTAAGAACAGCGGAGCAGTTAGTGTAGCAATTAGCACAACGCTATTTACAGCGCCAGCGACCCGGGTTTGAATCCTGCGCTGACTGTAAGGTGCTTGTACGTTCTCTCCCTATCTGTGTGGATTTCCTCTGGGCAACCTGGTTTCCTCCCACATTCCAAAGCTGTACGGGTTATAATTGGTCACATGGGTGAATTTACGCAGTGCAGGCTTGTGGGCCAGAAGAGTGTGTTACCATTGCTGCTTCTCTAAATTGAATTTTAAAAATTGCTAAAGTAGAATACTTTCTTTCTTGATGCAGGGTATGACATGGTTGTAATTTCAATCAGAGATCGCATTGCTTTTATTCCGGAAGTGTTCAGAGACAACAATTGCTGACATTTGTCTGTGAAAGTTCACTTGGCCATACATAACGCATATAATGCACTGTTTGAACCACACACAGGAAACCATATATCTGAGCAGTGGAAACACCCTCCCCATTGGCCACCCACTACTTATCTCCACATATTCATTTTCATTTAAGTCATTTCATTTCTTGCTTCCAGATATAAGATTCTTGAAAATTTAAAGCTAATCTTATATTAAAAACAATATAATTACTAAATAAAGGGGAGAAACATTTGGAAGATCTCACTTCCTATATTAAAGGATGACATGGTTGCCGAGTTGCTGTCTTACAAACCCCGTGACCTTGTTCAATCCTGAATTCTGCTGCTGACTGTGTGGAGTTTGCATGCTCTTCCTCTGACTGTGTGGGTTTCCTCTGAGTGTTCTGGTTTCACCCCATATCCTGAAAAAGGTGTTGTTTGTTTGTAGGTTGATTGGGTTCCGTAAATTGACCCTGGAACCTGAGGGAGGTGATAATGTGGGCAACATCAAAATGGATAAGTGCGGTGGCGCAAGTAGGTGCTTGAGGTTTGGCGTGGACTAGGGGGCATGACTCCATAATCTTTCCCAGCCTTGCCATTTGTTTTGGATCCTGCTGCAGAAGACCTCAGCCATCAGAAAGTGCACTGTGTTTAGTTTTTAAAAAAAATTATGGTAACACCATGGTAACAGGCCATTTTAGCCCACGAGTTGAAAGTAAATGTAAAGATGGCAGCGCTTGTCTCCCTGAGTTCAATGTAGCAGCCACTGGTTTGGACTTGTGGGGAGCAAGGGAGTGGAGATGCAGTATTCCCTTGGGGTCCAGCCACCCAGTTGACTGCCGTCAGCTCCACATGGGCTTGGACCAGCCCGTTGAGGGAACCGGCGGTGGTTTTATTTGAAATCCCGTGACCTTGGGGTCTGGGCCCAAGATGGCGGTGCCTATTAATCAGGAATGGCCATGAGGGGCTGCAGACTCCTGGGACGTGGAGGACTGGAGCAGGGCATTAGAGGACGGGAAGACCACTCCTCAGCCTGAGAAGGAAAAGCAGAAGAGACAACACACGGGACTGTGATCACAGAAGTGGACCAGAACAAGTGGCCAAGGAACCCACTGAAGCTGCGGGCTGCTGGAGATTGCTGTTGAGGGACTTGCGCCGAGCTGCGGACTAGAGGAGACTGGGTCGAACTGGCTGGGGGGGGTGGGGGGGTGGGTGCCAGGTATCGGAACAAGAATGCAAGGAGGTACTGAGGGCGTCTGGAGCTTAGATCACCGGTGGTTTGGACTGGACTCTTGAGTGGCTGTGGAAGCACTGGACGTGAATCTACGGACATTTGGTAACTCTGCAGGGACTCTCTTTTGCTTCTCTCTCTCTGATTCCTACCGGTGGCGAATTTGTTGCCTTGCAGCAGGCAAAAAGAATATGACACGGTTTTATTACTGTGACAATAAATTGAATCTTGAGTTCGTGCCGCCCAATTTACACCCAATTTACCTACACCCCTGGTACTTTTAGACCAGCAAATGATGAAATAAAGAGCTGGTCACCATTTCCATGCATCTGGGTTCCCTACTAGATGCCTTGGAAATTAGGAGGTGGGACTCGCTGTGCTTCTTAACATTTTAAATGAGGTTCCTGGAAGGATTTTAAATGCCCAGACTTCCCGATGCACCTGCCCATTGGACTTGCCTGTCCTCTGGAACTGATGCATGACCTTTCTTTGTATCTGGACCGGTACTATAAAAAGACACGATTTTACTAAGTAAATAGTTCCGCAGAAGTCTGTGAAGTTACTTGAGTTGGTTTCTTATTTTACATTGTTCCAGAAAGCTATTAAAATAGTAACGTGCTTGTCTCCCTGAGTTCAATGTATGATTAGTTTATTTGCCTTTGAATAGAGTTGATTTCTACCTGTAACAAACCATTGGCCTGCTGATTCACTTCATGCAGGTCCCTACGTCTAAACTTCCCTCTGAGTAATATCACAGGTTGTGGCAGAGAGTGCTGGGCTGCGACAGGTGACTTTCCTTTGGGGTCCTGCGCATCAAGTAAAAGTTCTTAGGTGCCTGAAAGGAGACCTCACAATCATTTACAAGTGTTTCTCTACTTACAATGGTCCAACTTACGATTTTTCAAAGTTACAATGGCTTGAATCCGTACTTTCAATTTTGAATTCTGATCTGTTCCCACGCGTGCGATATGCAATGCGTTGCTCTCTCGCGATGCTGGGTGATGGCAGCATTGCGCGAGAGTATCGTACAGCATTCACTCTCGCGATGCTGACTCAACCATGCTCGCAGTCTCTGTCGTGATCACGTGAACGAGTGCACTGTAAACAATCCATCATATCCACTAAACGCCTCACCATCCAGCAATTAATTTTAGTTCAATGCTTCATGCCCCGCGTGCTTTCAGCTCTGTATGTTAATGGTTGTTTCAGCATGGAATAAAGGCATTCAAAATTTAGTTGTGAAAAAAATGGTAGGTGCGGTGTGCTTTTTCGACTTACAATGGGTTTGCCGGAATTCAACCCCATTGTAAAATGAGGAGCTCCTGTAATGGAGAGGGAAGGGAGGGGGCAAGTGGAACCAAGAATTCTTAAACCAGCTATATCTTTTACAATTTTACAAATTAGGAGCTGAGGTAAGGAAATCACCCCTTTGAGCCTATCCTCTCATTCAATAATATCATGGCTGATTTGACTGTATTCTCAATTCAGCATATCTGTGTATTCTGATAAACGATGATCCCTTGCTGACCAGAATTTATCTACTGCTGCCTTAAAATATTTTAGTTCACTGCTTCTACTGCTTTATGAGAAAATAAGCTCTAAAGTTGTCTTGAATTATTTAAGATGTGACGCATAGTTTTAAATTCCAAACAAAACTTCCTCTTTCCATTACCCTGTTGGGTTCTTAACTGTTTCAATGTCACTTATCTAAACTCCAGGGGATGCAATCCTAATGTGTTCAACTTTTCCTAATAAGATAACCTGCCATCCCCAGGTATTAATCCTTTAAACCTTACGTGACTTCTTTTGAGTGACTTTACATCCTTCCATATTTACAAAGAACAAGACTATACACAAATCGCTAATATGGGCTCACCAATACCTTCCATCACTGAAGCAAATCCACACTACTTTTGTATTAAACTTCCCTTATCAAGTCAAGTTTATTGTCACTGATTGCACAAGTATATCCCGATGAAACAAAGTTCTCTGGTCCTCGGTGCAAAACACACAGACACACATACAAACAGACAAACAATTCATATGCAGGACAAGTATTCATATATATAAATAAATATTGTTTCATGAATGTGAGAGTCTCGGAGGGTTAGGGTGAGCAGTTCCTTTGGTCGTTCAGCGTTCTCACCGCCCGTGGGAAGAGACTGTTCCTCAGCTTGGCTCTGATACTCCTGTATCTCTTTTCTGAAAGATGTGGTGTGCGGGTGGAAGGGATCCTCAATGATTTTGCATGACTTCTTCAGACAACGATCCCAGTAGATCACGTCGATGAGAGGAAGGGAGACACCTGTGATCCTCTCTGCCACACTTATAGTCTTGTGGATTGACCTCCGATTCATTTCACGGCAGCAACTGTATCACGCCATGATGCAGCCGGCCAGGTCACTCTCGATGGAGCTCCTGTCGAAGGTTGACAGGATGGTGGCCAGTAGCCGTGTCCACTTCAGCCTTCTCAGGAAGCGCAATCACTGTTGCACCTTCCTGACAACTGAGAAGATGTTGGGTGTCCACGATAGGTCGCTAGTTAAGTGAACTCCAAGGAACTTGGTGCTCTCCGCTCTCTCCACTGCAGAGTAATTGATGTGACTGTTCATTCTTGGTCCTCCTGAAGTCCACAAACATCTCCTTCGTCTTGACTCACTCTTGCAGGAGGATTCCTTAGTTTGTATGGTATTTCTGCCATGATTGAATAAATGGAAGGAAGAATGTGTAAGTTGAGGGGCCCTGACCCAAAACATTGACTGAGCATTGTTTGCTGGCTATATTTGGGACCAGCAAACAATGCTCAGTCAATGTTTTGGGTCAGGACCCCTAATCGATAAAGGGTCTCAACCTGAAACGTTGACTGACCATTTCCAACCATGGGTCCTGCCTAACTCTCTGAGTTTCTTCAGCTCTTTATTGTTTGCTCAAGATTGCAGCATTTACAGTTTTTGTGTTTCTCTGTGTCAGGTTCAATTTTGCTTTGATAATCAAAATAGAAGATCCTGGGCTCAGGTCACCTCACTACATTATTTAGAAATCGACTACCTGACCAACTCTAACAGGACATGACTACATATGCTGGGTATGGGTTTGATATTTGTCGCCGCCATTGATTATGAAATATCTGCAAGAAAATAATTTCCATTTGACATTAGTGACTTTGACCCCATTTTATGCCTTATTTCCTTTCCATCTTTCTTCCTTGAGTTTGTAGGTTATTGCATTAGTTCTTGACTTTTTGTCCCTGTGTCACCTGATGGACGAGTGCACCAAGTTACCAAGTGATAAAGCTCTGTGATTATGAATGACATTGAGATGACGATATTTTATTTACCAGTTGAATTGATTCACAATGACAGTTCAGAAAAAATGAATTGCATCCCCCTTCACCTTCCTGTCTTTTCCTTTTCCCCTTTCCTTCCCTTTCTGCCCAGCTAAATTAATCTGTGGCTATCTGTTTTGTCTGAAACTGATGAGATCAGTAATTGCTTGAGAACTGAACTCATGAGGTCACCCTCACACTACAAACTCAATAAGATTCTGTCTCTGAGTCAGACACTCCATTTGATGCAGTGATCCTATTTAAAGCCAAATTAGCCAATGGCAAACATAAGACATAAGTGCTAACTGTAATCACCTGTCAGAGCCTGTAATGTCATTGCTGCTTGGTACCCAAAGGACTAGGACCCCCAGTGTCAAAACAGAGGCAATAAAATGAATAGCGGAAAATGCTGGAAGTGAACGAAGGTCAGAAAAGAAGATGAGCTTTATTGTCACCCATCTCAGCCCAAGATTACGCTGGATAACAAATATTTCAAAAGGTTTGTTTCCTGAAAAAAAATGTTGATTATGATCGACAACTTCAAGCTGAACACAAAGATAATTTCAGAATTCCTGTATCATGTAGGAAGTTGGAGAAACATTAAATTAACTTTTATTGAATTTGGCATATTTAATTGCATAATGATGCAATTCAATTAGTTCAACTGAGCTAAAAATGTTTTCCCGATAATTTTCGTTTGTACTCAGCATCAGATGGCTCTCGTGTCAGTGTCCAGCATTGATGGATTCCAGTTGCCCCGATATCGCTTTTCCCACGATCGCAACGTCCTGGTGAAACCTTTCACCGTGTCCGTCACCGACCGCACCAAGATCAGCGGGGAAGGAGTCCAAGTGCGAGTGCGGAAAATGAATTTTCTATGACACGTTGCACTTCACGATTTTGTATGTTTGAAATAGATGTAAAATATGCCAGGAAATCACCGATAAAATAGGTTGTATCTGAAAAATGCTATGTGATTAGGAATATTTCAGGTAATTTTTCAATTAGCAACCCATAATCCATAAAATAAACTCAAAAGTCTTTAGGAAGCAACATTTTTTGTTGTCCACTGTTACTTATTTGTTTACAGATTGGCTTGCTTTAACTTTTCAGTGTTTTTACAAAGTCTCCTTTGTGAGATTCACGACCTGTGTAGAATAGGGTGAATGACTTTAAAGTGGATCCAGGTAAGAGATGGAAGGACATGTGCAAGTGAGAGATGAAGTGAAGTATGAATCCTGAATCCGGTTGAACAAGGAAGTCTGCAGATGCTGCGGTGAATGAAATTCAGAAACATGCTGGAGAAACTCATCCGGTCACGCAGCATCCATTGGGAAAGAAAAGGTAACCAACGTTTTGGGGCTGGGCCCTTTGTTCGGTGTAAGTAAAAATAGCCAGGCATCTGAATAAAAAGGTGGGGAGTTGAGGAGGAAGGGACAGCCAAGGGGTGCTTAGGGGCATAACTCTAGCCCCTTTTCCTCTGGCATCCCAGGTAATTGTCCCGGGATAGGAAGCCCTTTGTGCCGTTTCCACTGGGCCACCCTTAACTGGGACACTAATTGCCTTTCCGCTGAACGCACTCATCCCCGGGATCGGAGTGTTCTACCTTCAACTGGGAACAGGTGCTTTTCTGCTGTCCTTTTTTCCACTGGTTTTATCAGAACGCCGGTGTCAGCAAAAGCCGAAGAGTAGGGGTAGAGGCAGTTAATCCCCAGCGTGAAATGATGTCATTTGACGCCGGCATTCAAAGACTGTCCTGGTAAATTCCCAGTTAATTTCTGGGACGGTGCCAATGGAAAAGGGGCTCCTGAAAGCAGCAGAGGAGGCAGATCAAATGATTATTGTTGACTAGAGCTTTTGAAGGCCATGTTCGAATTGAAAATTACTAATTAGATTGTAGCCAGACTGCTGTGTGCGCATTGTTCTTCTTACCACAATGCAGGAAGGATGTATTGTACTCGAGAGGGTGCAGAGTACATGAACAAGAATGTTATATGGGTGGGTAATGTTAGTTAAGAAGCAAGATGGGCTTGTCTGCGGTTGTTTTCTTGGAATCAAAAAAAAAACTGAGAGGAAGATTTAATTGAAAGTCCTAGCAGGGTAAAAGGAAGGTGCTTTTTCTGTTTGATGAGGAGGTCATCATTACAGACCCTAGAACTGAGTTTTTGCCAGAAGATGGTGAAGGTTCAGAACTCTCTGAAAGAAAATGTTGAGCACAAGCCCTTATTTAAATAGAAACTGGAGTGAAGTGTCATTACTTACACGGCCACAGACCAAAAGCCTGAACCTTTGACCAGTTTGCTTTCAGCTGAAATGAATAGAATTGGCCAGTAATTTTGTTCAGAGCTGAACATTCTGAGGTTGCAGGTTGGTTTTAAAATGTGCTATCACCCTTTTACTGTATTGGCCATATTATGCTTTCACCTAGTAAAACACAAAAGTCTCATGGGACTGTGCTCCTCACCTCCCCCCCCCCCAACTGTTTTGTTTGGGCGGCTCCCTACAATTTATTTATACTTTGATGAAGGCCTCAAGCATGAAATATTGGTCATGTATCTTAATCTTTGCTATATATTGTTTGACTTGCCGACTTTCTCCAGTGTTGTGTTTAGGAGGAGCACTTTTCCGCCTGGGCCCTCTCCAACCAGATGGCATTAGCATCGACTTCTCTGCTTTCTGCTGACCTACTCCCCGTTCTCCCCCATCCCTCTGTCTTCTTTCCTCCAACTCTCCAGCCTTTCCCTCTCCATTCACAGAACCATCCACCCCCCTCCCCTGTTTGCTGGTGTGTCCTCCCTCCCTTATCCACCTATTATCTCCTGCTAGAGGGGACCCTGATCCTCCCCATCATTTTGATCGGGTGCCTGCCTACATTTTGTTCATACCTTGATGAAGGGCTCAAGCCTGAAACGTTGGTTATGTATTTTTATCTTTGCTAAATAAAATACACTGTTTGACCTGTTGAGTTTCTCCATCAGTGTGTTTTAGTTATCCTTTGACCTGTTTTCTGAAACTAGACGCTCCCCGAGGTGATGAGATGCACCGTTATCATGCAGTGGTCCAGCTTCAGAGGTTTCTAATAATGGGGTACCCGTTTGGGTATGATGGAAAACAAGACCACATGAAAAATAAGCTTGTAATGGACAGCACTGTGTAGCATACCAACAGGTCAGAGCGGAGCCCAGCAATTAGTTAAGAATGGCATCAGAGGTAGATAGGGTTGTATGCTTTTGGCATATTGTCCTTCACAAATCAAAGTATTAAGTATAGGAGTTGGGATGTTGTGGTAAAGTTGACCATATCAGGCATTGATGAGGCCAATTTTGGGATATTGTGTGCCGTTTTGGTCACCTAACTACAGGAAATATATTGAAAGAGTGCAGAGAAAATTTACTTGGATGTTGCCTGGACTTCAGTAACGGAGTTACTGGGAAAGTTTAAACAGGTTAGGACTTTATTTCCTGGAGCGTAGAAGAATGAAGGGAGATTTGATAGAGGGATTTAAAATGATGAGGGGGTTAGACAGAGTAAATGTAGGTAGGCTTTTTACACTAAGGGGAGGTGATAGACATGAGTTAAGGGGAAAAGTTTAGGGGGGACATTTGGTGGAACTTCTTCACACAAAGTAATGGGAATGTGGAACGAGCTGCCAGCTGCATTGGTAAATGCAGGCTCAATTTTAACATTTAAGAAAAATTTGGACAGGTGCATGGATGGGAAGGGCATGGAAGGCTATGGTCTGGGTGCAGGTCAGTGGGACTATACAGAATAATAGTTTGGCACAGACTAAAAGACCTGAAGTACCTGTTTCTGTGTTGTAATATTCTATGGTTCTAATGGTAGTGGATCATTAAAGAAGTAACAGGAGGAGAAGACCATCATATGAGTACTAAACAAAATGGATGAAGCTTTCACAGCCAAGTTGAGCCTAAAATTCCAAATTGGATGATCCATCATGGCTTCCTACTGGAAACATTTCAAGTGGAGGTTGATTAAATTTTTGAAAGATCAAAGAATTTAGGGCTACATGGGGCTAGGAACTTAGGACAGTTATGGCTAAGGGAAAATCATTCATAAACATTTTGAATAGTGGGGCACGCTTGAGGTGATAGTGGGACATGCTTGAGGTGACATGACCTATTCCTGCTAGTTTTCTTGTGTGCTGAGATTCTTTAATCTTTACTGTGGATAAATGCTTTAATTCCCACTCAACAGCATTTTTGGTGTGATTGGCATGGTTCAAGAAGAGGTACACCACTGACCTCTCAAGGACAGGGATAGGCAATAAATGCTGGCATCACATCTGAAATGAATGACACTATAATCCAACTTTCTTCCATCTTGTGATTTTGCTTGTTTAGATTATAACATTTTCTTTTGTTGTCTATCTCAAACCTATTTTATGCCACTGTTTGTTTTGTGCTGTTTGAATTTGGTATTGTTGATGCACTGTACCTAGTGACTTTTCATTATAAAGGTTCACAGTGATTCAAGATAACTATTGGAATCTCTGGGGTTGTAATGTATGTTTGTTGCTAACCAAGCCCATGAAATGGAGACAGTGAGACCCAGAAGGGGGAGGGAAGAATCAGAAGTGGACCATATGAAAGTCGGAGCATTGTAGCAAAATGTTAGCGGAACTATATTGAAACAAGGAAGGGGCCAGAGTATGAGTGAATCAAAAACTGTTCCTCAGAATTCAAGATGGCAGCGCTGCCTCTGGTGCGGACCCATGGGGAGCAGGTCCAGCAGCCCACTCATCTGCCATCATCTATAATCACAGCATCTGCAAACTTTTGTGTTTCACTCCAAACACAAGTAATTGCAGAGCTGGAAAGTCAAGAAAGGTTGGCCTGAAATTGGAAAATACAATGTTTGCGCTATTGAGTTTTAGGTTAGACAATAATGATATACTATTCATCAAGTACTCAAAGAGATAGGTAAATTGGAATTCAAGGGCTTTGATGTCTGAAAGAAAGGAAAATAATGATCTGTTAAGGACAAAGTGGAACTAGGGCAGCTTTGAGATAGGGTGAGATTGTGTTTTTGCAAAGGTCATGAGCTTGCAGACAGAGGTAGACAATGCTTCAAAATGTACGTTGGGCAAAGAAGAAAACAACTGCTATTAATAAGTTAGTCGTGCTTCCGATAGATTAAGGGTAATTAAGGCAACTTTCAACATTTACTAATGAAACGTGGCAGGACACAGCCTGAAGTGACAGTTGGAAGTCAAACCAATAACCATGGTAATTGTATCAGTTAAATAGCTAAGCTGCTCTACTTTCTATTTTACATCAAGGAGACAATCAACACATCCACATGGCAGAAACACATCCCTTGTCCTGACTGGTTTTCTACCTGTGTCTTTCCCACTGGCTGCATCACAGTATGGTATGGTTGCTGGGGAGAAATAGATTGAAGGTCAATGGACAGGATCATAAGAGAGGAAGAGAAGATCACTGGACTCCCTCCCCTCCCCATCAACGTAATCTACTGGGATCATTGTCTAAAGAGGGCGTGCAAAATCATGGAGGACCCCTTCTACCCTACACACAGCACCCTTCAGCGGGAAGGAGATACAGGAGGATCTGAGCCAGCACCACCAGGCTGAGGAACAGCTTCTTCCCATGGGCAGTGAGAATGCTGAATGAATAAAGGAACTGCTCCCACTAACCATCCAAAACAATATCATGTACAAAACAATATTTATTTATTTACTTGTATAATTGAAATACTTATTCTGCATATGTATTGTCTGTATATGTGTTATGTCTGGTTGTGTGCCGGCATGTTTTTCACCGAGGACTGGAGAATGCTGTTTCATCGGGTTGTACTTGTGCAATCTGATGACAATAAATTTGACCTGATAGATATGCCAGTTCCCCTTTTCATTTGTGAGTAAAATGATTGCCCAAGGTAGGTGTATTGTAAGTGAGGAAACAGGTTTGGTAGGTCTCAAAGGCAAGGACTCTGGACACACAGTTATGATGGGGAAGGATTTTATTTACAGAAGGCAAATGGTAACAGATGTAGCACACACACACACACACACACACACACACACACACACACACACACACACACACACACACACACACACACACACACACACTGAACTGGTATACATAATGATCAAGGAAAAATCACTACGACACCCCACCACCCCTTGACTCAGTGCAGGCACGGCTCTATGCTACAAGGGACACTAATTAAATGCTCCCAACCCTTTTAACAGTGCACATCTTACTCTAGCACCCTTCCACGTTTAGAGGCCTGAAGTGAAGCAGGGTGGTCCCAACCTGGCAAAGGGGGAGAACAAAGAGCACATGGCACTTGGAGGGTCCAGCCCAGGTCATTAGCAGAAACAAATGGCTCGGTGCCAATTACAACAGCCATTGCCCAAGGTCAAGTACAGGCAGGCAGGAGAGTCCAGACTAGGTAATTTACATGGAACAATGGAAAGGTGTGCACTAATGGGTGGTGTGTCCTCTGACTTGGTAGGGGGCAGCGCTGTCACATGATAGCCACAACCCTTCCCAATACAATCCACTCCTCGGAGATCACCCCACTCACCAATCATGAGACAATCAATAACTATGTATATTTAATAAATAAAAACAAAAAGACATTTAAAAAAACTAATCAAGTGGGTCTATATTTATATATACATATACATATATATATGCCTTCCGAATGCTGGACAAGGCACATAGTGAAATTCAATGATGTCACCTCACCAGCACCTCCACTCCCAACCAAACAGGGTCATTGTGTTACTGATGGAGCAGGGTGTAGTGGGAGCTGCTGAGTCATCCCCAGTGTCAGAGGGGAGGGTAGAAAAATGAATTTGTTTGGTCACCGACTCCTATGCCTGGTTTCTCTGGCTTGGCTGGCAAATATGAGCACCTTCACCAACAACATCTGCAAGCAGGCCATGCAAGGTCATCCATCAAGTGCCGGAGCCCTCTCTTGGCTTATGCATCCCACGCCTTGGCCTCACGCTCGGGTGTTCCCTATACATAGAGCCTGTCGTCATACTATCCCGTGTTGAGGCAGGGGGCAGATATACATCAGGGGGTATACCTGGGGCACCTGTTTTTCTGGGCTGATGTTTGCCACCAGGATGCCATTCCTGCTCACATTCTCTATCAACAGGTACCCCAAATGCCTGCGTTGGATCCATATAATGATAGGCAGGAGGAATCAGGACAGAAAGTTAGCCAATTTAGTGTTTTTAAATAAAGGCTCCCACAGCCCCCAGCCCATGAGGTGTTTTTCTGTTAAATGGGAGCTCTGGGATGATGCTGTCATTCTGAAACAAAATATATACAATGTTTCCTACCACCGTCTGATCAATGATGGTCAACTTACAAACTGTAGTTTTCCATCCACAGACTGCAATCATGTATCTATAAATTGTATGTTCAGTTTCTCTGTGTGTGCTTAGAGACATTATGCATAGTAAATACCACAGCTAAGGGTGCCATTTAAAAAAATCCATTGCAAAAGCTTGATAGCCTAGAATGTTCTCTTGCTTAGACTTTTTTTTTTGCATATTACATGACAAACTGTCCTGTTGGTCAGTAGTCGGTTCAGTGTCACTGTAAGGGTGCTAATAAAATCATAAGCGACCCTGAGGAAAGTGTTGGCCGGTGCCCTGTATCGAATGGGTTGTAGCGAGCAGCTCCACCAGGCAGAGATTTTGTCCAGAAGCCTAGCAAGACTCTGCACCCTTGGATCTCCTGCCAGAGGTTCCATTCGGCGACCACGTCACTGGCTGAGCTCTGTAATTTCAAAGGAACACTGTCTGAAGGGAGGCAAGTGGGAGTGCTTGTTCAACAGTTTGCTTTGCTGTGTCAAAAGCAGCCTGTTGGTCCCCATAGGAATATGGCTTTCTATTGTGACCCTATTGGGTGTTTCAAAGAGCTTGGTAAGGTGGGGTATGTGATGCTGTCAATAACTTTGGAGGCTCACAAAGCTCTGGGTGTCTGTTTTATTTGAGGGGATGGCAAAATTCAAAAGGCCCTTTCGTGCAGCGAAAAAGCCAGACTGTAAAGACAGAGATTCTTTGCCCTTACATCGAGAGACTTACCTCTATGAATGCACCATGGCTGGCTCCAAGGTGCCGATTGCAAACCCTCTTGCAGTAGGATGATCGGCAGAGCGCGGCGCTCCGCCGCCTCACATGAATGTACAGCCACTGCAAACGGCTGGCTAGGGTTGGGCTGATGACGTCGTGATGATGCTGTCAGCCCGCGACCCATCTCCCCTCTCTCAGCCACCCACTCACCCCTTTTCCTCCATGACCCCATCAGGACAGGGGCGGCTGGCGGGAGCCGTCGGGTCGGGTAGTGGGAGGGGGGGGGGTGGTGTGATGGGAGCTGTCAGGGCAGAGGTTGTTAGGTCAGGGGGAGCCGGCAGGGGCCGTCAGGTCGGAGGCGGCCAGCAGAGGCTATCAGGTCGGGGGTAGCCAGCGGGTGCCGTCAGGGCAGGGAAAGGTGTATTTTGTACCTTGTCTTTAGTTCTTAACATTAACATTACTTTGACTCTAATTGTTCTTTTTGGAATAAGTGGGCCAATGGGTTTGATATTGACTGTTTCACCATCCCATGTAGTTTCCCCCGCCTCCCTTATCGCTAGAAGGGCCATATTAATGAGGTGGAAAGATGCCATCCCTCTCACTCATCCTCAATGGGTGTCCGATATGATGGCATGTCTGACTTTGGAAAAAAATTATATGTTCCATGACTGAAATGAATCTTAACTTTGTTCCTTTATGGGCTTCTCTTCTTAGTTATTTTCAAAATTTGTAAGATTAGTTTACTTTTGCTTTATTTTACCCCTTTGGTTA
Source organism: Narcine bancroftii (assembly GCF_036971445.1). NCBI lineage: Eukaryota > Metazoa > Chordata > Chondrichthyes > Torpediniformes > Narcinidae > Narcine > Narcine bancroftii. The sequence continues at coordinate 17,633,103 of NC_091479.1, read as the reverse complement.
CCGTCCTTTTTGTTATCAGAGAGTGGACTGTTTGTTTAGCCAGTAGTGACTGAAGGGATAATTAGTATAGTCTTTTTTTCTTAACTTCTCAATGTAACGCAGTTCTCAAGACATTTTTATTATTACATGTGATTTACTTTATTATCATGTACCTATGGAAAATTTACTTGATGAAACCAATGAAAATATTGAAAAGAGAAAGAACATTTGTGATACTGTGATATTGGTGGCTGCTAGGACTATCTCGGGGTCCGAGTCATTATTCCCCAATGGCGGAGGTGAGTTGCGGATGGCGGCATCCTCTAGGCATGGGGTGCGTCACGAGAGGTGAATGTTGGCCGGTGGTGCTCTCCATAGGCATGGGGTGCGGTGGGTGGTGATCGGCGGCATCTGGAGCCGTGGAGTGCATTGGGTTGTGACTGGTGGCGTCCGGAGGCATGGGGTGTGTCAGTAGGGTGGCCTGGTCAGCGCCCGTGTTGACCACGTCATCACCATCATCGGTGCTGTGCTTGTTGTAGGCCTGGGAAGGCCCGGACGGCTGTGGCCCCTGCGCCTGCCTGGCATAAGATGGTGACACTGCGTGGAGGTGTGTGGTGGCAGCATGGCTGGCCTTCCTCCCCGGTTGCACTGGTTGCGCCAGGGGAAGTGACATCACGCTGTCAGCCATCACCGCGGGTGGCGGAAGTGACATCACTCCATGGACCAGAAATGACATTATTGTAGTCGGCAGACGTGGCGTTTTAGCGGGGTGGCAATGGCGATGTCGAAGGCTGGTCTGGGCGCATGGTGTGCAAGCTCTGAGACTGACCTCAAGGGGCCGGATCTAGCTTATATCCTGGAGGGTGATTGGCAGCTGACTGGGTGGGGCTTGGTCCATTCAGGTCGGCTGATTGACAACTGACCAGGTGTTGCATTGTCCTCCAGTGCTCTTCTGCAGGTACACAGGTTGCCCCCTGCAGTCGACTAGTGGTGTATCACCACACACACACACACAAACCTTTCAATACATACTGTTTGTTGGAACTTGCAAGATTCCCCTCCTTTTACAGTTAAGTGCACAGGACAATACCCTGAATAGTCACCGAATACGATTGTGACTCTAGATATATATGGTAGTCCGTAGGGTAAACCTTTAAGTTGTACCACTGAGCAGTCGTAGAGTTTATAAAGCTCTCTGTTGAGCCAGTGTCTATTAAACAATCCATCAGATGTCCGTTTACTCTCACCTTCATCGTCAAGTTGCCCAGCTGGTGGGGTTTCGCTTCGTCGAGGATGACTGATGCCAGTGCTCCAGAGGCTGCATCGCTCCCCCTGCCGATGTCATCTTGATCTGAAGGCCGGAAAGGTGACATCGACCATGAGGAGCTGCAAAATGGCCACTATTTCTACCGTTGCGTCTCTCCCGGTAGCGGTTTCCGCCACAAGGTACAGCAATATGGCAGCAGCAAGCAGCAGGGAGAGGTGGGGCCTGCTCCTCTGGGCTTGGCCATGGGGTGTACGACTGTTTGGGGTCTGTGCATGTAGTAGCCTCCCTTGGGTTCCTCTTTGTCTAACAGACTTTTGCCCAGTGTCCCCTCTTATCACATCCCAAATACACAGAGTCTCATGGGGCATCTGGCCCAGGGGTATTTGGCAGAAGTATCACTCCCGGTTGCGTGTGGCCATGGTAGTCGGTACCTGGGACAGCTGTGGTCTGCAGTCCTGGCTTTCCAAGAAGGCACCACGAGGTGGTCCAGTTGGGCCTATTCGAGGGATTTTGCCAGTTCAAAGGTTCTGGCAAGGTCCTTCTTCCCCAATTCTAATAGTCACTGCCTCACATACCTCAATCTCACTCCAGCCACAAGTGTATCCCGGACTTGCACTTCTTTCCTCACCCGGGCTCAGACCACTTTGTAGTGGGACTTTCTCGTCAGCGTCCATACTTCCAGGACGTAGCCGTCCAGCGCTTCACCCAGTCTTTGCCGACATTGTGAGAGTCGGTGTCTCACCAGGACATTGTTCTGGGGCCTCATGGTGGGCCTTCAGGCTTTTGACAGCAGTCTAGTACATCATGCAGTCCCTGATGACCATGTATTCCTTGGGTCCGACTCAAGAGAGGAGGGCCGATCTCCAGAGGCTGTCGGATAGAAGACTTCTTGGGTGGCCGCTATGTAGGACTGGAAGCACTCCAACCAGTAGGCAAATTCTTCCGGGACCTCAGGGGTCAGAGGATCAACCTGGAGCATGCTGAGCTTCAATAGGGCTTCCATCCTGTCTTCAAAATTGTAACGTGATCGACAGTACTTGGAGTATTGTGTGGAGCACAAATGCACTTTTATTAGCTGACAACTAACGGCCGGTATCTACAATAGTCTTCAGGTAAATCGGAGGTAAGGCGGGAAAACAGGGTTTATTTCTGGACCGATGGGGCTGGAGCCAAGAGGAGGGGTTGACCGTCTAATCTATACATAGACAGTGAATTCGACTTCACTGCAGTGATATAGGTTAAGAAAGGGTTTACCTAAAAATCTAAAATGTGAAAAAAATTAAGCAGTTTAATTTAGCGTAAGTTCAGTATCCCATTTAGCTTTGCAAAGTATATAAAATACAGAAATATGGTGGTCACACAATCCATATCTCATAATGCCCAATTTCACAGAACATATCGTGGATGTTAAACGGCACATACCTGTACTTGAAATATTTTGGATTATGAGAGCCATTACGTTTCCTATCCGTGTATGGACAGTGATAGAGACTTGGAAAGTTTTGAAATCATCCAAGCCTGGATGTATTAGTGGTACAGCTACACAGTTCCCTGAAAGTGGCGTCACAGGTCAGCAGGGAGGTGAAGAAGGCGAGAGTTCAAGAGTAGGGACATTATTTTCCAACTATACAAGATGTTGGTGAGACCGCACTTGGGTTCTGTGTGCAGTTTTGGTCACCTACCGACGGAAAGGTTTTCGTTAAGTTGGAAAGGGTGTAGAAAGGATTCGAAGGATGTATCTGGGAATGGAGGTTTTGAATTATAAGGAGAGACAAGATAGACTGGGATTTTTTTTCCAGGAGTATAGGACTATGACTTTATGGAGGCATATAAAATCATTAAGAGCATGGATCAGGTGAATGGTCAGTCTTCATTCACTGAGAATGAGATTCTAATACCCCTTTTACACAGCAATTAAAATACGGGAAATGACTGCCTTTTAACCACTTTGCTTACGTGTGTAAAAGCAACGAACACGAGATTGGGGGGTTCATTTTCATCCCTTGTATTACCCACTAAGGTAGGTAGTAGTAGAGCCAATGTGTTGCGCACTGGCTTTCCTTGGTTCAGTGTGAATGACCTGAGCTGGCTTCACATGCCAATTAAGTGGGATTGCTGTGTAAAAGGGGTATAAAACAAGAGGGGATAGGTTTAAGGCGGTGTATATAAATGCCTGCTCTGTGATGCTGCCACAAAACAATGAATTTCGTGACATGTTCATAATAATACATTCTGGTTCTAGTTTATTGTTTTGTCTAAGATACCCTCAGAGCCCAAACTACATCTGCAAGGCTCATTATAGTTCTTGAATCCACAACCTTCCAGCTTAAAAGCAATAGCCCTGGCACAGAATACTAACTGATACCTCATGCTGGAAAACAGTAGGTTAATGAACATTATTTTCCGCTCGGCTTCAAATGCTAATCGTCTCAAAGTTTAGAGCATAATTTTAAAAAAAAATGTCATTGTCAAAGATAAATTTGCATCCATTTGTACTATCAGCTAACCTTTTCAGTACAAGTTGGGAACAGGCTTGTCGGTTTGCTCTCACAGGCAGTACATGAGCTTTCTTCATTGGTAGGAGTAAGGCCTGATCCTGATAAAACATACTTTGAAATGAATAAAAGTAAAGCATTGTCATTTGGTCCTAAACTTTAATCAGAAGCAAATCAGGAATATCAAAATGTGACCTTTCCCACAAAGCCATTAGCAGTTCTTCAGAATACGCTGGCATTTCTAGTTTGAAGCATTTTCAAAAATAATCTATTGCGTTTAATATGCTGACATCATTAACATTCTAAAGTTCCTTCTAAGTGGGATATTTACTTCACAGTCTCTATTTGTGCAGTCAGTGCTCCTTATGTAGCATCTTTCATCTCAGGATATCCTAAAGTGATCTATAGCCAATTAATTCACCCCTGGGATCTGAAATTCAAGCAACCAACAACAAAAAAAAAATCAAGAATAAATAAAAAAAAATTAAAATGAATAAGAATAAAATAATAGGTTGTAGCGGCTCACCGGAGGCTTAACCGAACCGGCTCGGGAGGTTCCGAGTGATGTCATGACGTCACAATGCAAGGACGACATTTGGAACGTGCGGGGTTTTTACAAAGGTGCGAGTGACTGTTTGCGTCAATGACTTTTACTGAACTTCAGCTCGACTACGTCTGACCATTTCCTCGTTCTTCCTTTCACCCCTGCGACACAGTTGCTACATTAGTGACCCCGATGAGTCAAATGGATTTTAGGCCCAACGTGGACAACGCAGCGGTTTCGCTCAAACTGCCTGTCTTTTGGACTACTCACCCTGAGATAGAAGTGGACGCTACTAAGTATTATCATGCAGTAAGCGCCCTCGACCAGGACCCGGCTGGTCGAGTAGTGGATTTCCTTCAGGACCCACCAGCTCTCAGCAAGTATGAAGCCCTAAAGCCCTCCTTCTCCGGATTGATGGGCTCTCGCGAGCAAACTGCACGGCTCCTCCATATTGATGGCCTGGGGGACCACGCCCCTTTGGAGTTAATGAACGGCATGTTGGGACTGGCAGATGGCCATAGAGCACACACCAGAAGACATCTGCCTCATGTTGGCTGACGAGGACTTTGATAATCCTCGAACTGTGGCCGCCCGTGCAGGCGTTCTGTGATGCGCGAAACAGCAAGGCCCACAAAAATTAGTGCTGCGTCACACCCAAAGGCCCAGGCTCCGCGAGTACCAACATTCTCCTGGACAAGTATGACTCTCTGACAAACACCTGGTGCTTTTACCATCAACGCTAGGGTTCTGGAACTCGCCGCTGCTGACCCTCTTGTACTTTTCCGGGAAAACGCCATGGCCAGTTGTCACTAATAGCTATGGCGGCTGGCCACCATAACAGCCTACTCTACATCTGGGATGAACTCTCCCAGTGCAAATTTCTAGTTGACATGGGTGCGGAGGTTAGTGTCCTTCCTCCTTTGGGTTTTGACACCCGTACCAGGAGCGATGGTCCAGCACTCACTGCAGTGAATAACAGTTTGATTTGTACGTACGGCACATGGATTATACCCTTGAAATTTGGTGACAATAAGTTCACATGGAAGTTCATTCTTGCTGCTGTGTCCCGACCTGGCTGGGTGCCGACTTCCTCAGAGCCCGCTCTGAACACCTCAACCTTCCAGATTCTCCATCTTGGAAAAGCCAAACTACCTGGCCCATACCTAGACACTGTGGAGTAGTCCACAAACAAATTCGCCATATTTCTTGTGGAGTTTCCAGACATTGTCACTCCCCAGTTCTCCACTGCCACACCCAAACATCGCACACCACATCCTCACCCAAGGATTCCTCTATAAGCTCGATCCTGCCGCCTGACAAGTTGTGGCTTGCAAAACAAGAGTTAACAAAATGGAGGAACTTAGAATCATATGCAGGACTGATAGCCCATGGATTTCCCTGCTACATATAGTGCCCAAAGCCATGGGAGGCTAGAGACCTTGTGGGGATTACAGGCATCTCAATGACGTTACCACTGCAGACTGCTACCCTGTTGCCCCATAAACAGGACTTTACAGCTAATCTTCATGGGGCCAGAATATTTTCTAAAATTGATGGTGCATGGGTGCCACCAAATACCTGTAAACCCAGAAGATGTGCCCAAGGCCTTCATAACACCGTTTGACGTCTTTGAATTTTTGAGAATGCCTTTTGGGCTCAAAAATGCTGCACAAACATTCCAGCATCTGATGGACGCAGTGGGGCAGGCATGGAGTTCCTCTTCATTTTCTTGGACAACATACTTTTCACCAGCCACTCCCACAAAGAGCACTTGTAGCATCTGTGTTTATTCTGCCGCCGCCCACAGGAGTTCGGGCTAATTCGGGCAGTCCTCGATCGAGTTCTTTGGACATCAGATCAGCAGCCAGGGTGTCGTTCCATTGGCTAACAAGGTGGAAGCCATCCTCAAATTCCCGAGGCCCAATACCGTCAAAGGACTCCAGGATTTTGTGGGGATGGTCAATTTCTGTCACCGCTTTCTACCCTCTGCAGTTCATATTATGAAACCCCTCTTCGACCTCCTGTCCAGAGTGGACAAAGAAGAGGACGGTAACATTCCAGCAGATTGAAGACACCCTAGTGAAGCCAACATTGCTGGTCCATCCACAAATGGATGCACTGACCGCCTTGACGATAGACGCATCCGACGATGCAGCAGGTGGGGTCTTGGAAATGTACACCAATAAACAATGGAAGCCTCTAGTGTTTTTTTTAGTAGGCAGCTTTGCCCTCCAGAAATGAATTACAGCACATTCGATAGGGAAGTTCTGGCGCTGTACATAGTGGTCAGACACTTCCCCTATTTTTTGGAAGGCAGGGACTTCTCGGTTTTTACTGACCTCTAACCGCTAACATTTGCCTTCGTGAAGGCATCAGAAGCTTGGTCAGCCCGCCAGCAATGCCACCTATCTTACGTATCTGAGTTTTCAACCAGGATTAAATATATCTCTGGTAGGAGTAATGTGATGGCTGATGCCCTGCCCGCTCCTGCATTCAAGCAATACGTGCCCTCTCTCCAGGTGCGATATGGCGCTCATCAAAGCTCAGCACCAGGATGATGAACTCTCGGTTTATAGAACTGTTGTTGTTGGTGCACCATTCAGCCAAGTTTTCAATCTCCATCCTTTATGCTGGCTTATCCCCTTCCTTTATACCACCCACTACCATGGTATTGTCAGCAAATTTGTAGATGGTGTTATTGTCGTAGGTATAAAGTGAGTAAAGCAGGGGGCTAAGAACACAGCCCAGTGGTGCTCTGGTACTGATAAAGATTGTGGAGGAGAAGTTCTTACCCTTCTTCACTGATTGTGATTTGGAGATGAGGAAATCCATGATCTAATTACACAGTGGAGTGTTAACTCCCAGGTCTTGGAGTTTGCTGATCAATTTTGATGGTGTTAAATGCTGAACTGTAGTTGATAAAGAGCATCCTGAAGTCTGCATCTTTGCTGTCCAGGTTTCCAGGGCTTTATGTAGAGCCAGTGAGATGGCATCTGCCACAAACCTGTTACTACGATAGGTGAAGTGGAATGTTGATGGTTGACAAGGCCAATGCGGGACAGATGTGCCCGGCTGCAGGGGAAATTCTGTTCTGGGTTTGATGCTGTTGTGTCATGGTTCTTCCTCCATCTCCTTTTGTCCTCAAGGCCAGCCCTGCGAGCATTCTCAGACAGACTGGTGAATGGTGTCACCAGGCCGTGCGATCAGAGGCTAGAGCAGTCCACTGGCGATGGTCAATGTGACAGGCACCCATGGATTTCTTCAGAGAGTCCTTGTACCTCTTTTGCAGAGCCCATCTGTCACCATGGCCTTATAGCACAATCTTCCATCCTAGAAAGGTGCCCACCCAGCATAGCTGCATCTTTAACAGCATAGTCTCAAGTTAATAAGATGAAATAAGCTAATTCACAATTGTTATAGATCAGAAAAGCAGTGAAACTGTTGGTTGAAATCATGGGAATCACCCTTGACTAACTCTTATGGCGAGAAACCAATAGAACAACATTTGGCCTGCATTCCACATTGCTTTCATTAACACGTCTAATGTCATCACATTAAACTTTCCATCAAGTGGTTTAGTTTAAGCTCACCTGTTGTGCTTGCCAAAGAGGCCTGTGGCCTACGACGTCCATGCCAATCATCATCTACATATCCATTTTTACCAGCCCATGGTCAACCCCACTGTTCCCTCTAAGCTGTGCGCATGTGCGGGCACACGCACGTCTTACAGCCAGCACACAAAGGATTACAAAAGGTGAGCTACCTAAGATTATGAAGTAATTTATACTTAGTGAAAGTATAGAATAAAATCTTAACTAAATACATTACTTCATAAAATACAATCATACTTGCATTACATTAAAACATGCCAATACAGTTTTATTAGCCATGAGAGAGAGGCTGTGCCAAAATTAACTTGAAGCAATTTGCACAAGCCTTCAGTGCGCACGTCATTTCGACACAGGAAAAAAGTGTGTGCAATATAAAATTTTTGTGCACACTGTCAACTAAAAATGAGAGGGAACACTGGTCCATCCCTTCTATGCGTGGATGATTTAGGAACTCATTTTAGTTTTTTTTAAAATGTGAGAGTATCTGCCAGGACTAATCACCCACGCAGTGTGTTCCAGATTGCCACCACCCATTGAGATATCTCATTCGGGTCCTAATAGTCAGTCTAACACTTCTCAATTGACCGCTATCAGACTTTAGCCAATCTTTAGTATAAAACAGGTAATAGAAGGTGGATGACCTGCTCAACAATGGGCTAAAATGGGGAATTTAATATAACGTTTATATTACAGCGGCAGCGATTTGGGTTTCAATCCGGTGCTGACTCTAAGGAGTTCACCCTGAGTCTGTGTGGGGTTCCTCCCACCTTCCAAAAAGTACCGGGGGGGTTGTACTTGGGCCGCACAGGCTGTGACCGTGCTGAATTCTAAATTTAAGTCAAAATAGAGTGTGGTTTGGGGGTAAGTTTAAAGAAGTATTAATACGGATTTATTCTTGAAGTAAAATGAAAATACTCTTGCAGCTACAGTCCCCCTAATTTCTGTTATCCTGCCTTTGTCTTAAGTTGCCTGAAACTTACTGAAACTACGATCTATCTTGAGGAGTCTTGAGCACAATTGGTCACTTGCTCACACACCGTGTGACCAACTCTGCTCCCCCCCACCCAGATTGGTTTAAAGGTTCATGCACAGTGTTTGGCACTGCTGGCAAGGTCAGTGTTCAAACATAATCACTGATGCGGTAGTCTGTGTTGTGCTGTTAGGTGAGGCGAACCAGGCTTTTGATGCAGCAATAATGAAGAATGCATCCTTCTGAGAACGGTGTATAACATGCGGTGTCACAAATCACCTGAATGTCTTTCAAGGTGACAGATTTAAGATTCAATGTATTGTCGTCTAATTGCACAAAAATTTGCTTTGGTCTGTCGTGAGGCAGACAGATTTTCCATTGACAGAAATTGTCTGAAGCGCCTCCTACAGTCAGAGAAAGAGAAGCAAAAGAGAGTCCCCGAGTGTCCTTGGATTCACCTCCAGTGCTGCCACAGTCCCTGCAGCCACACAGAGCCCCATCCGGACCATCAGCAGCCCGAGCGCCAGATCTGAACCTCCGGCGCGATCAAGGACCCTTCTGCGCCCTCGGCACCCAGTTCTGATAACCGGCACCCCTTTAGCCAGTCTTGAGCCAGTCTTCCGCAGCCGAGTGTGAATCCCTCCACCGCAGTTGCCAGCAGTCCGCCGCATGTGTGGGATCCTTGGTCTCAATTCGCCAACAGCCTGCGTGTTCTTTAGCCTCAGAGCCTCTCACTGCCCACCGCCATGGTCACCGTCCCATGGGTCATCCCCACTGCTTCCCCTTCTCGGTTTTGAGGGTGGACTCCACATTTTCTGGTGCCTGCTTCCAGTCCTCTGCTTCCCCTCGTGGCTGTTGCTGGTCACAGGCGGCGCCATCTTGGACGGCGACCTCACGGTTGGAAAATTTTTAAATAAAACCACTGTTGCCTCCATTTACAGGACCTTTAAAGCTGACAGTAGTTTGACTGGGCAGTTGGATCCCGTGGGAGCGCTGTGACTCGCTCCCCACGGGTACACACCAGCGGCAGAGCTGCTCCAGCAGCGTCGCCATTTTCTCCTTTGATCACGACTTTGAATAGAATTACCATAAAGATACCAGAATGTTGAACAATTGCTTAACAAATTCCAAATTAAATTTCAACAGTTGCTGGTCAACTTTTGTCAAATCGGGCGATGATATAGAGATAGAAGCTGTTGGGCAGAGAGCACCCTTCCCTTCCCTCCATATAGACTGGATGAATCGAATTGGTAAGGGTACTGATGAGGACGATTTCTTAGAAGGTATACGGGATAATTTTCTAACCCAGAATGTTGAAGAACCAACGAGGGAACAGGCCATTCTAGACGGGGTTCTGAGTAATGAGGAAGGGTTAGTTAACAATCTTGTTGTGCGAAGCCCTTTGGGCAAGAGTGACCACAATATGGTGGAATTTTACATTAGAATGGAGAGTGACAGGGTTAATTCTGTAACTCAGGTTCTGAACTTAAAGAAGGGTGTCTTTGAGGGTATGAGATGTGGATTGATTAAGTTAGATTGGCAAATGTTACTTAAAGGTTTAACTGTAGAAAGGCAATGGCAAGCATTTAAGGATCACCTGGATGAAATACAGCGTTTGGAAAAAGAATAATTCAAGAAGGGGTAGTACATCCTTGGATAACAAGGGAAATCAGGGAGAGTATCAAGTGTAAAGAGGAAGTGTATAGACTAGCCAGGAAAGACAGAATACCAGAGGATTGGGAGAAATTCAGAGTTCTACAGAGGAAGACAAAGGGATTAATCAGGAAAGGCAAAAGAGATTATGAGAGAAACTTGGCAGGGAAGATAAAAAATGACTGCAAAAGTTTTTATAGATATGTAAAGAGAAAGAGACTAGTAAAGACAAATGTGGGTCCCTTGCAGTCAGAAATAGGTGAATTGGTCGTGGGGAACAAGGACATGGCAGACCAATTAAATAACTACTTTAGCTCGGTCTTCACTAGGGAAAATATGAATAATCTTCAGGAAATAATAGGGGACCATGGGGCTAATGTGACGGAAGGACTGGGGAAAATAAGTGCAAGTTATGAGGTTGTGTTGGATAAATTGAAGGGATTAAAGGCAGACAAGTCCCCAGGGACAGATGGTCTGCATCCCAGAGTTCTAAAGGAAGTAGCCCATGAGATAGTGGATGCATTGTTGATAATTTTTCAAAACTCTTTAGATTCTGGAGTAGTTCCTGAGGACTGGAGGGTGGCTAATGTAACTCCACTTTTTAAAAAGGGAGGGAAAGAGAAATCAGGGAATTATAGACCGGTTAGCTTGACATCGGTAGTGGGGAAAATGTTGGAGTCAGTTATTAAAGATGTGATTGCGGCACATCTGGAAAGTGGTGAATTCATTGGTCAGAGCAGCATGGTTTTATGAAGGGAAAATCGTGTCTGACTAATCTTATTGAATTTTTTGAGGATGTAACTAGTAGAGTGGATAGGGGAGAACCAGTAGATGTGGTTTACCTGGATTTTCAGAAGGCTTTTGATAAGTTTCCCACACAAGAGATTACTATACAAACTTAAGGCACACAGTATAGGGGATATGGTATTGAGGTGGATAGAGAATTGGTTGACAGATAGGAAGCAAAGAGTAGGAATAAACGGGCACTTTTCGGAATGGCAGTCAGTTACTAGTGGGGTACCACAAGGCTCAGTGCTGGGACCCCAGTTATTTACGATATATATTAATGATTTAGATGAGGAAATAGAGAACAGAATTTCCAAGTTTGCAGATGACACAAAGCTGGGTGGCATTGTAAGCTGTGTAGAGGCTGTTAAGAGTGCGCAGGGTGACTTGGACAGGTTGGGTGAGTGGGCAAATGCATGGCAGATGCAATATAATGTGGATAACTGTGTGGTTATCCACTTTGGAGGAAAGAATGGGAGGCCTGAGTACTATCTTAATGGTATCCAATTAGGAAAAGGGGAGATGCAAAGAGACCTGGGTGTCACTGTGCATCAGTCATTAAAAGTGGGCAGGCAGGTGCAGCAAGCAGTAAAAAAGGCGAATGGTATGTTGGCGTTCGTATCAAGAGGATTCGAGTACAGGAGCAGAGAGGTATTGATGCAGTTGTATAGGGCCTTGGTGAGACCTCACCTGGACTATTGTGTTCAGTTTTGGTCTCCTTATCTGAGGAAGGACATCATTGCCATGGAGAGAGTGCAGAAAAGGTTGACCAGATTGATACCAGGGATGGCGGGACTTGCATATGAAGAAAGGCTAGAACGACTGGAGTTTAGACGATTAAGAGGAGATTTAATAGAAACTTTCAAAATTCTTAAGGGATTTGACAGGCTAGATGCAGGAAGATTGTTCCCAATGTTGAGCAAGTCTAGAACCAGGGGGTCACAGTTTGAAGATAAAAGGGAAGTCCTTTTGGACTGAGATGAGGAATAATTTTTTCACTCAGAGGGTGGTGAATTTATGGAATTCTCTGCCACAGAAAGTGATTGAGGCCGGTTCCATAGCTATATTTAAGAGAGAATTAGATTTAGTACTTGTGACTAGGGGGAATCAGGGGGTTTGGAGAGAGAGCTGGAACAGGATACTGAGTGGATGATCAGCCATGATCAAAATGAATGGCGGTGTAGGCTTGAAGGGCCAAATGGCCTACTCCTACACCTATTTTCTATGTTTTTATGTTTACTCTTCACTCAGTTGATGTGCCCATTGCATCCTCTTTTTACACAGAGATCCTGCAGTACTGCCGTAAAGAAGACCTGTCATTAAGCCGGCTTTGCTTGTTTACAGTGAACCAAACAATGCCGGCATAATGCTGCTCCAGTGTGTAATTTTAACAGCATTCCAGAAGCAAAAGAGGTGTGACTTGTAACACACCGTCGGCATTGATGTAAAACATACACATCCTTTCCTGTCCTGGTCCCGGCATGCCAGCTCACCCTTTTTACAGACATCGATTTGGAGCAGTGACTATCTCCGCTTGCCAGCTTAAAGATAGGACTACAATGACCCTCCCCCCACCCCCATTCCATGTTCGTACCTTTTACACAGAAGCCACTGGGGCAATAAAAGTGTTATATTCCCGCCTTAAAGTGGCTGCGTAAAAGGGGCCAGTGATTCCATTTCTCCTTTCACCGTTATTTCCTTCCATTATGATCATGAACCAATTGCCATCTCTGATCACCCAAAACCTGAGCATTCCTGATTGGTCTTTGGTGCGATATCCACAGTAAACAATAAGCCTTGGCTCTGTCTACCACAATAGTGTGGATCTCCCAGTGGACACCCATTTAAGTTCCCCATCCCATTCCCTTGCTGACATGTCTGTCCATGTTCTCAAGCACGGCCAGACTGAGATCACATGCATGTTGGAGGAGCAAGACTTCATTTTCCATCTGGGCTCACTCCATCTGGAAGGTATTAACATCAACTTCTATTAAACCCCCATCCCGATCTTCATCCTCCTGTCTCCTTTCCCCTAGCTCTCTCTCTCTCTCCCCTCTTCCTCCTTTCACAGATCTAAAACCAATTCTTACCTCTCCTCTTATCCAATTAACACATCGATCTGGACCCCTCCTCCTGCCAGTCTTCAGTCTTTATTCTGACACCCCGTTCTTTGCTTATTCCTTGAGGAAGGTCCCAGGCCTGAAACCTATCTTTACCTCGGACGCTGCGAGACCGGCTGATTCCTCCAGCATTTCTGTGTGGTTTTTACAATATACCAAGGAACTACATCTGGACAGGAATAACAAGAGCCATTTCCCATCTCCATAAATAAGCCCAGTATAAAAATGAGTTGCTGTCTTCAAAGGGGCTCCATCGCTTGGTGGTAGAGCACTGGTCTTGTAAACCAGGGGTTCCTTGCCGGGGCCTCGTTTCTGTGAGGGGCGCTGGTCAAAGTGGCGACTGTCTTCCTCACGGTAGACAAACTTAGAGAATTTCCTGTACATTACATTCTAAATGCCATATTATGTGACAAATGGAACGCTTTACTTTTTACTTTTACCCAATCAAAATAAGATTTTGGGATACGTTATCTGAGTAATCTAATGTGTTAAATGAGTGGAACAGGATCTTTTGTCCCAGGATTCTCAGCACTGTCCACCAATGGGAATTTCTTAGCCCTTTGCCCGAATCTGCTGCAGATTCTTGGCGGGAGATAGATTGGTAATGAACAAACCATGTTGCAATTAGGGTTGTATCGTACAAAGACTGGTGGGAGTTGAACAAGATGCAAACCTTGCATCATAATCTGAGGACTGCTAATTCAGATGTTAAATTATTCATATAAAGTAAAACCCCTGGTATCTGGCACCTATAGGGATTGGTATAGGTGAATTTTCTGGTTGCTTGAGACTGCGTGTGGCATGGATTTTTTAATCCACATTTTATTTTTGGTCAGTTGCTTGAATTCCAGTCAACAGGGGTTTTACTCTGCTCCTATCTGTCCTATCTGGGAAAAACCCAACACCCAACCCCAACCCACCAATTTTCCCCTGCAGCCGCTGCAACCGTGTCTGCCTGTCCTGCGGCGGACTTGTCAGCCACAAACGAGCCAGCAGCTGACGTGGACTTTTACCCCCTCCATAAATCTTTGTCCGCGAAGCCAAGCCAAAGAAAAGAGTGCCCGACTAAACTGAGAAAACTCATCATGAAGCAGCTGCAGTTGACAAAACAAGTCTTCTAAAGGTCTACTGGGAGAAGCTACTTCATCTGCAGACTGGGTAATGGGAGGCTATTCTGCAGACGATCTAGGCATGAAAGATGACTTTCAAATCTTTGGTGAGACCACACTTAAAAGTATCATGCTCCATTCTGGTCACTTCATTATCAGAAGGATGTGGAAGAGGGTGCAGAGGAGATTTAACTGGATTGGAAAATAAGTCTTATGAGGCAAGGTTGGCAGAGCTGGGGCTTCTCGCTTTGGAAAGAAGGTTGAGAGGACATTTGATAAGAGGTCCACAAGATTCTGAGAGGCCTTTTTTTCCAAACGTCAGAGGACATGTGTACAAAGTGAAGGGAGGAAAGTTTAGGGGAGACATCGGGGGTACATTTTTACCCAGAGAGTTGTGAGTGCCTGTAATGCCTTGCCAGGGTTGGTGGTGGAGGCTGGAACATGAGGGGCATTTAAGACAGATAGGCACATGGATAAAAGAAAAACAGAGGCAGGAAGGGTTTAGTATTTTTTGGTGGGAATATACAGGATGGCAAATATCATGGGCCGAAGGGCCTTTACAGTGCTGTAATGTACTATATTCTCTGGTGTAAAGATGAGGGGCAACTGTCATTGCCACTGGCCTTATTTCCTTGAGAGGCGCAGGCCACTTCAATCCAATGTAAACGGTTGAACAGGAAAGCACCCCAATTGGGCACAGCTCCTAATCAGCCTTCCCCAATGTGTTGGGCGTAGATTGAATTGAATTTGTTCAGAAGAATCTACTTCACAGAATAATTATAAAACGTAAACCAGCTTTCCAAATGGTGCCTTTTAATGTTACTATAACAAAATTTAAAATATCCCCAACTCTACCCTTCAGGTAATTAAATAACTCTACACTTAAAGTAATACAACTTCATGTAAAACATGTTACATATATACCTATCAATGTAAACTTTAATATCAAACACAAGACATTGACTAAATGAGTTAGTTTTTTTCTGGTATTCTTCCATATTGTGTTTGTGCAATATAGTTCTTCCAAAGCACCTCCTTCTCCATCGGACATTAGCTCCTGGCGGACCATTCCAAGCCCTGTGCCACCCTATCTAAGTCCCCACTTTTGACTGATCAATCAAAACCATTGGCTCTCAACCTCCCACCCCCCCCCCCACCAACACGTGCATACCACCTTAAGTAATCCCGTTACAAATCACAAAGTACCATTGGCGTAGGAGAAGCTGGCTCCATTGCAGAGTGGGTAACGGAAGCCATTCTGCAGACGATCTAGGCGTGAAAGATGACTTGCAAATCTACAAATCTCTGGTGAGACCACACTTAAAACGATTGTGTTCAGTTCTGGTCACCTCATTATCGGAAGGATGTGGAGACCTTGGGCAGGGTGCAGAGGAGATTTACCAAGATGTTACCTGAATTGGAAAATATGTCTTATGAGGCAAGGTTAGCAGAGCTGGGACTTTTCTCTTTGGAGTGAAGAAGAATGAGAGGACACTTGATAGAGGTCTAGAAGATTCTGAGAGGCATAGATAAGGGATTACCTAAGGTGGTATGTGAGTGGAGAGAAGGTTGAGGACCACTGGACTCTAAAACAGTAAGGCACCTCTGAAGTATTTCTGAGTGTGGCCATTGTTGTAATATTGGAAATAGAGCAGCCAATTTGAAGTTACTAATCTTCCATGTATGGTTAGATTTGGTTCTTTAGTGATACAGTTTAAAGGATTAATGTTGGCCGGGAGATAATTATTCCAATCTTCAAAAATGTAAATTCCATTCAATATTTTGAAGACAATGCTTCCACCCAGACTGGAGCATCAGCCTAGATTTTGCGCTTGTCAAACTTGAATCCAAAACCCACTGACCGAGAGCCGAGTGTGCATCAAACTCTCAGCTGACTCCTCGAGATAGTTTTTATTTCACAGTATATGTGTTTTTAACTGAAAACCATAACAACATTTCTGAATTCATGTAACCACTTGTAGTTAAATTCCATTTCCAAAGAAGCAAAATATCGCTGCGACACTAGACAGAAAACACCAAGCTGTAAAAAGTTAGTATTAGATATCCATTGGCTTGGTCACAGAGGTAGGTTTTTGAGCATATTGAAAGGAGGAGAAACTTGGGGAGAAAATTCAGGCCTGGGCAGCTCAAGGTAATGGCCACTATTGATGGTGTGAAGGAAGTAGGAGAAGCCCAAGAGTTAAACAGGGGATTACAAACAGGGAGGATCACTTTAAGGAGGGTTCTTTGCAATTCATGGAGTTATTTAAAAAAAACATTGTCATTTGACTTTATGACATTATTTGGACTCAAGAGTGGGCACCAATGAGTTAATAAGATGAAATAAGGTCATTCACAATTGTTATAGATCAGAATAGCAATGAAACTGTTGGTTGAAATCATGGGAATCACCCTTGACTAACTCTTCTGGCGGGAAACCAATAGAACAACGTTTGGCCTGCATTCCACATTGCTTTCATTAACATGTCTAATGTAATCACATTAACTTTCCACCAAGTGGTTTGTGTTTGTCATAGAGTCACAGAGCAAAGAGGCCTGTGGCCTACAACGTCCATGCCCATCATCAGCTACACAGCCCCCACAGTTCAACCCCTTCCATGCACAAATGATTTAGGTACTCATCCTAGTACTTCTTAAATGTTGTGAGAGTATCTGCCATGACCAACCACCCAGGCAGTCTGTTCCAGATAACCACCACCCATTGATTTATCTCATTCACCTTCTAATAGTCAGTCTAACTCTTCTCAATTGACCGGGGTCAGACTTTAGCCAATCTTTAGTATAAAATAGGTGATAGAAGGTGGATGACTTACTCAAGAATGGATTACAATGTGGAATTTAATATTGCATTTAGCACAGTGGTTTTCAAACTTTTTTCTTTCCACTCACATATCACCCAAAGTAATCTCTTACTAATCACAGAGCACCTCTGGCATGGTATGTGAGTGGAAAGAAAAAGTTTGAAAACCACTGGTGGAGCACAATGTTATTACAGCACAAGCGATCTTGGTTCGAATCTGGTGCTGTCGGAATGGAGTTTGCATGTTCTCTCCGTATATGCATGCGCTTCCTCCGAATGTCCCACCCTCCGAAAATGAACAGGGGTTGTGGGTCAATTGGTATGCTTGGGCAGCACTGGCTCGGGGCCCGAAGGGCCTGTTACCATGCTGAATGTCTCAATTTAATGTACGGTCAATTCTTTCATCCTCGTGCACAGAAATCAAGTGCTTTCCTTATGACTCTCTGATCCACCTCCATCAACCATATGACAAAAAGCAAAAGAATGTTTTCAGTAATGCTTTGTCCCATTTTTCTTTGCGTTGTCGCATACTCCGAGACAAACAGTTCCAATTACATACAAAGTAGAAAAGAATCAATAATCAAACATGGTTATCCAACCTTTCTAGAGGTCAAGATTTGAGAACTTTAGCCATTATCAGAAAATAAAATAAAAATAAAGACATTCTCATTAAAATCTAAAGAGCGTTTCCATAAACACTCAAGAATGTATTAGCGTTTAACCAATAAAATCTTCGTAGCTGCCGGTAGATCAATCCCTGGAACCAATCGACATTTTAGGACTTAATTTTAAATCTGATATTACATATAATATTAAATTGTTTGATATTATTCTCACCAATTTTATAACTTGGCATAAAGCCAGAAATCTAGTATAATGGGATATGCCATTAAATGTTGAGAAATCATTTTGATTTTGCAGCAATTCTTCCCTTGCACGAAAATCATAATTCTCCCCATTAGCAGGATTCCTCATGTGACATCTGAAACTTTACTTTCATTTTATGTTACTACATCAAGCTCAGACTATTTCTCTTTGCCAATGAACTGATATCGAGGCTCACGAGGGCAGTTTAGCTCCCTCCTCTCTTGAACGAGGAACAGCTTTCTACGTCAGCGAACATAAATGGCACCGCAACGGATCAAGTGCAGTCGAACAATTTACGTGATATCAATGTCCAGCCACTGATCAACTTGCTCACTATTTTCAATTTTGGAACTCTTGGTACAAAGCTTTATGCACTCGGGAGTGCCTATGGGGAATTGGTGTGTCTTCACGTCTCAGCCATTCACCTGTTAGGCAGACTGGGAAAGAGGAGAGTGAGCTAAGCATGCAACCATAACAGATCAGAATTAGTAGAAGAGATAGTGAGAAATTGATTCTCCAGCATTGCAGCCTGGCTAGATGCCATTATCTTAATAAAATGAGGCAATATCCTAGTGTCTAGAAGTGCAACAGCAAGATTCAACTGGCAGTATTCAAGAAGGTGAATTGGTAAATCGTGCGAGAGAGATTTTTTTATTCTAGAAGATTTTGATGGAGTTGGTCTGGATTTTGTTGCCATCAGAGGAGGTCCATTGAGATAACACTACAATGTGAGCATTCATTTCAAGTGGACTAGAATATAGAGGTGGCGTACTGATTAGCTCAACTCTGTTAGAGCGCCAGCGATCGGGACTGGGGTTTGAATCCCGCTCTGTCTGTAAGGAGTTTGTTCATTCTCCCCCGTCTGTGTGGGGCTTCCCCAGGGGCTCCGTTTTCCTCCCGACGTTCAAAACACCAGTGGTTGTAGGTCAATTGGGTGTAAGTTGGGCGGCACGGTCTCATGGGCCGAGAAGGCTTGTTACCGTGCTGAAGGTCTAAATTGATGTAGAAAAAATAAACTTATAAAGGAAGAGGATGCAATGTTGAGACTTGACAAGATCAGGCAACATTTGGAGCAGTTGTGGTCCCCCTTTCCCATGAAATACATGCTGCTGTTGGAGAGGGTCCTGAAGAGGTTTATGAGATTGATTCCAGGGATGAGAGGGTTAACAATATAATGAGCA
This sequence comes from Narcine bancroftii, assembly GCF_036971445.1. Taxonomy (NCBI): domain Eukaryota; kingdom Metazoa; phylum Chordata; class Chondrichthyes; order Torpediniformes; family Narcinidae; genus Narcine; species Narcine bancroftii. The sequence goes on along the minus strand of NC_091479.1, from coordinate 17,613,700 downwards.
TTTGATGGCTCTGGGCCTGCATTTGCTGGAGTTTAGAAGGATGATAGGGGTATCTCGTCGAATCATGCCAAATATTGAAAGGGGTAGAGAGTGTGCATGTGGAGTGGTGTCCAGCCATGCGAGTGTCTAGGACCAGAGGGCCTAGCCTCAGAATAAAAGGACGTCCCTTTGGAAGAGCAGAAATTTCTGCAATCAGTGGTGAATCTGTGGAATTCATTGCCACGGACAGTAGCGGAGGTCAAATCGTTGGAAAGATTTAAAAGGAGGTTGATTAGTAAGGATATCGAAGGTTATGATGAGAAGGCAGGAGAATGGGGTTGTCAGGGAGAATACATCAGCCATGATTTGAATTAAAGAGCAGACTTGATGGGCTGAATGGCCTAATCTTATGGTCCGTAGTGAATGGGCTGACGTGAACATCAATCTAGTTAATATGACTAGAACCAATTGCAAATAGCTGGCAACTAAATTAAATTTCACTGCCTTAAAAGTTTGCATTGAATCCTTCGAGCAGCAACTGCAGATCCCTGGAACCGACAAGGGGTTGGCCGGCAACCCAACGTGCAGTAGAGCAAGTGTCTGACCAAAGTTTAATACATGTGCATAACTACCTATATATTTAATATTCATTATATGCCTACGATCTGCTCCATTAGTTCAGTGTAAGGAGATTGTGCTATCAACTCCACTTTGCTATTTCGCCTTCATCATTTTCCTCTGGTTCATTCAATCTTTGATGGTGCGCTGAATCGTTGACTCCTTGCTGATTTGGAGGTCTCCGAATTCCTGTCCTGCAGGCACAGCTTGCATCTGCGGTGACGGTGCCGGGGGATGCCGCATCACGCCCTTTACTGCTACTGGTGACATCTCTTGCGGCTTCCGTGGTTGGCATTGTTCTGTACAGCTCCAGCCGTGCCACCAGGGGGAGCCCCAGGTTGACATCCAGTGTTTCCTCCTGCTTTAGCTTTTTCTTGAAGCATTGGTACTGAATAGTCACCCTTATCGCCAGGGGTTGCTGCAAGAAAAAGAGTTCTCAGAAAACTCCCTCCCTGAGAAAGGCATTAATCACAGTCGGCATCAGAAGAGATTGAATCAGGGGGCATTAGGGTGACCGAGGAGGAGAGCACAAACTGCTGTTCTAGAACCCAATCAGCGGGTGCCTTACCTGCCATGGACCTCCTCCGTTTGCCCCACCGTCACATTCCCCCCCCCCCCCCCCCCCCCACTCCTGCATTTCAGACAAACGCATGCTCTTAAACCACGTAATTCATTTTGGTGACACCCCTCTGAGGGCATCACCCGCTGCAATCCGCAACCCCTTGGTGACGCTGGTGCTGCAGGTGGGTGGGGAGGGGGGGGGGGCACAATAACTCATTTGGACAGAGGAAATGGCCTGCGAGTGCCCCCCATGGCACCGACCCTGGCATTCTTTGAGGGTCTGGAGACACTCAGTAGGTCAAACAATACCTTATATAAAGGTACATTTTGTCATACCTCGATGAAGGGGTTAAGCCCAAAACGCTAATTACGCACCTTTGCTACATAAAGCACACCTCCTGCCTGTGGGACTGTGTTCCTCCCCCTGCTCCTCACCCCTACCCCAGGATTTTGTTCGGGTGCCTGTCTACATTTTGGGTTAGGGTTAGGGCCCTAAACTTTGGTTATGTGGCTTTATCTTTGCTACATAAAGTACGCGGTTTGACCTGCTGAGTTTCTCCAGCGTCGTGTTTTTACTTGAACCACTGGGTCTGCCGAGTTTCGTGTTTTACTTCTTGAAATTTCAAGCAGTTTCACTTAATTTGCATGAAGCTTTATTTAGGTAGAAAGTACAGTAAAACCCCTGGTATCTGGAATTCAAACAAATGGCAACCTCAATCTCAAAATTGAGGAAAATACATTTTAAAAATTAAAATTAATAAGAATAAAATAGGTAAAAAGTACATTTAAAATTGTAAATGTAAATGTTTTCTGAAGTAACACGTAAACCTTTGGTGAACATGGGAGGAAATATTCAGTGGTGAGCCTTGGTTGTGCTATGCTTGTACCAGCTGTTGAGTGAAACAGCAATGGCGTCGCCCAGCATGAAGAGCTGGTTTTTTTTTTTGGTTTTTTTTAAAATTTTTTATTTTTCACACCATAAATCACAATAGCCATGATATACACTTTTTCTTTTCCACACATTTACAGTGACTTTTTCTCCCTCCCCCCTCCCTCCTCCCAAGCCACCCCCCCATCCCTCCCCCCTCTCATCCATTTTAGTTATACAATCTAGGTTGCATTAATTCAGTTAGACAATGTTGTCATTCAACAAAAATACACCAGAAATTCTACTGAGTCCATTTTTTTCTTCTCTTCTCCTTCCATCAACTTAGGTAATGTTTGTTCCCGGTAGGTTTTCGCTATTGTATTTAATGTAAGGCTCCCATACTTGTTCGAATATTTCAATATTATTTCTTAAACTATATGTTATTTTTTCTAATGGAATACATTTATTCATTTCTATATACCATTGTTGTATTTTCAAATTATCTTCCAATTTCCAGGTTGACATAATACATTTTTTTGCTACAGCTAGGGCTATCTTAACAAATCTTTTTTGTGCATCCTCCAAGTCAATTCCAAATTCTTTATTTTTTATGTTACTTAGGAGAAAGATCTCTGGATTCTTTGGTATATTGTTTTCTGTTATTTTATTTAATATCTGATTGAGATCATCCCAAAATTTTTCTACTCTCTCACATGTCCAGATTGCATGAATTGTTGTTCCCCTTTCTTTTTTACATCGAAAACATCTATCAGATACTGTTGGGTCCCATTTATTTAACTTTTGCGGTGTAATGTATAGTCTGTGTAACCAATTATATTGTATCATACGCAGCCTCGTATTTATTGTATTTCTCATCGTTCCAGAGCATAACTTCTCCCATGTTTCCTTTTTTATCTTTATATTTAAATCTTGTTCCCATTTTTGTTTAGTTTTACCATTTGTTTCCTCATTTTCCTTTTCTTGCAGTTTAATATACATATTTTTTATAAATCTTTTGATTAACATTGTATCTGTAATCACATATTCAAGGTTACTTCCCTCTGGTAAACTCAAGTTGCTTCCTAATTTATCTTTCAAGTAGGATCTCAGTTGGTAATATGCCAGCGCTGTATCTCCCGTTATATTGTACTTGTCTCTCATTTGTTCAAAGGATAAGAATCTACTTCCTGAAAAACAATTTTCTATTCTTTTAATCCCTTTTTTTTCCCATTTTCTAAAGGCAAGGTTGTCTATTGTAAAAGGGAGTAGCTTATTTTGCGTCAATATTAGTTTTGGTATTTGGTAATTTATTTTATTTCTTTCTACATGAATCTTCTTCCATATATTGAGGAGATGGTGTAATACTGGAGAAGTTCTATGTTGTACCAATTTTTCGTCCCATTTATATAATATGTGTTCAGGTATCTTTTCCCCTATTTTATCTAATTCTAGTCTCGTCCAGTCTGGTTTTTCCCTTGTTTGATAAAAATCTGATAGGTACCTTAATTGTGCGGCTCTATAATAATTTTTGAAGTTTGGCAATTGTAAGCCTCCTTGTTTATACCATTCTGTTAATTTGTCTAGTGCTATCCTCGGTTTCCCCCCTCTCCATAAAAATCTCCTTATTATTTTCTTTAACTCTTTGAAGAATTTTTCTGTCAGTTGTATTGGCAATGCCTGAAATAAGTATAGTATCCTTGGAAAAATGTTCATTTTAATACAGTTTATCCTTCCTATCAGTGTTAGTGGTAGCTCTTTCCAATGCTCTAAATCGTCCTGTAATTTTTTCATTAGTGGATTGTAATTGAGTTTATATAATTGGCCTAGATTTTTGTTTATTTGCACACCTAGGTATCTTATTGCCTGCGTTTGCCATCTGAATGGGGATTCCTCCTTAAATTTTGAGAAATCCGCGTTATTCATAGGCATTGCTTCACTTTTATTTACGTTTATCTTGTATCCCGACACTTCTCCATATTCCTTCAATTTCTTATATAGTTCTTTTATTGATAGTTCTGGTTCTGTTAAGTACACTATCACATCATCCGCAAACAGACTGATTTTATATTCCCTGTCTTTTATTTTTATTCCTTTTATATTATTATCTCTTCTTATCGATTCTGCTAGTGGTTCTATAGCTAGCGCAAACAATAATGGTGATAGTGGGCATCCCTGCCGCGTTGACCTGCTTAAGTTAAATTGCTTTGATACATGTCCATTTACTGTCACTTTCGCTAACGGTCCCTTATATAATGCTTTAATCCAATTAATATACTTCTCCGGTAAACTGAATTTTTGCAATACTTTGAACAAGTAATTCCATTCTACTCTGTCGAAGGCCTTCTCTGCGTCTAAAGCAACTGCTACTGCCGGTGCTTTATTTCCTTCTACTGCATGAATTAAGTTAATAAATTTACAAATATTGTCTGTTGTGCGTCTTTTTTTGATAAATCCAGTTTGGTCTAAATTTACCATTTTCGGTACCTGTTCTGCTAATCTGTTCGCTAATAGTTTAGCTATTATCTTATAATCTGTGTTTAGCAAAGATATTGGTCTATATGACGCTGGTGAGAGTGGATCTTTCCCTTGTTTTAGTATCACTGTAATTATTGCTGTTTTACATGAATCTGGTAAGTTTTGTGTCTCATCAATCTGGTTGATTACATCCAGGAGGGGCGGTATTATTAGGTCTTTAAATGTTTTGTAGAATTCTATTGGGAGTCCATCCTCTCCTGGTGTCTTATTATTTGGTAAATTTTTTATTATCTCTTGTATTTCTACTGTTCCAAATGGTTCTGTTAATTTATTTTGTTCCTCTATTTGTAGTTTTGGTAGTTCAATTTTAGTCAAAAATTCATCTATTTTCCCTTCTTTCCCTTCGTTTTCGGTTCGGTATAATTGTTCATAGAATTCTCTGAAGTTTTCCTTAATTTCTTTTGGATTATATGTAATTTGTTTGTCTTTTTTCCTTGTTGCCAATACCATTTTCTTAGTTTGCTCTGTCTTAAGCTGCCATGCTAGGATTTTGTGTGTTTTTTCCCCTAGTTCATAATATTTCTGTTTTGTCTTCATTATATTCTTCTCCACCTTATATGTTTGTAATGTTTCATATTTTATTTTTTTATCCGCCAATTCTCTTCTTTTGGTTGTATCTTCCTTTATTGCTAATTTTTTTTCTATGTTTATTATTTCCCTTTCCAACTGCTCTGTTTCCTGATTATAGTCCTTCTTCATCTTGGTTGCATAACTTATTATTTGCCCTCTAATGAATGCTTTCATTGCGTCCCATAGTATAAACTTATCTTCCACTGATTCCGTATTTACTTCAAAGTACATTTTTAATTGTTTTTCAATAAATTCTCTAAAATCCTGTCTTTTAAGTAGCATGGGGTTTAATCTCCATCTATACATTCTTGGAGGGATGTCTTCTAGCTCTATTGCCAATAACAGGGGTGAGTGGTCCGATAATAGTCTAGCTTTATATTCCGTTTTCCTAACTCTCCCTTGTATGTGGGCTGATAACAGGAATAGGTCTATCCTTGAGTATGTTTTATGTCTAGTCGAGTAGTATGAGTATTCCTTTTCTTTTGGGTTTTGTTTCCTCCATATGTCCACAAGTTTCATTTCTTGCATTGATTTAATTATAAATTTGGTTACTTTGTTCTTCCTGTTAATTTTTTTCCCCGTTTTATCCATATTTGGATCCAAATTCAGATTGAAATCCCCTCCTATTAGTATGTTCCCTTGCGTATTAGCTACCTTCAAAAAGATATCTTGCATAAACTTTTGATCTTCTTCGTTAGGTGAATATATATTAAGTAGATTCCAAAGCTCTGAATATATCTGACATTTTATCATAACATATCTCCCTGCTGGATCTATTATTTCCTCTTCTATTTTAAATGGCACATTTTTGCTAATTAATATAGCCACTCCTCTTGCTTTTGAATTATACGATGCTGCTGTTACATGTCCTACCCAATCTCTCTTTAATTTCTTGTGCTCCAATTCAGTTAAATGTGTTTCTTGGACAAATGCTATATCTATTTTTTCCTTTTTCAGTAAATTTAGTAGTTTCTTCCTTTTAATTTGGTTATGTATTCCATTAATATTTAGAGTCATATAGTTCAGCGTAGCCATTTTATATTTTGTTTATCTTCTCTTTCCGTTTTTCCATCATTACCTTTCCTCCTTTTCCATTTCTGTTTTCTTATTTTCAACTCTTTACCAGACAACATTCCTACAACATCCAACATTTTCCTTATTCTCCTATTTCTATCTTCTTTATCCCCAATCTCCCCTTCCCCTCCTGAGTTGCCCTTTATCCCTTGTCGGACAACCACATCTCCCCTCTCCATTTGGATTTGCGAATCCACTCGCAAGCGTCAACTGATTTTGCAGTGACCGCTCTTTTTCCCCCACCCCGCCCCCCCCAGAAAAGATTTCATTTTTTATATGTCACAAAGGTCACTCTTTTAGTTCCCTCCTTATTCTCTCTATTCCATTACCTTCCCTTATTAATTCTTGTCTATACTTTCTATGTTTTCCTCTAATTACAGATACTTTCACATATGCCCGTTGTCTCTATTCACTCTTATACCTCTTTACCCGCATACATATCAATCGTGGTCATTTTTACCCTCCTTACCCGTCTTCATCCCTCAGTCTATTTTTGTCTTTACCCACATACATATCAATCGTGATAATTTTTGCTCTCATTACCCGTCTTCATCCCTCAGTCTATTTTTGTAATTGTTCTGCAAATTTTCGTGCTTCTTCTGGATCCGAGAATAGTCTGTTTTGTTGTCCTGGAATAAATATTTTCAATACCGCAGGATGCTTCAGTGTAAATTTATATCCTTTCTTCCATAAAATCGCTTTTGCTGCATTGAACTCTTTTCTCTTCTTTAGGAGTTCAAAGCTTATATCTGGATAAATGAAGATTTTTTGCCCTTTATACTCCAGTGGTTTGTTGCCCTCTCTTACTTTTTCCATTGTCTTCTCCAGCACCTTTTCTCTTGTAGTATATCTTAGGAATTTTACTACAATAGATCTTGGTTTTTGTTGTGGTTGTGGTTTAGGGGCCAATGCTCTATGTGCCCTTTCTATTTCCATTTCTTGCTGTAGTTCTGGACATCCTAGGGCCTTAGGGATCCATTCTTTTATAAACTCCCTCATATTCTTGCCTTCTACATCTTCCTTAAGGCCCACTATCTTTATGTTATTTCTTCTGTTATAATTTTCCATTATATCTATTTTTTGGGCTAGTAATTCTTGTGTCTCTTTAGTTTTTTTATTAGATTCCTCCATTTTCTTTTTTAAGTCTTCTACCTCCATTTCTGCTGCTATTGCCCGTTCTTCCATCTTGTCCATTTTTTTCCCCATTTCTGTTAAGGTCATATCCATTTTATTTATTTTCTTTTCTGTGTTGTTTATTCTTCTTCTTAAATCATTGAATTCCTGTGTTTGCCATTCTTTAAATGACTCCATGTATCCTCTAACAAGAGCAAGTACCTCCTTTACCTTGCCTATCTTTTCTTCTTCTATTTCCCTGTACTCTTCCTCTTCCTCTTCTTCTTCCTCTAGGTTGACCATCTGTTGTTTCTTTGCTGCCCTTTCCTCCTCTTCTTTCTTGTTTCTATTGTCTTCTGTGGTCTCTTCTTGCTGCAGGTGTTCTGCAGCTGTCGTTGCCGGCTGTGGAGATCGACTCCCCAGCTGGTCCCCCCTCCCGTCGGTGTGTTTTTTTGTATGCGCATCGCGCATGCGCGAGGAGTCGCGCATGCGCGGTTGCGCACTTTTACTCGGCTCTGTGAGCCATTGTTGTAGTTCTCTTTCTACCGACCTGAGGTAGTGGGGTCTTCTCTCCACAGCGGGCCTCTTCGGACAGGTAAGGCCTTCACCTTTTTCCTCCGTTGTCTTCTCTTCCTCTCTTCTTTCCGTTGATTTTGATTTTTCTCCTTTTGTCTCCATCTTCTTTCCACCTTTATATTCACTTTTCTTAAACTTGTATTTCTGTGCCTTTGTATTTTCTCTTGTTTTTCCCGACTTTTCTGGAGAGGGCTGGAGTTCACCGTCCGGCCACTACTCCATCACGTGACTCCTCGATCCATGAAGAGCTGGTTGATGCTGGGGTAACTCTCTTAAAGTGTTTCCTTATCCCTGCTTAGTAAGAACTGCCCCTGTCAGAGGCTTTATCTGTAAACTTGGGGGAGGGGGGTGTTAATTATCTATAATGTTATTGGTTGTCTTTTGGGCGGCTCCGTGGAGGGGGGGGGGGGACCTGCAGATGGAGCGGCAGTTAAATGTTTTCAAAGAATGTGACTGAAAATAAGTGAAATTTGTTCAGTGTAGAATGATATTTTTGTCTTATTATTTAAACTTCTTATGTATCTGTATTAGTTAGGCATCGTGACAGAGGTGCACCAAAGAAAAAGTACAAGGACTGCCTAAAGAAATCTCTTGGTGCCTGCCACATTGACCACCGCCAGTGGGCTGATCTCGCCTCAAACCGTGCATCTTGGCGCCTCACAGTTCGGCGGGCAGCAACCTCCTTGGAAGAAGACCTCAGAGCCCACCTCACTGACAAAAGGCAAAGGAGGAAAAACCCAACACCCAACCCCAACCAACCAATTTTCCCCTGCAACCGCTGCAACCGTGTCTGCCTGTCCCACATCGGACTTGTCAGCCACAAACGAGCCTGCAGCTGACGTGGACATTTACCCCCTCCATAAATCTTCTTCCGCGAAGCCAAGCCAAAGAAAAGAAAGATAAGAGCAGGTCTTAAACAACTGGTAAATATGCTTATCTGGCATCTAACAATCCCCATAGGTGCCGGATACCAGGGGTTTTACTGTACTTCATTTATTCTTCGCCACCACAACTCTGCATAAAGAACACTTCAGCTGAGAAGGGAATGTAACATTTGATTCACCAGAATGTTTCCTGGAGCCAAAAGGCTTGAACGATGAAGACAAACATGGTCCTGGAACGCAGGTAAAGGCGTGATCTCATTCAGGATTTTGAGACGACTGGAGAATTTGATGAGGTCTCTTGAGGGAGAGACTTTGGGATGGGAGAATGCACAAGAAGTGGGAGGTAAGGTTGGCGTAGTGGCTGGCCTAACGCTGTTAATCAGGACCGGGGCTCGAATCCCACACTGTCCAAGGAGTTTGCACACTCTCCTCGTGTCTGGGTGTGTTTCCTCCGGGGACTCCGGTTTCCTCCCACCCTTCAAAATGTACTGGGGGTGTTGTAGGTCAATTGGGTGGCACGGCCAGAAGGGCCTGTTACCGTGCTGTATGTCTAAATTTATAAAGGTTTTGGGGAAATGTCAATGAAAATTTTCTTCAGGAAGGGGATGGAAATCTAAAATTCCCTCTTCTCAAATAGTTGTTAAAAGAAGCAATCAATTGTAAATCTCAAAACAGAGATTGACAATTTAAAAAAGAATCTCCTGAAGGAACTCAAGCAGTTTCAGAGGGAGAAAGGAAATCAGTTTTTTGGATCTGAACCCTTCATCACATTATTCATTTTGACTAAACAGTGTGGCCTTTATTCTCCGTTTTTCACCAGAACCTTCTCTTTTCCAGCCTGTCCTTTACCTCCCTTGGCACACACCCCCACCCTCTGACTCACTCCTTCCCTGCAGGTGACCAGCAGCGCTGCCCCCGCCCCCATTGTTGGCCCACACACGTGCGCTTTCGCACTCGAAGGCTACCTCCGTGGTGGTACCAGCAGCGACTGGCCCTAGGCAAAGTCTGCCTGGGCGTGCAGTGCGACAAACTAGGGAGGGGAGTGGGTGAAGGATGATGGACGGATGAGGAGAACAAGGCAGGTCATTAACAGGTGATGGACAAATGGAGAGAGAGGCAAGAGAAATGAAGGAGGAAGATGAGTGACGGATAAGAAATGGCGGGGTGGCGGGAATAAGTGGAGCCAAATTACTCCCAGTGGTAGAATTTGATAAATAGAGAAGATATTAGGGGAGAGGTGAAGGAGAGATTAGACCAAATGGAACCAAAGGGGCTGTGGGTGGGAGGGAGGGGGGGGTTTCTGCAGGGGAAGCGTGGGTGCAAAAGAACAGAAATTGAAGGGGGAGAGAGAAAAGGATGGATGGGGGCATGTTGGAATGGAGTCAGAAATAGGGGCCAAGAGAAGAGAATGGAATAGCTTGGAGGAACAGTATAGAGGGGCATGGTTAATGTAGCCCCCTAATGCACTTGTCGTGGTTAAATTTTAAATTAAATTTTTTTTTAGATATACAGCATGGTAAAAGGTCCTTCCGGCCCATGACCCCGTGCTGTCCTAATTCACCTACAACCCCGGTACGCTTCGAAGGCGTGGAAGGAAACCAGATTACCCAAAGGAAACCCACGCAGACATGGGAAGAGTATACAAACTTGCAGACAGTGCGAGATTCGAACCCTGATCCTAGTCGATGAAGCTGTAACCACGTGGCGCTAACCACTATGTTAACTGTGCTGCCCAATGCTGTTAGAGCGCCAACGTTCAGGATGGAGATTTGAATCTGGCACTCTCTGTAAGGAGTTTGTATGCTCTCTCCCTATCTGCATGTGTTTTCTCCGGGGGCTCCGGTTTCTTCCACCGTTCAAAATGTACCGGGGCTGTAGGTCAAGTGGGCGGCATAGGCCTGTGAGCCAAAAAAGGCCTGTTATCGGGCTGTGTATCTACATTTAAAATTAAAGTTTAATTTGAATTTAAAAAAATTAAAGAGAGAGGAAAATTCAATGTTCCTGCCATTGGGCTTTGGCCCAGGAAGAATGTGGGGTGTTTGGATTATGTTGGGCCTCAGTCTGGCAGAGAAGGCCAAGGATGGACAAGTTGGAGTGCGAATACTTCCTGCACTTGTGCGGAACTTGTCAATTTTATACATTTTGCTACTAACTCCCACCCTGCTCTCAAATCTACTTGGACAATTTCTGACATTTCTCTCCCTTTTCTCGATTTCTCTGTCTCCACCTCAGGAGACAAGCTATCTATTGACATCGACATCCATTGATTCTCACAGCTTCCTCGAATGCATCTCCTCCCACCCCGCCTCCGATACCATCCCTTTCTCCACCTCTTCTGCACCTGGACTCGAGATGAACCTTTCCATTCTCGTGCATCCTCCTTTTACAGAGAATACAGCTTCCCCTCCACTGTGGTCAATAAAAGCCATCTCCCGCAATTGCTCCACATCTCACACGCCCCTTCCAAACAGAGATAGGGTTCCCCTCGTCCTCACCTTTCAACTAACTCTGGGGAAGATGAATTCAGTTGAGTGGAGACATGAGTGAAACACGAAAGTCTGCAGACCCTGTGATTATAGCAAAACCCATGCATCTTTGTCTCCTCTGAACGTTCAAAGACCGGCGGAGTTTCTCCATCATTTCAGTGTGTTTTTATGGTGAATGGAGAAAAGCCCTTTTACTCCAGTTCCGAATGGCTAACCCTTATTTTGAAGTAAAACTCGAGAATCTGCAGACACGGTGGTTGAAGTCAAAACCAAATACTGGAGGAACTCAGCAGGTCGAACGGTGTCTTTTCGAGGCTGTGGAAGTGAGTCTGGGTGAGTACATGGTCATAAAGTTTAAGGGCAGCAGGGATTACGGGTGGGGAAAATTGCAGATGTAGCATTACCTTGATGAAAAGCTCAGGGCCGAAACCTCAAGTAATTATTTGGAACCACTTTTCGGGCTAAGAAATGGGATTAACTTTTATATGGGTCAAGCTTTTAACTAAGTACCTGGGTTGTTCAAAGCTTCGGGAGCTCGGATGTCCGGGACTGGGTGGTAAGTCCACGGCTGGGGCATCAGGAGCTCCAGTGGGCGGGTGGCCGGGGTGAGGTCCACTGTTGGGGGCTCGAATAGACGGGTGGTCAGTGCCAAAAATAGGGGTAAATTTTTAAACAGGTTATACAAAAACACGACAGTATCAATGATTACACGAGTATGTATATAGTATTAATCTTTCTCTTTGCTATATAAAGTACACTGACCTGCTGAGTTTCTCCAGCATTATGTTTTACCCCTTGTTTTGAGCCTGGAAGCCCTGAATTTAGATACCCCAACCAGGAGAAACATCCACTCAGGACTCTCCTGTCAAGCCCATTCTCAACGCTTGAGAATGCAGGCCTAATTTCTCTTAACAGGACAAACTCGTTTACTCAAGAGGTCGCAAAAGATGCCAAAATTATCACAAGCAACTTTTCCTCATTACCTTCAGTTTCTGCAGGCCACACAGCTTCAGTGTTACGTCTGACGGCTGGATGCTTTTGAGGGAAGAAAACAGGGAATCTAAATGGGACGCATCTCCATCGAAGTCAGAAATATTGTCTGCAAACTCCTGAGACAAAAGAAGTAAAAAAGCTATAGTTTTCAAATAAAGGCCAGAAATGGGCAGAAAAAAGTAGTATTGGAAGTTGATTAATTTGTTCCCCATCCCAACTTCCATTTTCTATGCTTCATTACAACAGATAAAACAGTAATGTCCTTGAACGATGGATCCAACCAGAAGCGTTTTGCCGGAGTGAAAGACTTTAGCTTGACCCATCTCTCTTGACAGTCTAAAGGGTTCTCTTGTTGAGAACAAGGTTCCCAGATCCTTCCATATATCCCACACCAGTTGAAGGAGGAATGAAACACGTGGTGTCAATGAGGCTGCAAGACAGATCCTTGTCAATATTTAAGAGGAGGTTAGATTTGGCCCTTGTGGCTAAGGGGATCAAGGGATATGGGGAGAAGGCAGAAACCGGGTACTAATCAGCCATGATCATATTGAATGGAGGTGTGTAGGCTTGAAGGGCCAAATGGCCGACTCCTGCCCTTATCTTCTATGTAACAACTAGATACATGAAAGCCATCTGACAACGTATTCCTTTCCAGTTACATCTGAAAGGTGGCAAAAACAGCATTGCTCAGAGGAGACATGAGATTTTCCTCTTGTTTACGATCAATGTCCAGGGGTATTCTTTTGATCATGGCTTCAGAGATGTCCAATGCTTGAGTGAAACCAGCTTCCATTCTGTTGGTTATTGACTTGGCAATTTGTGAATGATAAGATGCATAATTTCACAGCTCGCTCTGCAATATACTGCAATATAAAGGGGCACTGTGACCTTTATGTGAATCTTTGTCCACTATTGTTGGCAATTAATATTTGCATACTGGTATATATAATGTGTGCCTCTAACCTCTTGGTGTCAGGATCACCCAATGACTCACTAAACGAGAACAATCCACTTCTTCGGTGAGAAAGCGCATAAGGTACTTGCATGGCAGTTAAAGAAAGAACAGGTATCAAGGGTCATTAATGCAGTCAGATGGAATTCGACTATTACTTACAAACCTTGTGAGATTAATGATGAGTTTTATTCATTTTATAAGAAATTATATACTTCTGAGGAAAAACAGGAGAGCGGTTCAATTGACTCCTTTTTATCAGTGTTGAAATTACTGGTACTTGGAGAATAAGATATATTGGAGCTGGAGGCTCCTTTTACTGATTTAGAAATTAAATCGGCTATGTTGGAAATGCCGACTGGAAAATCACCTGATGAATTTTATTAGGTATTTTTATGATGGTTTGATTCTTAAAGAGTGTGGAGGACAGAGGGATCTTGAGGTCCAAATCTGTACATAAACCATAAACGGCCTCTCACACTCCAGATAATACTTTGAGAATTGCCTTGTTCAACTCTTGCTAGTCTGTTTTGGCCACAGATCAGAAACTTGGGCCTGAAGCGAGTATTTGGATTGCGGTCACTCACCTTTGCTTTCTGAAGGGACACTTTACACTCTGACACCTGGGAAGGTTTCGCCTTGATGCTGACATAAACTGTCATCACATTTGAGAAAACGGCACTGCAGCTGAGCTCCACTTCCACTCCACAGGGAAAGCAAACGGCCCGCTTTCCAGGCAGCTCTGCCAAAACACATTAGGAGAACCATCAAGCCATTGAATGGGTGAATAACTGTTTGAAATAAGTAGAATTTAATGAACAGTCCTCTTCGAACTGCAAGGTGATTCACAGGAATGCTGCCAAACAACTAACTTACCGCAAAGCAAATACAAATTTTACATTCATTTTTTTTTTGACAGGCCCTCCCGCCCCTTGAGCCGTGCTGCCCAATCACACTCAATTGACCTACAACCCCAGTACATTTTGAAGGGTGGGAGGAAACCGGAGCACCCAGAGGAAACCGACGCAGACACGGGGAGAATATACAAAGTCCTTACAGGCTAAAAGATGGAGGAGTTCAGTAAAGGTCATTTCAGTACTTTTGACCAACAGAACTGAAGGCAGAGCACTAGTGGAAAAGAAATGCAAGTTAGGGATGCGGACAGAACCGAGGTGCTCAACAAAGAGATCTCCCAGTCTGTGTCCAGAGGAGAGCACCGAATGCTGTAGACGACCCCTGCAGGTTCACAAGTGAAATGTTGCTTCACTTGGAAGGACTATTTGAGGGCCTGAATGGTGCTGAGGGAGGAGTTGTGGGGTGCAAGTGGAGCATCTCCTGTGGGAGAGTTCCGGGTTGATGGTGGTAGAGGGAAGGGCACGTTGTTTGAAGGAGGAGGACATCTCTGATGATCTGCCATGGAAGTCCTCGTTCTGGGTGCAGATGCGATGGAGATGGAGGGATTGAGAGAAGGGAATGGAATCCTTGCAGGGGACAGGGTGGGAGAGGTCTAGTTGAGGTAGGTGTGGGAGTTGGGGGGGTTTATAAACGATGTCTGTTGAGAGTTTGTCTTCTGAGATGGTGTTATAGGGGTTTGTGTGGTCCCACAGGTTAAGAGCCAGACCAAGATTGAGGTACAAAGCACAAGTTTATTTTGGGGATGCAAACGGGGCAACAGGGTCAAAATGCTAAATTAACCTATACACACATACAATGTGCAGGGGGTACATATACACTTCGAATAACGAGGGAGAAACCGACAAGATCTGGGGAAATTACTTAAGTACACATACAATCAACAGGACTCACCCTAACCCAGTGCTCAAGGTGATACTTAGGTGCCACGAGGGGTCAAAAGAGGCAGAACAAAGGGGCATATGGCCCTTTATAGGGGGGGCAATCACCCGGGGCGGGCTGGGCCCCGTTGGAAGCTGTGGCCAAAGGTTTGAAGCCAAGTGCAGGGAGCGGCTCAGCAGGGGTCAGCCGAGGTGATTCATCTGGACTAATTGGATGAAGGTCAGGGCTGAGTTCAGGAAGGCTGGCTGGACTGCAGCACCTGGTAATTTAGATGGGCCAATTGCAAGGATCACCTTGATGGCTTGGGGTGAGTCTCGACCTTGATTGCTATGTGATGTGTCCTCCGAATAGGAGCCCAGCAGCACCACCCTGTGGTGGCCGCAGCCTCTCCATTACAGATGGAGGCAGAAAGATCGAGGAAGGAGAAGGTGTTGCTAGAGGTGGACCAAGTGAATTTGAGGTCGGGGTGGAAGTTGGCAAGCTCAGGTTTCCTGCAACTCAGTTGGTGAAGCTGGGCACCTTACCGTTGGCTTGTCCCCAATGTTCATTCCTCACTTGGAGTTGGGCAGTGTGTCCAGTCACACAAATCTCATCGGTCAGAGCGCGGCGCTCCTTCAGGGAATGTCGAATCTCCATCACCTGCTTGCCAGTGATTAGCCGGTCCTTCCCCATGTCTGTGGTATTAAAAAAAAGTCTTTGGTTCAAGTGAGGCAACTGGCCACGAGCACTGACAGGACCTAGATAGCGATCAGTCATGGACTATAACTACTTTTGTCCGTACAAAAGATGATTTGTTTAAAGTTTCTTAAATAGCAAAATATTGGAGAAACTGTAAACCAGAAGTAGGAAGGAGCAAGTAGTCTTGGAATTTCCCAGAAGATCCAATATCACCTCCAGAGAGACAAACACAGAGTTAGTAGCTTGATGACTTTTATCAGATTAACATTATTTCTCTCTGCATTGGTGTTTCCAGGCATGCTTTTAATTACTTTCATCCATCAGTAAACCTTATCATGCTGTTTTCACTGAATAATATTTGTTTCTTATTTATCCATTTGTTTCTGAACTCCAAATTCATTTTATGCTAGATTTCAAACAAATATAATTTTAATGTCAGCATTAAAAGACTGTACACAATTCTAGATTGGGAAGATCTATACACGTTGCATCAATGAGCCACTTGATTATACAGGGCCGTCTTGAGGAGTCAGTACTGCTCTTTCCTCCAGTTAAGAAGGAATTGTTGGAGTTTAAAAAAAACTTATCTTAAAATCTAAAATTAAAAAAATTGCTGGAAATACCTCACAGGTCAGGCGACATATGTAGGAAGAGAACGACAGTCAATAGACATAGAGTGGATTGTAGAGGGTCATGTGACTTCTCCACCTGGAACCAGTTGGGAGAGTAGATTGTGGAGGGTCACGTGACCTCTCCGTCTGGAACCTAGTGAGAAATCACATCACCTGCCAATCAAGGTTGGACACTGCCTACCCATTAGTGCACACCTGACCAATGGCCCCTTTAATCACCTAGTGATTACCTGGGCCGGACTCCCCAGCTTACTGCACTTTAAAAGCCCACCATGTGCCACAGCTTATCCTCTCTGCTCCTTGGTCCTGACTATGAACGCTTCTCTACGCCAGGTCACGAACTGTGGACGTCGCAGGCAGACTCGTTGGTAAGGTGTGCACTACACTGAGAGTGGAACCGTAGTATTGTGTGGGAATACTTAGCATTGAGCCATATCCTGGTGGTACAACAGGGAACCAGGAATGTGTTTACTGTGTGTGTGTGTAAGGAGCCTCACCAAAGCCTTTGACACCGTGAGCAGGAAAGGGCTTTGGCAAATACTAGAGCGCATCGGATGTCCCCCAAAGTTCCTCAACATGATTATCCAACTGCACGAAAACCAACAAGGTCGGGTCAGATACAGCAATGAGCTCTCTGAACCCTTCTCCATTAACAATGGCGTGAAGCAAGGCCGTGTTCTCGCACCAACCCTCTTTTCAATCTTCTTCAGCATGATGCTGAACCAAGCCATGAAAGACCCCAACAATGAAGACGCTGTTTACATCCGGTACCGCACGGATGGCAGTCTCTTCAATCTGAGGCACCTGCAAGCTCACACCAAGACACAAGAGAAACTTGTCCGTGAACTACTCTTTGCAGATGATGCCGCTTTAGTTGCCCATTCAGAGCCAGCTCTTCAGCGCTTGACGTCCTGCTTTGCGGAAACTGCCAAAATGTTTGGCCTGGAAGTCAGCCTGAAGAAAACTGAGGTCCTCCATCAGCCAGCTCCCCACCATGACTACCAGCCCCCCCACATCTCCATCGGGCACACAAAACTCAAAACGGTCAACCAGTTTACCTATCTCGGCTGCACCATTTCATCAGATGCAAGGATCGACAATGAGATAGACAACAGACTCGCCAAGGCAAATAGCGCCTTTGGAAGACTACACAAAAGAGTCTGGAAAAACAACCAACTGAAAAACCTCACAAAGATAAGCGTATACAGAGCCGTTGTCATACCCACACTCCTGTTCGGCTCCGAATCATGGGTCCTCTACCGGCACCACCTACGGCTCCTAGAACGCTTCCACCAGCGTTGTCTCCGCTCCATCCTCAACATCCATTGGAGCGCTTACACCCCTAACGTCGAAGTACTCGAGATGGCAGAGGTCGACAGCACCGAGTCCACGCTGCTGAAGATCCAGCTGCGCTGGATGGGTCACGTCTCCAGAATGGAGGACCATCGCCTTCCCAAGATCGTGTTATATGGCGAGCTCTCCACTGGCCACCGTGACAGAGGTGCACCAAAGAAAAGGTACAAGGACTGCCTAAAGAAATCTCTTGGTGCCTGCCACATTGACCTCCGCCAGTGGGCTGATAACGCCTCAAACCGTGCATCTTGGCGCCTCACAGTTTGGCGGGCAGCAATCTCCTTTGAAGAAGACCGCAGAGCCCACCTCACTGACAAAAGGCAAAGGAGGAAAAACCCAACACCCAACCCCAACCAACCAATTTTCCCTTGCAACCGCTGCAATCGTGTCTGCCTGTCCCGCATCGGACTTGTCAGCCACAAACGAGCCTGCAGCTGACGTGGACTTTTTACCCCCTCCATAAATCTTCGTCCGCGAAGCCAAGCCAAAGAAGTGTAAGGAGCCACTGGTATCATAGGTTGTTGAATCCGATGTGACTACAAGAATACCCCGCTTTATGAATACTTGCTTTACGCAAATTTGCTTTTAGAAAAGGATTTTCACTTTTACAAAAAAAAAGCAGCTGGTGGAGCTGTCAGCGCACGGATCACAGGGCAGCCGTCAGGGCCATCACCGGGCGGCTGCTGGGGTTGTCAGCATGCGTGGCCAGCGGGGCAGTCACAGGGTGGCCAGTAGTTCTGACAAAATTTGCTGACTTCTCGATTCTGGTAAGTGAAACATATGTTATTTCTACTTTATATAGGGTGTGAATTTATCATATAATTCCTGCTTTTACCATATGTTAGTGTTATCTAGGTTTTATGTTTTTTGGGTGATTTGGTAGGTTATTTTTAGGGTCTGGGAACAGTCAAAAATTTTCCCAATGGTAATCGCTTTGTTTTTACGCCATTTTGGCTTACAAATGTTTCTGTAGGAATGCTCTATTGTTTTGAAAAGCAGGGCATACCTGCACTAACATTGTTTAATGTACCAAGTGTTGTTTTGTGTCTTTCCCATTGCTGTTTCCCCGTCTATGAAATAAAGATAATCCTTTATTTGTTTAACCTGTGTCTGGACTCATTCCTCTGTGAACCCACTGACCCAGATTTGATCACAAGTAGCAATAAACCCAATACAATTCAGCAGAAGTGGGAAGGAATGTGTGGGAGCTTGTAAAGCTGCAGAGAGGTCAGATGGGGCTGGGATGGTCATGGGGATGATCCAGTCAATGATTGAGAAGACTGACGAAAGAATATCGGTGTTACCAGATGCAGAGTAGGTGGATATGCCCACCAGGTCAGAACTGGGCATACAATTTACAACCAGAGTGGGGAAAAAGAAGAAAACACATGGGCTTTTTATTTTGCAGATGTTGAATGAAAAGATCATTCTCTCTCATACACGTCAGTTCGTGCATCACTGATGGCTTGGAACTCGACCTCTGAGCAAATGCAAGCTTTGTTTGTACATTGCAATTCAACTACTAAGATTTGTATCTAGCTTGTTTATCGATTAAACAGCTTCCAACTCTTTCAGAATATTAGTTGAATCACACAGAATGCTTTAGTCTATGATCTGACAGACAAATACTAAAATAGATGAAAGCAAAAGAACATGCACTTGGACAGGTACCACCAGGACAGGTGCTTTCACCTATTTTAGTATTTGTCTGTCAGATCATATAGATCGTCCCTCGTGGACTTGTTATGTGCAGGGTTCCAGAACTCCAAAGGAAATGGGCCAGTGACAATTTTTCTCAAGCAAAATATCTCAGTAACAATTGGGCCTAGAGCAGTGATACTCAACCTTTTTCATTCAGATACCCCCTTAAGCAATCCCTTACTAATCCCAGAGCACCTATGGCACAGGGAATACATACGGTATGTGACTGGAAAGGAAAGGTTTGAAAACCACTGCTGTTGGATGTGGGACTCAGTCTGTTCCTCTGCCACTGGATCCTTGACTCCCTCATCGGCAGACTCTAATCGGCCGCACCTCCTCCTTCATGCTTCGTCTGCTTCCTTGTTCCCTATTCATCCATGAGTGTGCAGTAAAGTTTAGGCCCAACTCAATCTAAAAAGTGATGTTGGCCCAACAACTGGAAATGACAAGTCAGAATTCAGGATGGGGGAATCGATAACCTTGTGGCCTCAGGAGAATTTAAACTCGGAAAATACAATAGTTCTAAATAATCCCTCCAAGGGAACTTTCACACCTATTTGGAGGTGAAGACATCCCAAACATCACTGCAGGAAACTGAAATGGATGCAGAGTTGGTCAGAAAAGTGGCTGTGAAGACCATGGCCAACTGTTCTAAACACATGCCATCTGGACCAGCTGCCTTCCATACATTCACCCTACTCAGCGAGGCCCAAAACATCAGATGGAAAGTGAGAGAGACAGTTCATCAGGTGGAAGATCCACTTTGAAGGGGACCTCCTGGTGCACAGCTGGAAGGGGGCGTAGTGCTAGGTGGTTTGTGCACCGGGGGGGTCCAAGGAGTGGAAATGCTCTTCGATCTTTAGTTTGCCACATACATCCAAGAAAGCAGAATGGGGAAGAGAAGGAGAATGGGGAGTAGGCTAGCAGAAACCAGACAAGTTGATGCCATCCATGTGGCCTTCTGTACATCAGAGATGCTGGATGCAGACTGGGAGATCGCTTCACTGAGCTCTTTGGCTCTGTCCGCATCAATGACAGAGATCAATGGCCTTGCATCTTGTTAAACCAAGACCACCCTCAAATTGGAACAGTGACACCTACTTTTCTGTCTGGGCACTCTCCAACTGGATGGCATTAACTATTTAAAGTAGACTATTTGACCTGCTGAATGTCTCCAGTGTTGAATTTTTATTTTAGATCCGGAGCAGTGGGAAAGGTCACATGACCCTCCCCAATCCACTCCCAACTGGTTCCAGGTGGCGAGGTCACATGACCCTCCCCAATCCACCCTCCCAACTGGTTCCAGGTGGCGAGGTCACATGACCCTCCCCAATCCACCCTCCCAACTGGTTCCAGGTGGTGAGGTCACATGACCCTCCCCAATCCACTCTCCCAACTGGTTCCAGGTGGTGAGGTCACATGACCCTCCCCAATCCACCCTCCCAACTGGTTCCAGGTGGCGAGGTCACATGACCCTCCCCAATCCACTCTCCCAACTGGTTCCAGGTGGTGAGGTCACATGACCCTCCCCAATCCACTCTCCCAACTGGTTCCAGGTGGCGAGGTCACATGACCCTCCCCAATCCACTCTCCCAACTGGTTCCAGGTGGTGAGGTCACATGACCCTCCCCAATTCACTCTTCCAGGAGGTAAGTAAGAATGGAGGGGGACACAAATTACTTCAGTTACTTGCATGCACTCCATCTATCCCAGCTGTTGATAATAATTGGAACAACTTGGTCCAAATTCCCTGAAATGAGGAATGATATCATTCTGTGTGACTTTGATGGGGGAAATTGAGCTGTGGTTGCAATGGTGACATGAGACAGGAAGATCCAAGTCAAATTTTCTAAGTGATGTGAAACGACCCCAAAATAGTCAGATAGTCATGCTTCACCCATTGCAAAATCCTGGCAAAAATGTTTGCAATTGAAGTCGCATGTCTCCAGGCTTGGGTAGAAACACAACGCTGGAGAAACGCAGCTGGTCAAGCAGTGTACTTTATGTAAGTAACAATAACAGCACCTGAATACGCCTGGGATTGTCTGATCTCGGAAGCTAAGCAGGCTCAGGCCTTGTGAATTCTTGGAGGGGAGACCGCCTGGGAAAGCCAGGTGCTGTAAAGGGCGCTGGACAAAGTGGCGATAAAAGTTAAAGAATTTCATATGTGATTCATTCTAAATGTAGTATTAAGTGACAATCATGGAACCTTTACCTTTTACATAACTGACATTTCGGGCTTGATCCCATCCTCAAAGTGTGGAAAAATATTGGCAGTCGCCCGATATTTGCTGGGGGTGGGGGGGGGTTTAAATCAGTGATTTAAACTGTTATAGAATCAATGGATTAATCCAACTATTAAAGATCTCAAAAACAGTTTCAAAAAAAAAGGAAACTTAGCTGGTGTAAAATTACAATCATTTTTCAGGACTGAGGTTAATCAGTAACAAAATCTTGGTTTAAAGGAGAGTGATCCTGCAACAACTGATTTTGCTTGTGCCAAACGGCCAGCTCTGTTCTCATTCTGCTTACTTGGTAGTGATAACCAATGCTTTTAATCTGCCCAACTGGATACCCTTCTTGCTTTGAAAGAGATGATGAGAAATTCACTTTTCAGTGCAGGAGAACTCAAAAACGTTTATTGCACAGTGTAAGCCATCTGCTGGATCGCATGCAATAACTGCACATTATTTCTTGCATATTATGGTCTGTGGACACTCAACAGCTCCTCACTTGGTGCAGCATCGACTGCATTTCCTAAGAAGACTGAAGCGGGCAAGGCTACCGACCACCATCGTGGCAACCTTCTACAGGAACTCGACTGAGAACATGCCGGCCGGCTACATCACAGTGGGGTACGGAGAAATGGATCGGACGTCAATCCACAGGATTATAAGAGTGGCAGAGAAGATCACTGGGGTCTCCCTCCCTCTATTAACATGATCTACTGGGATCGTTGTCTGAAGAAGGCGTGAAAAATCATTAGCCCCTTTTCCACTGGCCGTGTCCCGGGATAGGAAGCCCTTTGTGCCATTTTCACTGGGCCACCCTTAACTGAGACACTAATTGCTTTTGCACTGAACACACTCATCCCCTGGGATCAGGGTGTTCAACCTTCAACTGGAAACGGGTGACTTTCTGCTGTTCTTTTTCCACTGGTCTTATCAGTACGCCGGAGTGAAATGATGTAATTTGACACCAGCATTCGGACAGTATTCCTTTTTCATTAGATCCTGTCCCAGTGAATTCCCAGTTGATTCCTGGGACAGGGTGCCAGTGGAAAAAGGGTTAGCGCGGCCCCTTCTGTCCTGCACACAGCGTCTTTCGACTGCTCCTTTCAGGGAAGAGATCCAGGAGGATCAGAGCCAGTACCACCAGGCTGAGGAACAGCTTCTTCCCTCGGGAAGTGAGGATGCTGAACGACCAAAGGAACAGCTCGCACTAACCATCCAAGACTCTCATATTGCCGAAACGATATTTATTTATTTCTATATATGAATACTCGTCCTGCTTGCATATTGTTTGTCTGTTTGTGTGTTATGTTTGGTTGTGTGTCTGCGTGTTTTGCACCAAGGACTGGAGAACGCAGTTTCGTTGGGTTGTACTTGGTCAATCAGATGACGATAAACTTGTCTTGATTTATAATCCCTGGCAGTGCCACACCCCCCCACCCCCGAGAGCAAGAGCTTATTAATCAGCGCAGCTAAATCTGTTTAAACCCTCAGAGCCTTTGATCTTGATCAGCAGTTAAAAGGCTGCAAGTACTTTTCCATATTTCTGACTTGCATCAAGCGGCTTGTCCATTGCAGAGGGAGCTGTCAATGGGCGAGAGGCCAGGTGGCTCAAGTTTCATCATCTGAAAGCAGTGTATATTTCAGGCAAATTAGGTCATTGCTTATGCAGGTAATTGCTTACGTAGATCCAGCCACAAAGAGGAGTCAATTACCAGACAGACCTTTTAAAATGGTAAAATTATCCAGGAGGCTGAAAGGGTTGTTGTTAATCAACAATACCATGCATCAATGAAGAAGCGGCTTACATTTATCTCTCCGCAACACTGACTCTGTACTCTTTATCAATGGCCTGAAGATTTTTTGGAAGTTGTGAATTCAAGATCCACTCCAGAGATTTGAGAGATAATCTTACGATTATCAGAATAAATGTTAAGTGGAGAACATGGAACAATACAGCAAGTACAGGGCCTTTGGCCCTCGATGTTTTGCTGACCCATGTATCCCTTACTTTAAAAAAAGTATTAAACCCACCCTATCCCAGAAGCCTCTATTTTTCTTTCATCCGTGAGTCTGTCTAAACCTCTTAAATGCCCCCAATGTTTTGGCCTCCACCACCATCCCCAGCAAGACATTCCAGACACCCACAACTCTGTAAATAAAACTTACCCCTGGTGTCTCCCCTAAACTTCCCTCCATTAACTTTGTACGTATGTCCCCTGGTGTTGTTGATCTGTCCTGGGAAACAGAAACTCTATCAATGCCTCTCGTAATCGTGAAGACCTCTTTCTAGCTCCAAAGAGAAAAGTCCAAGCTCTCCTTGCCTCATAAGACTTGTTTCCCAATCCAGGCAACATCCTGGTAAATCTCCTCTGCACCCTCTCCGTAGCTTCCACATCCTTCCGATAATGGGGTGACCAGAACAGAACACAATTCTCTAAGTCCGGACTTACCAACAATTTGTAGAGTTGCAACATGCCCTCTCTACTCTTGAATTCAATCCCCCTATTAATGAAGCCCGGCATCCCATAGGCCTTAACTATTCTATCAAACTGTGCGGCGACCTTGAAGGATGCGTGGATTTGCACCCCAAAGTCCCTCAGTTCATCCACACTCTTAAGTACTCCACCATTAATCCTGTACTCGGCCTTCTGGTTAGTCCTTCCAAAGTGCATCACCTCATACTTGAAGTATCCCGTAAAAGAGATGTAAAAATAAATCCTAAGCAAGAAACGACCATCAATTCTGGTTAATAGTGATACTCCCAAACAACAACATATAATTTACCAGTTACTTGATTGGTGTCTATGGGAGCTAGCAGTGTATTAAACACAAATGGCTGAGGAACAGCTTCTTCCCACGGGCAGTGAGAATGATGAACAACCCAAGGAACAGCTGATGGTAACTGTCCGAGACTCTCATATTCATGAAACAACATTTATTTATTTGTATATATGAATACTTGTCCCACCTATGTATTGTGTGTTATGTCTAGTTATGTGTCTGTGTTTTGCACTGAGGACTGGAGAACACTGTTTCGTTGTGTTGTATTTGTGCAGTCAGATGCCAATACACCTTACTTGATAAACAGTTGCTAGAGATCCTTTACTACACTTCACTCCAATAGGCTCAAATGTGCTTTAGATACCCCAAGAAAAAAGTGACATCTATGATCGAGAATTGTATAACGTAATTCAAGACGAAAGAGGTGGCAATTCTCGTTCAAACGCTATGAAAGAAGATTGATAACTATGAAGGTAGTGTCCTCATCTCCACCTGTAATGTGCTCAGCCATGATAGACCCAGATTAATTCTCTATTCATGAGTCTAATATAGTTTCACCTTTACCAATACATTAAATTCTTATTACCCGTATAGAAACATTGGTTTCTACTACTGAGGTCCCCAATACATCACCCAAACATAAATGTGTCTCAGTGTTCCAAAAGTATAAACACATCAAAATATTTAATACCAAAAAAAATGTTAATGAATGTATTGAAAATTACAAGCAGTGATGGTTTTGAAACCGAAAGCTACAGCTACACTCTCTTACAACAATGTAGAGCAGGAAATTACTTGACAAATTATCTGAAAGCTCAAGAATGCTGGAGGAACTCAGCTGAAGAAGGGCTCAGGCCCAAAACGTTGGCTATTTGGCTTTACCTCGTGTGGACGCAGTGAGACTGGTGGAGATCCTCCAGCATTTCTGTGTTTTTACTGCAATCACAGCATCTGCAGACTTCTGTGATTCACACAAAGATCTGGAAAGTGATCAATGTACATCGATAGATTGCACAGGACAATTTTTTTAAAAGGTTTGCTTCCTAAAACAAAATTGGATTATGACAGACAACTTCTAGCTGAACACAAAGGTAATGTCAGATTTGCTGTATCACAGAGAAAGTTGGAGAAACATTAGATTAACTCTTATTGAATTTAGCAAGTTTAATCGCATAACGACGCTGACACATTGCGCCAGTTAAACTGACCTAAAAATGTTTTGCCGCTGATTTTCGTTTGTACTCAGCATCTGATGCCTCTCATGTCAGTGTCCAATAACAGTGTCCAATTGCCCTGATACCACTTTTCCATGGTCCCAATGTCCTGGTGAAACCTTTCACCATGTTCGTCACTGACTGCACCAAGATTAGTAGGGAGGAAGTCCAAGTTTAAATGCAGAAAATGAATTTTTAAAAAAATATTTTTTTATTTTTCACACTATGAACCATATCAACCAAAATATGTAAAAAGGTTTCTCATTAAATTTACACAGTGGCCTTTTCTCGCTTTTTTTCCCCCATATACCCACCCCCCTCCAAAACCCATATTCAACACATACAATATAATAAAACCATAAAACAATATCTTCACACAAAGGAAAATGAACAAGAAAAATGCATCATCTATTTATTACAAACTGAATCTAGTTGTTTTGTCGTCTTATAATTTTCATTCTCATTCGAGGGGATGGAGGTTGTAGGCAAGCCCTCTCTGATATGTTCCATGTACGGTTCCCAAATTTGTTCGAATACTGTGACTTTATTTTTTAAATTATATGTTATTTTTTCCAATGGAATATATTTATTCATTTCCATGTACCATTGCTGCATTCTCAGGCTCTCTTTCATTTTCCAAGTTGATATTATACATTTTTTTCTATCACTAAGGCTATCATAATGAATTTTTTTGGACTTTATCCAATTTGAGGCCTAATTCTCTACTACTTATGTTACTTAAAAGAAATATCTCTGGTTTTTTTGGTATGTTATTTTTTGTAATTTTATTTAGTATCTGATTTAGTTCTTCCCAAAACTTATTCACTTTCGTACATGCTCAAGTTGCATGTAATGTTGTTCCCATTTCCTTCTTACAGCGAAAACATCTATCCGATAATGTTGAATCCCATTTTTTTAATTTTTGAGGAGTGAGATATATATAACCTGTGTAACCAATTATACTGTATCATGCGTAACCTTGTGTTTATTGTAATCTTCATAGTTCCAGAACATAACTTTTCCCAAACTTCATTTTTATCTTTGTTTAGATCCTTTTCCCACTTCTGCTTAGGTTTATAGTTTATTTCATTTTCCTTCTCTTGCAGCTTAATGTACATGTTGGTTATAAATCTTTTAATTATCATTGTGTCTGTAATCACATATTCAAAGCTGCTTCTTTCAGGAAATCTCAAGCTGTTTCCCAATTTATCCTTTAAATAAGCTTTCATTTGATGATATGCAAACATTGTACCATGAGTTATTCCATATTTGTACTTCAACTGTTCAAATATTAATAAATTATTTCCCAAAAAACAGTTTTCTATTCTTTTGATTCCTTTTCTCTCCCATTCTCTAAAGGAAAGGTTGTCTATTGTAAAAGGGATTAGTGGATTTTGCGTCAATGGTAATTTTGGTATAAGATCATTTGTTTTTTCCTTTCTAAGTGGATCTTCTTCCATATATTAAGTAAATGATGCAGAACTGGTGAGTTCTTATATTGCACCAGCTTTTCATCCCACTTATGAAGTATATGTTCCGGTACCTTCTCCCCTATTTTATCTAGTTCTCTCTTAGTCCAGTCTGGTTTTTCCCTTGTCTGGTAAAAATCTGATAAATACTTTAATTGTGCGGCTGTATAATTTTTAAAATTTGGTAACTGCAAAGCACCTTGATTATTTCCTCTCTGCTAATTTATACAATGCTACCCTCGGTTTCCTCCCTGTCCACAAGAATTTCCTTATTATTTCCTTTAGTTCATTAAAGAATTTTTCTGTTAAAGTAATTGGTAATGTTTGAAATAAGCATTGTATCCTGGGAAGACATTCATTTTAATGCAGTTCACCCTCCCTATCAACATTAGTGGTAATTCTTTCCAATGTTCTAAGTCTTCCTGCAATTTCTTTATTAGTGGCTGATAATTTAGTTTGTACAAGTGGCTGAAGTTATTATCTAACCTGATCCCAAGGTATTGGATTGTTTGTACTAGCCATTTAAATGGTGATTCTTTTTTAAACTTTGTATAATCTGCGTTACTCATTGGCATCACTTCACTTTTATTTGCATTGATGTTGTACCCCGATATTTCTCCATATTCCTTCAATTTCTTATGTAATTCTTTTACTGATACCTCTGGTTCTGTTAGGTATACTATGATGTCATCTGCAAATAAGCTGATTTTATACTCCTTTTTTTATCCCTTTTATTTTATTTTCTATTCTTATCAATTCTGCCAAAGGTTCTATTGCTAAGGCGAACAGTGAGGGGGATAGTGGACATCCCTGTCTAGTTGACCTACTTAATTTAAAGTGACTCGATACATATCCATTTATTGCTACCACCTTCGCCAACGGTCCATTATATAATGCTTTAATCCAATTTATATATTTTTTCTGGTAGATTGAACTTCTGTAATACTTTAAATAAGTAGTTCCACTCTACTCTGTCAAAGGCTTTTTCTGCATCTGGAGTAACAGCCACTGTTGGTTTCTTATTTTCTTGAACTGCATGGATTAGATTAATAAACTTACAGGCATTGTCCGCTGTCTGTCTTAATAAATCCAGTCTTGTTTTACTATTTTAGGTACACAATCGGCCAATCTGTTAGCTAATAATTTCGCTATTATCTTATAGTCTGAGTTAAGTAGAGATATTGGTCTATATGATGCTGGTGTTAATGGGTCCTTCCCCGTCTTTGGTATTACTGTAATTATTGCTGTCTTACATGAATCTGGCAAGTTTTGTGTTTCTTCTATCTGGTTCATTACTTCCAGGAGAGGAGGAATTAATAACTCTTTAAATGTTTTATAAAGTTTTATTTAAATCCATCCTCTCCTGGTGTTTTATTGTTCGGCAGCGTTTTTAATATATCCTGTACTTCCTCTATTTCAAATGGTTTTATTAATTTGTTTTGTTCCTCTTCTTGCAATTTCGGCAGTTCAATTTTAGCTAAAAATTCCTCTATTTTATCATCTTTCCCCTCGTTCTTAGTTTGATACAATTGGTCATAAAATTCCTTAAAGTTCTCATTAATCTCCATTGGATTATATGTAATTTGTTTGTCCTTTGTCCTTGATGTCAGTATCGTTCTTTTAGTTTGTTCTGTTTTAAGTTGCCAGGCTAATATTTTGTTTTTTCTCCTAGTTCATAATAGTTTTGCTTTATTTTCATTGTTTTTCTCCTCCTTGTGCGTTTGTAATGTTTCATATTTTTTTTTGTCCGCCAATTCTCTCCTTTTCATTATATCATCCCTTTTTACTAATTTCTTTTCTATACATGCTATTTCCCTTTCCAACTACTCTATTTCCTGATTGTAATCCTTTTTCATCTTAGTCACATAACTTATTATCTGCCCTCTAATGAAGGCTTTCATTGTGTCCCATAATATAAATTTGTCTTTCACTGATTCTGTATTTATTTCAAAATATGTTTTAATTTGGAATTAAGTAAACTCCCTAAATTCTTGTCTTTTAAGTAGCATGGAGTTTAACCTCCATCTATATGTTCTTGGTGGGATGTCCTCCAGTTCTATTGCTAATAACAGGGGTGAATGATCTGATAGTAGTCTAGCTTTATACTCAGTTTTCCTAACTCTCCCTTGAATATGGGCTGACAACAAAAACATATCAATCCTTGAGTAAGTTTCGTGCCTACTCGAATAATATGAATATTCCTTCTCTCTTGGGCACTGCCTCCTCCATATATCCATAAGTTTCATTTCCTGCATTGATTTAACCATAAATTTGGCTACTTTATTCTTTTTACTTGTCTTTTGTCCAGTTTTATCCAACATTGGATCCAAATTAAGGTTAAAATTCCCTCCTATCAATATATTTCCTTGTGCATCTGCAATCGTCAAAAAATATCCTGCATAAACTTTTGAAACTCCTCGTTAGGTGCGTATATATTGAGCAAATTCCAAAATTCTGAGTATATCTGACACTTTATCATTGCATATCTCCCTGCTGGATCCATTATTTCCTCCTCTATTTTGATTGGTACATTTTTGTTAACTAGTATGGCTACACCTCTAGCTTTTGAATTATAGGATGCTGCCTTTACGTGTCCTACCCAGTCTCTCTTTAGTTTGTTCTGCTTCAGTTAGATGTGTTTCCTGCACAAATGCTATATCTATTTTTTCCTTCAATAAATTTAGTAGCCTCTTCCTTTTAATTTGGTTATGTATTCCATTAATGTTTATAGACATATAGTTCAACATGGCCTCTTATATCTTGCATACACCTCTTTTCCACCTCTTTGCCACCTTCATCCCCTTTTCCCCATTTTCATTTCTTAGTTTTCTCTTATTACACTCAATATACGACAACACATTTAAGACATAAAGTACCCCCGCAGTTCCCAAATCCACTAATACCTTAACCCCAAAAGTTCCTCCCTCTCTGAGTTGCCCCTTATCCCTTGACGGGCAACCACAACTCCCATTTTCAATTGGATTGCGATCTTGTTCGCAGCGTCAACTGATTTTGCAGTGACGGTTATTCCCCCTCTCCCCAGCCTTCTCCAGAAAACACTTTTTTTAACACCTATAACAAAGCTCTCTTTTTTCTCCCTTTACTCCCTTCCTTCCCTTCTCTTTTCCCTCTTTAGTTCTTTACATATACATTTTTTTATATCATATATATTATATCATATATATCATATATATTATATATTATATTTTATTTATATTTTATTTATATTTTATTTATATTATATTTATATTATATTTATATTATATTTATATTATATTTATATTATATTTATATTATATTTATATTATATTTATATTATATTTATATTATATTTATATTATATTTATATTTATATTTTATATATAATATATAATATATATAAATATATATATACTTTATCACTGTTCTTCATTCTTTTTACATCTCTTCTCCTGTCTTGCAAACGATCTGCGAATTCTTGCGCTTTCTCTGGATCTGAGAACAGTCTATTTTGCTCCCCGGGTATAAATATTTTAAGCATGGCTGGATGTCTTAACATGAATTTGTAACCTTTTTTCCATAAAATTGATTTCGTTGTATTAAACTCCTTCTTCCTCTTTAAGAGTTCAAAACTTGTCTGGGTAAAAAAAAAATATTTTTTGACCCTTGTATTCCAATGGTTTATTACCTTCTCTAACTTTATTCCTTGCCCATTCCAGTATATTTTCTCTTGTTGTGTATCTCAAAATTTTTACTAAGATGGATCTTGGTTTTTGATGTGCCTGTGGTTTGGGAGCTCGTGCTCTGTGTGCCCTTTCTATTTCCATTTCTTCCTGCATTTCTGTCGTTCCCAGGACCTGCGGGATCCATCCCTTTATAAATTCCTTCAGGTCTGTGCCTTCTTCACCCTCCTTCAGGCCCACTATTTTTTGTTGTTTCGCCTACTA
The DNA here is from genome assembly GCF_036971445.1 of Narcine bancroftii. NCBI lineage: Eukaryota > Metazoa > Chordata > Chondrichthyes > Torpediniformes > Narcinidae > Narcine > Narcine bancroftii. Next base: position 17,582,709 of record NC_091479.1, on the reverse strand, counting down.
TAATTTTCCAACATATCAATTTTCTGAGATAACAATTCTTATGTTTAATTTTTTTGTCACTTTCTTCCAATTTTTCTCTTAAGTCATTCACTTCCATTTCTATAGCCCTTTCCCGCTCTTCCACATTCTCTACTCTTTTCCCAATTTCTGTCATGACCAGTTCTAACCTTTGCATTTTATCTTCTGTTCTTTTCATTTTCCTTTTAATTGCACTAAATTCTAATAACAACCATTCTTTTAGTGATCTCATTTGTTCTTCAAAAAAGACTTTATCTATGTTCTGTTCATCAGTTTTACGTTTTCTCTGTCCATTAGTTTTATCTTCTATTTCTCTGAAGATCTTGGTGGTCTTCCTCTTCTTCTGTGTCGGTACCTGTGTTTGTGTCTTCTTCTTCTCTTCTTTGTGTCTGTCTTTTCTGTTTTCTCTGATGAGCTGCTTGTGTCTCTTTGTCGGGCCTCTTCTTGCTGGGCCTCTTGTTGCTGGTCCTCCCCTCTTGGGCTGCTCATCTGTTGTGCTTCCTGACATTGGTCTTGTCGGTCATCCCTCTATCTCCCACATCTGTTTCATCGCTCCCTCTTCTGCTGTCTTCCCTGTTCTCCAGCTCTGGTGTCGGGCATCCCTCAGCTGTTTGCACTTTGATAGCCCGCTCCTCTTCCCCCTCCCACCAGTGTCCTCTTTCTCCTTTGATTGTGTACTGCGCACTTTTGTTTGGTTCCGAGAATCATTTTTGTAGTCCACTGGCTGGTGAGTCGCAACTCTGCAGGGCAGGCACAGACCTTGACTGTCGGGCACTCCTTGTCACCACAGCGCTTTGTTCCTTCGTGCAGGTAAGGCCTTCTTCTTTCTTCTCTGGTGACTTTTCTACTTTTTTTCCAGTTGTTCTTACTTTCTCCTTCTTGGAAGCCATCTTTTTTCTCTTCTCTGTATCTTTATCTTCTCTTGTATTTTATTTTTGTTATACTTTGCTTTTTCCTATTACTGGAGAGGGCTGGTTTTCCCGACTGGCCACTACTCCATCACGTGACTCCTCGAAAATTAATTTTCAATGACGTATTGCACTTTATGGTTTTGTTTGCTTGAAGTAGACTTAAAATATGACAGAAAATCATAAAAATTGGTTACCATCATATTGGACGACCCTCGAAACGTAAAAAAAAAATCACCTTAAAATCAGGGTTGTCCTTTCAACCAGGTCTAAAATCCAAACCTTGTTGACCAAGTCTTAACGCAGCTGCCATCTTCCTGCCAGCTCTGACGCAATCTTGCGCATGCACCGTTAGTTATCAGCGAAGTCTCAGCACTCCTCCACGGGGTCCATCCGCCCAGTCTGACTGCTCTCAGTACTCTCTGTACAGGCTTTAAACGGCCCATTTCAGGATCTGTCAATGGTTTATTTTAAAATATCCAAATAAAATGTAAATCTTTAATGATCATTTGTTATTAAAATATTGTGATTTGCTTTTAACAGCATCCACTGGGCAACGGTAAGTTCCAGATTTGGGGGTCATCTTATACAAAGGGTATTGCTCAAAACCAAAATTTAGGTGGAAATTATAGTGACGTTCTATAAATTCTATAATATGGCATATTCGGTATATCTAAAAAACGGTATGTGATAGGAATACTTTAAAGTGATTTTCATGGCCAGCAACTTAAAATCCATAAAGTAGACCCCAAAGTGTTCAGGAAGCAAAATTTTCATTGTTCAGTGTTATTTTAAAACATTTGAAATGGGCCTGGGGCCAACTATGAGTTCCTGCGTCTGAGAACCACAGATCAGTGGATCACGAGGACTGAGTGTCCTCTGTTGTAGCTTAGACTCTCAATTGGATGACTCCCCAGCAACTGCCCCAATGGGCAGGTTGATTCCAGAGATGACCAGGTTAGCATACAGGAAAAGATTGAGTCATCTGGGACTATACTTGCTAGAATTTAGAAGAATGAGAGGGGATCTTATAGAAGCATATAAAATTATGAAGGGCATAGATAAGATAGTAGTAGGTAAGTTGTTTCTGTTGGTGGGGGTGACCAGAACTAGGGGACATAGCCTCAAGATTCGGGGGAGTAGATTTAGGATGGAGATAAGGAGGAACTGCTTTTCCCAGAGGATGGTGAATCTGTGGAATTTGCTGCCCATTCAAGCAATAGAGGTGACCTCAGTAAATATACTTAAAACAAGATTGGATAGATTTTTGCATAGTAGAGGGATTAAGGGATATGGGGGAAAGACAGGTAGGTGGAGAAAAGCCTATAATCAGATCAGCGATTGAATGGTGGTGCAGGCTCGATGGGCCAAATGGCCAACTGCTCCTATTTCTTCATCACAGGATGTTTAAAAAAAAATCAGATTTTCAATCAAGAGATAAGGTATGGGGGACCCTTGATGGTGATCGCATGAAAGATCCCTTTTTAATACCACCATTGTACTGAAAACCGCAAACAAAGGAGTTCAGCAACGAATCAGCTTTTTAGCTGATTTATGTAACATTATGAAAAATCTCACTTGAAAATTTAACCAGAGTTCAAATTTCTTGGTCAAAATGATCTTAATTGTTGACCTATATGTGGAGTTTGCTGGTGTAATATCCTCGGTGATGTAAATATTTGTTTAAAACATTTTCCTAGAGGACTATTCAAATGTGCTTGCTTTTGCAATGCTTTGCTTTTACACTCTTGCCATTTGGCCCATCATTTGTCCAAACAATAGTGTGGCTTATAGCGTTCATGAAGAAAGCACGTCAGTGCCTCTACTTCCTCAGGAGTTTGCGGAGGTTTGGTATGACATCAGAAATCCTGGAAAATTTCTACAGATGTCTAGTGGAAAGTGTGCTGACCGGCTGCATCACGGACTGGTATGGGGACACCATTACCCCTGAGCGTAAAGCCCTCTGCAAGGTAGTGGACACAGCCCAGGACATCACAGGGAAAACCCTCCCTACTATAGAGAGCATCTACAGGGAACGCTGCCGTCGGAGGGCAGCAGCAATCATCAAGGATCCACACCACCCAGCACTTGCTCTGTTCTCACTGCTGCCATCAGGAAAGAGGTCTCGGTGCCACAAGACTCGCACCGCCAGGTTAAGGAACAGCTGCTTTTCCTCCACCATCAGACTCAACAACAAACTCAATCGGGGACTCATTTAAGGACTCTTATGCACTTTTTTTCCCTCTCTCTATTGCACAGTTGTTTACATTTCTTTATTTGAGTACGTGTATGTTTTGTACATTTTTTTTGTACAGCTAATAGATGGTCATTCTGCTTGGCCCGCAGGAAAAAGAACCTCAGGGTTAAATGTGGGATCATGTATGTACTCTGACAATAAATCTGAAACTGACGTTAGGATGTCACAGCAACTTAAGAGGCCCTTTTTCACTGGCATTCCAGTTAATTGGCTGTGCAGCGTCCTGGGATGAGCAGCCCTTTGTGCCGTTTCCCCTGGGCCACCCTTAACTGGGACACTAATTGCTTTTCCATTGAACACACTCATCCCCGGGGATCGGGGTTCAGAGTGACATGGTTTAAACCGCATGATTCAGGCTACTCCGTTCACCTTGACCAAGTGCTCAAGCCCGAAATGCTGGTTATATATGTCTGCCTCCTATGAACGCGGTGGGACCCTGCTGAGTTCTTCCAGCACTTTTGTATATTTACTACAGATTTTCATGTTTCATGACATGATTCTGTCCACCAATTTCTCAAAAAGGTGTTTCACTCTCATTGAATACTCAGGATGCCATGGCGTTCCTTTGACTGCAGAATGGATACATACCAAACCCTTCACAAAATTATGTCTTGTGCACAGCAGTCCAAGTTTCCTTTCATAAGTTGATGTACCTATCAGCCAGGAGTTTTAATCACTGAAAATCAACAATTGCATGTGCAGTGTCAATGTCTTCAGGTTTGAATTCTAGATACCAATGAACCCTTAAATCTATTTGTACATAATCTGATGTTCCGAAGAAGGATAGAGTACTGTTCTAAGAAAAACATTCCCCACATTAATCCTTTGTCAGTTTTATTAGTCCAAACAATTAGCATGTCAAAATTATCTGTGATAATCTTACGACACACCTGTGATAGTTCCCCATTTATGCTTTGGGTTAAGAAGCAGCATCCTAGGGGAAGGGCGAAGCAAAACCTGTACAAACCTCACGAACAATGGACATCACTGATGGTACTTTCTCAGGTCCTCTGTTTTGCCACCTGGCAACTCGGTCACTGTGTTGACAGCTGAAATTCTAAGGCTGTTCTTTACTGCCTCCTGCCATGGCTGGGTTTCACTACTGCTCTGTTTTTATTAGTAAGTTGTCTATTTATAACAGGAGTAGGTAAGTTGTGGAGACAAAGGAGGAAAAACCCAACCCCAACCAACCAATTTTCCCCTGCAACCGTGTCTGCCTGTCCTGCATCGGACTTGTCAGCCACAAACGAGCCTGCAGCTGACGTGGACATTTACCCCCTCCATAAATCTTCATCCGCAAAGCCAAAGAAAAGAGGTAAGTTGTTTCCGTTGTTGGGGGTGACCAGAACTAGGGGACATAACCTTTTTTTAAAAAAAAAACCACACCCCAATAATTCCTCTTTGTGTGTGCAGTAAAATCCCCGGTATCCAGAATTCAAGCAACCGGCAAAAACAAAATTGAGGAAATACATATTTAAAAAAATTAAATAAAAAATAAAAATGTAAAAAGTTTACAATTGTGAAAGCAACCCCGTGGTGAAGATGGGAGCAAACATTCTACCAGAGGAGCGCCCCAGCTGTGCCCTGCCCACACCAGCTGTTGAAATAAAGTTGTGGATGAATAAAATGGCATCTCCCAAAGTGTCTCCCTATCCTTCAGTAAGAATCTTTGTCTTGATTAGTATTAAGTATATTAGTAAGGCTTTATCTGTAAACTGGGGTGGGGGGGAAGAGGGAGGGAGGGTTAATTATGATGGCGGCACAGTTAATGTAGTGGTCAGTGCAGCGCTGTTACAGTGCCAGTGACCGGGGTTCAAATTTAAATTTTGTTATGTTACAGGAATTACCTGATTAAAGTGAACTTTACATAATTGAGGACTATAATGATTTTTTTCAAATTACAATTTGCACTGTCTTTTGTTTTTTTTAAACTGTTTATACTTAATGTTGAGTCTCAAGCAACCAGAAGATATACATTTCTGCCATTCGTGGTCCCCTTAGGTGCTGGACACCAGGGAATTTTACTGGTTCATGAAGCCCTCTGTCTAAACTGTGGCCACCCTTGGAAAAACCCAACCCCAACCAACCAATTTTCCCTTGCAACCACTGCAACCGTGCCTGCCTGTCCCGCATTGGACTTGTCAGTTACCAACGAGCCTGCAGCAGACGTGGACATACCCCTCCATAAATCTTCATCCGTGAAGCCAAGCCAAAGAAGAAAGAAAAAACTGTGGCCTATTCCAGGATCACCCAGGATGACAAAACGGATTCTCTATTGTGCACTGTTCTCTGAAACCCCCACTTGCCTGTCCTCTCTGCCCTCACCTCCCATAAAACAGGAAAGAAGACCATGGACTTTCCATTCATTGCAGAATACCAATGCGTTCATCTTCTCTTAGAGATATAATACTTAAGTGGTCGGTTCAAAGTCAAGGTTCCTTTTATGTCACGTAATAAATCACAAAAATGTAACGTTCATGATATACTTCAACATTTGTCAATGTAAGGCAAATAAAGAGTCATCCCTAACAATAAGAGAAAGAGAGTCCATTCAGAGACAGATTCATCTCCAGTGTTCCCGTAACCTCTGCAGCTGTACAGACTCATCTGTCATCCACTGGCTACCCGAGATCTAGGTCCAAACCTCCAAACCTTCAGCGCCCAAGGCCCTTCTTGCCCTCAGCACCTTCTCGAGTCCTGGTTAAGATACTTGGTTCCCAGGAGCCACACACCAGCAGCCTGCAGCCGGTGTAGGTCCCTTGACCATTGAAAATTAATTTTATGCATTCGCTCTTGGACTTCTGATCTCGGTGCAGTCAGTGACAAACACGGTGAAAGGTTTCACCGGGACATTGTGACTGGAAAAGCGGTATCAGAGTAACTAATCCATCAGTGCCGGCCAACTGACATGAGAGGCATCAGATGCTGAGTACAAACGAAAATCAGCCGCAAAACATTTTTAGGTCAGTTGAACCGACGCAATGTGTCAGCGTCATTATGTGATTAAACATGCTAAATTCAATAAGAGTTAATTTAATGTTTCTCCAATTTCCTCCGTGATACAGCAAATCTGAAATTACCTTTGTGCTCAACTTGAAACTGTCTATGACAATCTGCAATTATTTTTCAGAAAGCAAACCTTTTGAAAAGATTTGTGGCCTAGTTGGGATTCAGGGGCAGCAGTTTAATCTTTCAGTGTCAAGGCTGTCCTTTGCTGGAGAACTTTAATCCCCTTCCCTTGTTGGATTTCAACATCACTTTGCCACTTTTCAGCTTCAGCCTGAGTGTGGCCTTGATCTTGCTGCATGTGGGTGGGGACCCAGCACATTTTTCAGAGGAACTATGAAAAGAACTAAATTCGATGGAAACATCAGTGAAGATCTCCACCTTTGATCTCCTTAATGGGAACATAGGAAGTCGGAACAGGAGTAGGCCAAAAATGGCCCATCGAGCCTGCTCCGCCATTCAATATGATCATGGCTGATCTAATTTATGACCTAACTCCACTTACCTGCCTTCTCCCCATATCCCCTAATTCCTCTATCATGTAAAAATTTATCTAACCGAATTTTAAATATGTTTAATGAGGCCGCCTCAACCACTTCCCTGGTGAGAGAATTCCAAACATTCACTACTCTCTGGGAAAAACTTTTTTTCTCATCTCTGTCCTAAATCTACTCCCCCGAATCTTGAGACTGTGTCCTCTCGTTTTAGTTTCCAAAGCCAGTATATCCTTCCTCCAATATGGAGACCAGAACTGGACACAGTACTCCAGGTGCGGTCTCACCAGTACCTTGTACAGTTGCAACATTACCTCCCTACTCCTGAATTCAATTCCTCTCGCGATGAAGGCCAACATTCCATTTGCCTTCTTAATAACCTGCTGCACCTGCAACCTAACTTTTTGCGATTCATGCACAAGCCCTCCCAAGTCCCTCTGCACAACAGCATGCTGTAGTTTTTCACCCTTTAAATAATATTCAGCTCTTTTATTTTTCTTGCCAAAGTGGATAACCTCACACTGACTAACATTGTACTCCATCTGCCAGACCTTTGCCCACTCATCCAGCTTAACTCTATCCCTCTGCAGACTCTCCACATCCTCATTATAATTTGCTCTTCCACTCAATTTGGTGTCATCCGCAAACTTGGCTACACCACATTTTGTTCTCTCCTCCAAGTCATCAAGGTAAATGATGAACAGTTGTGGGCCTAACACTGACCCCTGCAGCACCCCATTTACCACTCTCTGCCAACCTGAAAAACTCCCATATATCCCGACTCTCTGCCTCCTGTCGGACAACCAATTTTCAATCCAGGCCAATAGACTTCCCCGGACTCCACTTTCCTGTAACTTACTGAGAAGTCTCTTGTGCGGCACCTTATCAAACGCTTTCTGGAAATCCAAATATACAACATCAACCTGTTCCCCTCTATCCACCGCACCCATTATATCCTCAAAGAATCCTAACAAGTTTGTCAAACAAGATCTTCCCTTTCTAAAACCACGCTGCGTCTGCCTGATTGAACCCTTACGTTCCAAAAGTTTCACTATTTCATCTTAAATGACGGCTTCAAGCATTTTTCCAACTACAGACGTCAAGCTAATTGGCCGATAATTTCCAGTCTTCTGCCTACATCCCTTCTTAAAAAGTGGCGTGACATTTGCTGTCTTCCAGTCTGCTGGGACCTGCCTACATCCCTTTTTAAAAAGTGGCGTGACATTTGCTGTCTTCCAGTCTGCCGGGACCTGCCCAGAATCCAAGGAATTTTGGTCTATGACCACCAATGCATCAACTATAACTTCTGCCATTTCCTTCAGAACCCTTGGATGCATATCATCAGGACCAGGTGATTTGTCTGGCTTTAGTCTGGTTCAGGGGTGGCCATCCTTTTAATTTAGACACATAGCATGGTAACAGGCCATTTCGGCCCTTGAGTCCATGTGGCCCAATTAACCTACACCCCCTGGTATGTACTCGTGAGCTGAAATTCCCTGTTACCATACTGTATGTCTAAATTAAAAGGTTGGTCTAGATACTGAAGAACCTCTGGGGGAAATACTGTTGGATAGAAACAGTTGGCTTCCAACAACCGCAGCTCATAGATAAGCAGCACATTATGAATAAAGAGTATTTACTTTAAAGGACGTGACTTACCTTCAGAAACATTCTCTAAAATCTGGGTGACTTTCTCTTTCTTGAGAATATGTTTCTTTAGATACTTCATAAAGATTCCTGAGCTGTATTCACCATCCTGTATCTCATATGCCTTTGCATCTTCGCATCTGAAATTACAGTTCAGGTTAAACGAATGAACATTTTCCCAATGCTTTCAGTTTGCTCTGGTACCTTCTTCCACTTTTTTTTCCTCTCTTCTTAGCTCCCGAAGACTACTTCTCGTTGTGGAATATATAGTTAAAAAAAACCCCCAGTAACCAGCACCCACAGGGATTGGTAGATGCACAGTTGCTTGAGACTCACTCTTTCAATGCTTAACTCATACATCAGCATGAAGAATAAACGGTTTAAAAGCCAAAAGACAGTGCGAAGTGTAAAGTGATTTGAAAAGAATCAGTATTGTAGTCGGATTTATTGTTAGAGTACGTTCATGACATTACATACAACCCTGAGATCCTTTTTATTGCGGGTGGGTAGAATTACCACTGTAGTACAAAAGAAAACAAGGCAAGGATAGAGAAACACTTTGGGAGAGTCGCCCCAGCTGCGAGCGGCGTCATTATTCAAACAGAACTTTATTCAAACTGCTGCTGTGAGCGGGGCACGATCGAGGCATTCCACTGGCTGACTGTTTCACCCATCTTCACCAAGGGGGTTGCGTGTGGCTTTTATAACTTTAAACTTATATTTACCTTTTTATTTATTTTAATTTTTAAAACTTATTTATTTCCTCTTATTTTTTTTGCTTGAATTCTGGATAACAGGGATTTTACTCCAATATATTAGCCGCAAACCACTGGAGGCCAACTATTGTTATAATTAGGCACCAGCCAGACAGACTTCATAGATGGACTCCTGACCTTGGCATTTGAAAAGAATGCACATCAATGTTATTGGGACTGAAACGTTTGCTGTGTTGACAAAACCGTAAAAAACAAAAGGCAGAGTGAGTGAGCATATTTTATTTAACCTACTAGAATCACTGGAAGCACCGATAAGGCAGCATCCATGGAGAGAGAGAAGCTGCCAACATTTTAAGTGAAAGACCCTTTGTCAAGAACCATATAACCACTTACAGCACAGAACAGGCCAGTTCGGCCCTACTAGTCCATGCCGTAACAAATCCCCACCCTCCTAGTCCCACTGACCAGCGCCCAGTCCATACCCCTCTAGTCCCCTCCTATCCATGTAACGATCTAGTCTTTCCTTAAATGTAACCAACGATCCCGCCTCGACCACGTCTGTCGGAAGCTCATTCCAGATCCCCACCACCCTCTGCGTAAAGAAATTTCCCCTCATGTTCCCCTTATAATTTTCCCCCTTAAACCATGCCCTCTCGTTTGAATCTCCCCCACTCTTAATTGAAAAAGCCTATCCACATTTACTCTGTCTGTCCCTTTTAAAATCTTAAACACCTCTATCAAGTCCCCTCTCAATCTTCTACGCTCCAGAGAAAAAAGCCCCAGTCTGCCCAACCTTTTCCCTGTAACTCAAACCTGAAATGTAGTTTTTTTTTTCTTTCTACAGATGCTGCTTGACCTGCCAAGGTCTGGCTTTATTTCAGGGTGCCAGCATCTGCAGTTCATTTGAGTTTTGAGTATATTTGATTACTGATTTGACACTTTTTTTTAATTTTCGATGAAAGTTTGCTTGGATGTGCATTAGTCACTGTTGACAATCAGCAATTCCGATTGGCCAATCCTGTCTACAGGTGTTACTTTGGAACCTTGTCCAAGTTATTAATGAGTACCAGCTCTTTTGCCTTGCGATATACAGACAGCCCTTTCTGCCCACGAACCCATTCCCAATCGACCTACAATCCCTGTATGATTTGAACAGTGGGAGGAAACCGGAGCACCCAGAGGAAACACACACAGACAGACACACACGGGGAGAATGTGCAAGCTCCTGAGAGACATCATTCAAACCCAATTGCTGGCGCTCCGCTCCCTGGTCAAGGGCGAAAGGAACCTAGAAAGGTCAATCAAGCGACTCCATAGCACAAGATCCCTCCGTTCTGAAGGGGAGGCTTCCTGACAACACATTTGGACAGTGTGGGGATTGAACCCACGACCTTGGCGTTGTCAGCACCATGCTCTGACCAGCTGAGCTAACTGTCCACTCCATAACCAACCATCCACCCAAGATATTGTGTTCAAGCCCCACTCCAAAGCGCAACGCTGCAGTGCAATAACATCATATGTAAACGTCTCAGTGTTACCATTGGTCAAACGCCCAGCTCGGAACAGTATAAAACATCGACGCATACCACATTTCTCTCTCTCTCTCTGCCTCGTTGTCTAAGTCTCAGACAGCGCTCCACGCCAGGTCACTACTGTGGACATCAGTCATGGGTAAGGTGTGCACTACACTTAATTGAGCCAAGGTGCTGCGATATATCAATGCTTAAAGAGTGGTACAGGGAATCGGGAGTGTGTTTGAAAGTCCTGTTTATGAAATGTGTACACATGTGGGAGTGTGTAGGAGACAGGCGGCCACTGGTATTGGACTCCAACCTGGTCTGACGTGAATGTCTATATAATTGTTTAGTAGTTGAGTAATCAAGTATCGTTTGATGTTTTCCCCTGTTTGTCTCCTGTGTGTTAATTAAAGTTACATGTGATTGTAACACCTGTGTCCAACTTCATCTCTCTGTGAACCCACCGAACCTGATACTTTCCAAACACAACAGATACCCCAGTGGTTCTCAACCTTTTTCTTTCCACTCACATCCCACTTTAAGAAATTCCTATGCCATCGGTGCTCTGTGATTAGTTAGGGATTACTTAAGGTGGGATGTGAGTGGGAAGGGAAGGTTGACAGTCGCTGCTCTAGACCCGATTTTAACTGAAATATTTGGCTTGAGAAAAATTGTCATTGACCCATTTCCTTTGGAGTTCTGAAACCGTGCACATAACGAGTCAATGAGGGACGATTACAACAGTGGTTTTCAAACTTTTTCTTTCCACCTTAAGCAATCTCTTACTAATCACAGAGCACTGATGGCATAGGGAATACTTAAAGTGGGATGTGAGTGGAAAAAGAAAGGTTGAGAACCACTGACATACCCAATGCAAGTGTTGAGAACGAGGGGGACTGATGGTTACAGTAGTAACACTGTGTTAGGCCTTGATCTATCCTCTCTCCCAGGCCCGGCCTTCTTGGGAGAAACGTGGGTCAGGTTTTAAAAAGGAGGAAAGAGAGGCAGACAGATTTAGGGAATGAATTTCAAAACTTTGAAGTCTGGCAGGTGAGGGGATGATGGTGGAAGCAACAGATCTGGTCAAAAAAGTCAGCGTCAAGGGAACACAGAATCAGAATTTATTACCATGAACATGCCAGGCTCTAAACAGGCTCTAAAGTTTCAGTGGCTTTCTACAATTCCATGTCACTCTCTGTACTGATTGGCTGAATCACAGCTTGGTCTGGGGGCACCAATACCTTTGAGTGGAAAATCCTGCAAACTCAGCTCAGTACATCGCAGGCATTTTCTCCCCACCATTGAATACATCGATATGAAATGGTTGCCATTGGAGAGCACCAGCAATTATCAAGGATCCTCACCACTCAGGAAACATTTTACTCTGTAATTATTATTAAAATATTGTGATTTGCTTTTAACAGCATCCACTGGTCAGCGGTATAGGGCCAAGTTTGGGGGTCATCTTATACCAAGGGTGTTACTCAAAACCAGCACATAAGGTGGAAAATCCAAGCTCGTCCTATTCAATAGTATATACGGTAGAGCAAACAGAGAGTCGGACGCCCCTTTTCCATTGACACCCTGTCCCAGGAATTAACTGGGAATGCCGGCATCAGATGCCGTCGTTTCACACCGGCGATTAACCGCTTCTACCGCTACTCATAGCGGTATGCTGATGCCGGCATACCGATAAAACCAGTGGAAAAGGGATAGCAGAAAGTCACCCCCTTCCAGTTGAAGGTAGATCCTCGGGGATGAGTTGTGTTCAGTGGAAAAGCAAATAGTGTCCCAGTTAAGGGTGGCCCAGTGGAATGGAAATGGCACAAAGAGCTTCCGGTCCCAGGGCACTGCATTGCCAATGAACTGGGATGCCCGTGGAAAATGAAAAAGAGTCAGAGAGGGAAAGAAGAGATGAGGATAAGGCTGGAAAGGGGTACTGATGGTAATGATCAGCCATGATCTAAAATGGCGGTGCTGGCCCGACGGGCCAAATGGCCTACTCCAGCTCCTATTGTCTATTGTCTATTGAGTTCACGTCCCAAAGGAAACCCTCAGAGAATACTCACGTTGCATATCCATAAACGATATTCCCAGTGGGGGCAAGTGGCTGTAGATCTGAGGGAAGGCAGTCCTGATTATACCTGGAAAATAAATGCAGGGATTCATTGAGATAACTGAAATCTTTAAAATACAGTCAGGGATGAATGTTGAGACTCTATAAAGGACTAGTGAGACCTCACTTGGAGTAATGTATACAGTTTTGGGTGGCTTATTTGAGAAAGGATGTGCTGGTGTTGGAGAGGGTTCAGAGAAGACTTACTAGAATGATACCAGGAATGAAAAGGTCAGCATATGAGGAATGTTTCTCGGCTCTTGGTCTGTACTCATTAAAGTAGAGAAGGACGGGGGGGGGGGGATATTTTGAATGCTGAAAGGACTGGACAGAGGAGATGTGGCAAGGATGTTTCCCATGGTTGGGGAGTCTAGGACAAGAGGGCACAACTTTAGGATAAAAGGGCATCAATTTAAAACAGAGATGAGGAAAAAATTCTCTAGTCAGAGGGTCGTGAGTCTGAGGAACTTGTTGCCACAGGCGGCTGTGGAAGGGAGATCATTGGGTGTATTTAAGGCAGAGATTGACAGGTACTTGATTAGTCAGGGCACCAAGGATTATAGGGAAAAGGCCAGGGAAAGGGGCTGAGCAGGATGGATCAGCTCATGATTAAAATGGTGGAGCTTCCACTTCTACATCTTGTGATCTTGTGAACCAATGCTTTGGACCTGAGCCCTTCGTCAAGGTACAGGCAAAAAGCAGGCAGGCTTTCGTCCAGCTCTCCATCCCTTTCCCGCTCCATTCCCCCATCACTTCTCAGCTTTTTACTCTGTTGTCCTCCAACCGATATCCACCAATGACCCCTTGCAATGTTCCCTCTCATTTGTAGTTGTCAGTATGTGCAAAACTCTTATGTTGTGCAAATTTTTCTCCTGTGACATCATTCTGTGTGCACTGAATGCTTGTGCAATTGTAAACTTAAAATTGCTTCAAGATCATTTTGGCACAGCTTATCTCTCGTAGCTAATTAAACTATTTGTGTACGTTAATATAATACAAGAATGAAATAATTACTTGTTTAACCAACCAACTAGTTAGCTAAAAGATTATTTTCAATAAGTATAATTATTAATTACTGTATTAATTTCCTTTGTGCACTGGTTGCAAAATGCAGCTTCGAGGGAACAGTGACCTCTTACCTGTTAGCCTGAGCTCCTCCCCTGCCCCTTCTCCTCTACTCTTTTCCTCCTCCCCTCCCATCTCCTCTCCTCCTCCTACCTCCTCTTCTTCTCCCCTTCCCACCTCTCCTTCCCCTCTCACCTCCTCTCCTCCTCCCACCTCCTTCTCCCCTTCCCACCTCTTCCTCCCTTTCCCTCCTCCTCCCCCTCCCACCTCCTCTCCTCCACCCTCTCCCACCTCCCCTTCCCTCCCACCTCCTCTCCTCAACCCCTCCCACCTCCTGTCCTTCCCACTATCTCTCCTAATCCCCCTTCCCCGCTCCTCTCCCCTCCCACCTCCTCTTCTTCTTCTCCCCTTCCCATTTCCTCTCCTCTTCCCCCTCCCACCTCCTCCCTTTCCATCCTCCTCTCCTCCCCCCTTCCTCTCCACCTCCCCCTCCTCCCCACCCCCCCCCCCGCTCTCCCCGAACCTTTTTTACTCAGGCGCCTGCCTGCTTTTTGTTTACCCTTTACTTCCTACAGATGCTGTGTGACCTGCTTATTTTCTCCCAGCATTTCTGTGTATTGTGTGCTACAATCCTGGCGTCTGCAGACTTCCCTGTTTAACACCATGCTCAGTTTTACATTATAATGAATGCAAATTTTTCAGGTAATTATCAGAGAGAGAAAAAGTGGAACTGCAGCCATACCATTTCCTGCACATATCCAGCAGGAGAACATTGAGGGCTGTGTTCTTCTCTTGCATCCTGCACAGGATTTTCTGGACATTGATGCAGTTCTCTGGCTTGTATGGATTTGGAGCATTGACAGGCACCATGTAATTCCGGCCTGCGCATTCGTAGCCATGCCCAGCATAGTAAAAAAGAGCTATTGAATTAAAAACAGAAGCAAAAAATGCACTCAGACCACGTCTTCGTGGAGAAAGATCACATGCACTAGGAAAGCCTTGTTTAAAATAGCCATTTGCACAGTCTTACTGCTGGATCACTTTCGTTTTAACCCTTAAGGACCACAAATTCTGCATATTTTGTACCATCTCCCTGACTTGCACCAATTTAAAAAAAAATTATTTCAAAACCTTCAGCCAACTCAAACAAATGACCAACAGTTTCCTGTCAAATTCAATAGCAGCCTTAATTGAAGTTGGTAATAATTTTAACACCGTTCCTTGGTAATAATAATAACAGTATTCCAAAAGAGCTCAGAGATTTGGAGAAGGATAATGTGGAGTTGGAAGAAGCCAGAGATTCTCTTGCACTATCTCCTTGGCCTCATGTTTATTGTATCATCTGACCTCTGTATCTCTCTAGTAGTGCTTCTTCTCTCCCTCTGCGTCTGTTTCTTTCTCTCCCTCTCATTACCAAACACGGAGGTGACAGGAGTGGCAAGCCATAAATAGTACATGACCATTGCCTTGATGCAGGCTGCTGCTGTGCCTCTCGTATTCGTCACTCAGCTGATGTCAACGCTGACAGCAAGTGGAGAGAGCACACAGTCCCTCTCCTCATCTCACTTTGTGTGCCCCGCACACTCCGATTTAGAGGAGTTAGCCCTTTTTCGAAACGATGGCTGCCCAACGCCAAATGATCCCCTGACTGATATGCCAAGTAGGGGGCACGGTTAGCGTAGAGCTTAGTGAAGGCATTTGTACGTTCTCCCCATGCCTGCGTGGGTCTCCTCTGGGTGCTCTGGTTTCCTCCCACCCTTCAAAACGTACGGGGGCTGTAGGTTAATTAGATGTGATTGGACAGCCCAGGCTTGTTACCGTACTGTATCTCAGAATTTAATTTTAATTGAACTAGAATTATCAATACTGACTCTGTCCATTTAAAACTCTTCCTGTCAAATAGCCTCCACAGCAGCTTCCCTGACTGTCATGTGACACTACATTTAGAATGTAACATGCATGAAATTCTTTGACTTTTGTCTGCTATAAGGCAGACAGAGAGTCGCCACTTTGTCCAGGCCCCACACAGAAACCTACAGCACCTGGTGTTCCTTGGTGGTACGGTCTCCCCTCCAAGTACTGACCAGGCCTGAGCCTGCTTAGCTTCCGAGATCAGACCATCCCAGGCGTATTCATGGTTTTATTTTAATTTTTAATTTAGACATAAATAACGGTAACAGGCTTTGAACCCATGAATACGTACCGGGGGTGTAGGTTAATTGAGCGGCATGGACTTGTGGGATGAAATGACCTGTTACCGTGCTGTATGTCTAAATTAAAAATTAATAAGTTGGCCTCCCCTATTTTACACAAAGCTGCAATTGTGGGGGGGCAGATTTATTGCAGCCGGCCTTCCCAGCCTCCATCACAGCAGGAGGAAGGAGAATCTAACTCTCCCTTGAATATGGGCCGACAACAAAAACATATCAATCCTTGAGTATGTTTTATGCCTACTTGAGTAATATGAATATTCCTTCTCTTTTGGGTGCTGCCTCCTCCATATATCCATAAGTTTCATTTCCTGCATTGATTTAACCATAAATTTGGCCACTTTATTCTTTTTGCTTGTCTTTTGTCCAGTTTTATCCAAAATATATCTGAGGAAGAAAAAAAATTTGTGGATATCATCGTTATTGAATGAAGATCTACCGGGACCAATGCTTGAAGAGGGCGCACAAAATCAGTGAACCGGTGCGGGCTCGAAAGGCCAACATGGCCTGTTTCCGCTCCGTAAATGGTTATATGGTTAAAACTGACCAAGCTGGCTGAAGAATAGTTTGTCACGTCAAGCTTATTGTCATCAAGTACAACCCGATGAAACAGTGTTCTCCAGTCCTTGGTGCAAAACACTCACTCAGATTCACATATAACAATACACATACAGGACAAGCATTTCATCAATACAAATAAATACATAAATATTGTTTCTCGAATATGAGAGCCTCAGATGGTTAGTGTGAGCAGTTCCTTTGGTCGTTGGGCAATCTCGCTGCCCATGGGAGAATGGGTGTTTGTGCCATTGTGACCACCCTTTGCAGGGATGAAATGGTGGGGAGAAAGGTCAAGGGCTGTGCATGTTCTGTGGTGGAGGGAAGTCAACAAGAAAGAAACATGTGGGCCAGTGTACACTTGACAACTTGATCTGCATTAAGAGCATTAATACGGGTGAATCTTTACCTCCCTCCAAAATGATCTGGTAAGCCACAGAGTTCAAGGAGTGGGCAGCAAATGATGCTTCTGCCAACAACATCGACATTCTATGTATGAATGAAACTTAATCAGACCTTAACACCATTGGAAACTATATTTGTTCATTTCTGAGGCATCCTTAAAGCACTGAATTATTCTACGAAACTTCGTAGATGTTTCGTACTTGCTGTTGTCCTGGTGTGGAATCATGTTATGTGTAAAATAGCTGACGCAATCTCTGTTTACAATATCAGCAATGCTTTGGAAGGAATTTAATGGGTGTGAAGTGCTTTGGGATACCTAGTACCCAACACAGCAACTTGTCAGTTTTTAGTTAAAAAAAAAAGGGGATGCAAAGATGTCTGCCTGATTTTCAGCACTCCTGAGGAAGGGGTCGGGCCCGAAATGTCACCTCCCTTTCACTTCTTTTGGATGCTGTGTGACCCATTGAGTTTCTCTAGCTCCTTTGTGTACTGTACTACACCCCAGCATCTGCAAACATTCTTGTTTGCCACTGTACATGTATACATTTAGACATAAATAACGGTAACAGGCCTTTCCGGCCCACGAGCCCAAGCCCCCCCACCAAATACAACAATTAACCTATATTCCCCGTATGTTATATTTGAAGGGTGGAAGGAAAATGGATCACCCGGAGGGAAACCATGGAGAACATACAAACTACTCATAGACAGCACTGGATTCAAACCCAGGTTGTTGGCGCTGTAACAGCGTTGAGCTAACCGCTACACTAACCATACTGCCCTTGTCCAATTCTCTCATCCCACCCCCTCATGTTCACTTCATGTACAAAGTGAAGGGAGAGAAGTTTAGGGGGAGAGATCAGGGAAAGTTTTTTTTTTAATTTAAGAATTTTAAAAACCACATCCATGTATACATGTTCAATAAAACTAAAAAAAGTACAAATGTGGGGATCATCCCTCCCACCCCTTCTCTTCCTGCCCCCCCCCCCACCCACCAACCCTCCCCTAAAGTATAAAAGAAAAGAAAGAAAATAAAAAGAGCTGGGAGAATGTCTCAATTCAAATAATAATGGGTTACCAACAGAAAGGGCTTTCAGAGAGTCTTTCAAATTTTCAAACCAACAAATTGTAAATATGGGCTCCATATTGTTTTAAAAAAATGATACTTATTATGTAAATTATGTTATTTTCTCAAATGGAAGACAAGAACACAATTTAGCACGCCACCTCCCCATCCCTAAATCCATATTTGATTTCCAAGTAATGGCTAAGCACTTCCTAGAAACAGCTAAAGCTAATTGTAAAAATTCAATATGATGCACAGTTAACCTTAGTTTAGGTCTAACCTCTTTAATATTGCCCAACAAAAATAACATCGGATCCTGTGGGAGTTTTTAACCAAAAAGGTTTTACTCTAGGACACACCCAAGCAGAATGCAAAAACGAACCGACTTCCTGATCACATCTAAAACTGATAATGTTGAGTTTTACTTTTTTTAAAACATTTTTGAGGAGTTAAATATAATTGATGTAAAAGGAGTAAGTTTTTTAACACAGAGTGGTGGGTGCCTGGAATTCCTTGAGGAGGCTGGAACAATAGGGGCATTTAAGAGACTCTTAGACAGGCACATGGATGAAAGAAAAATATTGGGTTACAGGGTAGAGAGGGTTTAGTACTTCTTTTAAGGAATATATGGATCAGCAAAACATCGAGGGCTGAAGGGCCTGTACTGTGCTGTAGTTTCTAGGTTCTATTACACATTTCTTTCCTTAACATTAATTCTTCTCAACAATCAACCTCAAACCTACCATTGAAAGCCCATGGACAAACATCCTTTTCTAATCTATAGATTAACATAAATACACTATTATAATTTTAAGTTATGACTCAGTCCACAGACTTCTTGGAGAGTCATCGCAACCTCTCCATCTAAGCCCCTCCATCTGTTTTTCTCATTTTCCATTGGGTACATTACTATACATAGAGAGGCATGTGGTCATCTCATAGAAGCGTGGTCAACGGCTGCTTATCGTCAACCCTTTCACCCAGCAGATTGTGCCTTTAAGTATGGCTGAACAAGGACAAAATACGGTAGACTGAAGTCATGGAAAAGGCTACAAAACTACAGTGTTTCTGTTTCTTAGATCGTAGATTAGTTCCTGCTTACAGCTAGGATCAAGGCTGAACAGAATAAAGGTGGCACGGTTAGTGTAGCAGTTAGCCCAATGCTGTTACAGCACCAGCGACCCATGTTCATATCTGGCACTGTCTGCAAGGACATTCTTCCCATGTCTACGTGGGTTTCCTACGGGGGCTCTGGTTTCCTTGCACCATTAAAATGTGCCGGGGGTTGCAGGTCAGTTGGGTGGCACAGGTTCCTCAATGATTTTGTGTACCCTCTTTAAACAATGATCCCATCCTTTCAATCTCGCTGCCAAATATGCTCTCGCCCCTCTATATTAGCCTGTATTTTCGTGGACTGTGCTGTATATAAAAAGAATTAACCATCGATTCATCTTCAATCTTTTGCTGGAGAAGTAGCAATGAGGCTTCTTCAAGAATTTGATGACTGTTTCTCAATATAATTATTGTGACCATCAGCTTAGTTTGAAAATCTTTTCACTTCCGAGTTCAAGTCCCTCTTCAAAGCCTTGAGCACAAAATACAGGCATGATTGGCAGTAACATTGAAAGGATGAGATGTATCCACAAACCATAAACAGTGGCAGAGAGGATCACTGGAGTTTCCCTCCCAACTATCAATGAGATCTACTGGGATCAGCGTTTTAAGAGGACCCCTTCCACCCTGCACACAGCATCGTTCAGCTGCTCCCATTGGGAAATAGATACTAACTCTTAAACGTAAGCAAGAGTGGAGTTTTAAGGCCTTGCACCTTCTCCCCAAAGTATTGTGATACCCAGCAATTAAAACAGGTCTATACAGCACAGGAATATGACGTAGATGTGATCAGAAGTGGAACGAGCAGCAAAAAATAGTTATGGTAAACTCCAACCATTCTGTGCTTGAGACAAAAACATTTAAAACATGGATCATCACAGCAACTGAACAGACCGTTCCCCTGGTGACCACTCACCATAGACACCAGTGTCTAGAAGTTGAAGGAATTGCTTGACTGCACTTCTCAGCTCCTCCTTGGTCAAGTCCAACAGGGAAACCACGCGAAAGTTCAACTGCTGTAGCAAATTCGAGAGTTCAAAAACGTCCATCATGGTAGCTACCAGTTTGGGATGGTTCAGGTAATTCATATTCCCAATGAGTAATGCCACCTTGTCAGATGCTGGAATAGAAGGAGAAGATCATTCTGCAAACTGTACCAGGCAGAGCAAATCACGGGCTGATGGAGAAAGCAGGGCTCTTTCATTTTAAGGTGGTAAAACACAAAATTCTGCAGACACCGTGGTTGAAGTAAAAACACAACACTGGAGAAACTCAGCAGGTCACACTGTGTCTTTTATAGAGCACAGATAAAGATACATCACCAATGTTTCGGGCTTGAGCCCCTCATCAAAGCATGACAACATATAAAGATACATCACCATGCCTGCACTTGCCCACATTTTCTCAACCTTTGATGAAGGTATACCTTGTGTAAGGGTTCAAATAACTTGCAAACATACTTTGCCAGATTCTAGCAGTCTGCAGAAGATTGTTGACGTTCTTTTTCAATCTTTTTTATTGGTTTTTATAAGAAATACAACAATGAAGAAAAGGGAATGAAACTGAAAATACAATCTCACTCTGTGTGTGTGTGTGTGTGTGTGTGTGTGTGTGTGTGTGTGTGTGTGTGTGTGTGTGTGTGTGAAAAATGAAAAGAAACTAAAGTATTTTATTTTAAAAACCCCACCTATCCTACTCTAATAAATAAAAGCAGCTAACAAAAAACATCTGAGCAGCTTATCCTGAGGGTTACATATATTTTGTAGTTTTTTTGGTTCCTACCGTAAATAAAAAAAAGGTTAAACTGTATCTCATCTGGAAGAGTGAGTGCATCTAAATCACATTAGAAACATTGAGATTATATGAAAATAAGACATTAAAGGTCACCGTGTATCTTCAAATTTCATTGATGAAATTTCATTTATATGATATCTAAAATTGACATTCTTTTGAGTGTTTCTGGGATCATGGCCTGTAGCCAGGGTCCTTTTCTGCGTGTATAAACATGATCAAAGTTTTAGTTGTGTGCTGTTAGAATCAAGAATGTGATCATTCAGATCATTTTTTTGACCATTTACTTTTGACTATATTAATAGTTTCTTGTCCGTTTATTAATTGTTTTAAGTATAGTTTACTGTTTCAAGACTTTGAATAAATAGTGAAAATCTCAGTGCTCTTTTCATTGTTTAACGAGTCAAAAACAACAACACCTATATGTTCTGCAAGCGATTATAAAGGGAAATGGTTGTAATTCCTTGTCAAACCTTGATGAAGGGGTCAAGCCCAAAACAATGGTTATGTATCATTATCTTTTACTACATAAGGTATAGTGTTTGACCTGTGGAGTTTCCCCAGCATTGTGTTTTAACTCTTTCATTTTATTATTTAATTTAGAGATGTAGCAAAGTAACAGGTCTTTCCGGCCTGCGAGCCCATTCTGCCCAATCGCACCAATGTAACCATCTGAACTACTAACCCTGCCCATCTTTGGAAGATGAGAGGAAACTGGAACATTTTCTTGTCAGCTGGCAAGCCCCGTTCTTCCACCACGCTGTGACATACCGTTTATTTCAGGGATAGAGAACAGCATCTATATTGTGGATTTACGCACTGAGGGAGAGAAGGTCTAAGGTGGAGATTGGCATCGTGTGAACTTTCACCAAGCAGGGTGTAGAGTGCAGAAGGAATGCACTGTGGACCGATTGCAGGTGGAGATGGGAGAAGATCTGGGAGACCTTAAAGACCCCCGCCACCCAGGCCATGCCCTCTTCACTCCGCCACCATCGGGAAAAGGGTACAGGAGCCTAAAGACGAGCACCCAGTGGCACAAGGACAGCTTCTTCCCCGCTGCCATAAGATTCCTGAATGATCAACGAACCACAGACACCACCTCACTTTGACTTTTCAGTACTATTTTTAATTTATTTTTGTAAGGTGGTTTATTTGAATGTTTGTAACGTGACGCTGCCACAAAACAAATTTCGGGACTTGTTCATGGCAATAAATTCTGATTTTGATTCAAACTCAGACACATAGAGGCGTGGAGGAGCTCAAGGACTTCAACAGCGAAGGATTCGTTAAAGACAATCGGTAACAATGAAAGTGTATGTGCCTTGAATAATCTGCAGCACCTCATTTCAACCCCTTTGGCTTGCAATGCAGGAAGGACCTTTTGCTAAAATATTAGGCCTCGTGAATTTTGCATGAGTATACCAATTTCCAAGAAGTTTCTAAGTGCTTCTCGCACTTAAGTCCCAACAGCAGGTTTAGCGCATGATCTTCTGCTCCAACCTTGGAAGCAGCAATTCAAACAAAAATGCTTGGAACCCTTATCTATTGCCACTGATTGAAACACAAAAGTCTGCAGATGCTGCGATTGTAGTAAAAGCACGCTAAAATGCTGGTGGAACTCAACCGGTCCTTCGGGAAACAAAAAGAAAGATTTTTACTCAGCAATAAAGGAAAAAATTCAGTAAAAAAAAATTTGCATACTTTACCTCCAGACTGGTCATTTATACAGGAAGCACTTTTACACTGCATTCCTGTGTTGCGGGGTTTGTCGGAGGGTGAACATCCTATTCATTAGCCCCAGTTTCTCAAGGAGTGCCTGCGGTCAATTTACACTGCGGCCACACCATAAAAAATGTACCTTGGTGGAAAAGTTATGGGATGGAATTTAGCAAATAAATTCCATCAGGACACTTTTACACAGCCAGCGGAGCAGAAATTTGTAAAGATGTATTGCCGACGTTTCGGGCCTGAGCCCTTCTTCAAGGAATAAGCAGAACGAGCAAATTCCTGTCGGGGAAAACATAAAGTACACAAAAGCGCGGGAGAAACTCAGCAGGTCCTGCGGCGTTCTTTATGGCAAAGGTACAGAAGCAACGTTTTGGCCCTGAGCTCTTCGTATGACTTGCAGTTGCTACTTGGTTCCCTTTTCTCTCAGTATCCTGCTAAGCCTACATTTACATTCTTTCTTTCTGGCAATCGGTGGCTTTGATGTTGCCACAAGTTTCCCAAAAGCCATTAGTTGTGAAAGGTTGTGACAGAAGGCCAGGCTCTTGCATCGCAGCAGACATGATGTACGTCATTGGTACTTTATCCATCTTATCAACCTTTCACTCTGTTAAAATGCTTGTCTTTTATTCTTTCTACTGATGAATGATTATCTCTTTTAGCCATGACTCATTTCTTTTAATCAACAAAGTGAAAACGAACTTTAATTTATGCAGTGTGAGAAAATATGCTAATTCATGATTGCAATAATGCCTATTAACAACCGGTATCTGTAGCATAGCATGCCTCGTTCACAAAGGGCAATGGAAGCATAATCACTGAATATTTTTAAAGCAAAAGTAGATATTTGATTAGCAAATGGTTACAAGATTAACAGGCACACAAGATTTTTAATTGAATGGTTGATCAGACTCTCCACAATGTTTGGGACAAAGACATGTTTTTTCCTTTATTTGTCCCTGTGCTCCACAATTTTAAATTTATAACCAAACAATCCACCAGTAATTAAAGTACACATTCCAGATTTTATTCAAGGTTATTTGTGTACATTTTGACCATGTAGAAATTACAGAACCTATTATACATAGCCCCCTCAGGGCACCATAATGTTTGGGACATTTGGCTTCACAGGTGTTTGTGAGAACTCAGGAAGGCTTAATTGCTTCATTGGTGCAGGTATAAGAGATCTAGGCTTGCTTTGAAGCTTTTGATAACCTATGGAGTCTGTCGTTGCCATTTTTCAACATGAGAGCCAGAATTGTGCTAAATGAAAGTCAAAGAAGCCATTATGAGGCTTAAAACAAGAACAAAACAGTAAGAGACGTCACCCAAACGTTAAGATGACCAAAATCAACAGTTTGGAACATCATTAAAAAGAAAGTGTGTACCGTTGAGCTCAGTAACTGTAAAGGGACTGGTATTCCAGGGAAGCCCTTCACTGTTGATGACAGAAGAATTCTCATCATAATGAAGAAAAATCCCCAAATGTATGTCCGACAGATCAGAAACACTCTTCAGGAGGCAGGTGTGGATGTGCCATGGACTGCTGTCCTCAGAAGACTTCGTGAACGGAAATACAGAGGCTATATTGCAAGATGCAAACCATTAGTTTGCCACAGAAAGGATGGCCAGATTACAGTTTGCCAAGAAGTATTTAAAAGAGCCTGCAGAATTCTGAAAAAGGTCTTGTGGACAGATGAGTCCAAGATTAACAGTTTGTCTATGCCTCCACACTTTGCTCTTGCCAAGAGTGATGGCAAAAGCTAGATATGGAAGTATAAACAAACTGCCCATGATCCAAAGAATACCACCTGAACCATAGTTTGCATCTTGCATCTGATCTGTAGGACATACATTTGGGGATGTTTCTTCATTATGATGAGAATTTCAAATTCCTGGGTGTCAACATCTCCGAGGATCTGACCTGGAGCCTTCCATGTTGATGCAATCACATTGTGACTTGTCTGAGGAGATTCGATATGTCACCGAAAACTCTCGTAAATGTCTACAGGTGTACTGTGGAGACCATTCTGGTTGGCTGCTTCGCTGCCTGGTACTGAGGCGCCAACCCTCAGGTCAAGAATAAACTCCAGAGGATTGTTACCTTGGCCTGCATAGGCACCAGACTCCACTCCATTGAGGACGTCTACAAGAGGCGGTGTCTTAAAAAAAACAGTCTCTATCCTCAAAGACCCCTCCACCACCCAGGCCATGCCCTCTTCACTGCTACCATCGGAAAAAAAAGGTACAGGAGCCTAAAGACGAGCACTCAGTTGCACAAGGGCGGCTTCTTCCCCGCTGCCAGCAGTTTCCTGAACGATCAATGAACCAAAGACACTGCCTTACTCTTTGTGCACTTTTAAAAAAAGTCATGTTGTAAGATGGTTATAATATGAATGTTTGCCCTGTGACGCTGCCACAAAACACCAGATTTCATGACTTCTTCATGATATTAAATTCTGATTCTGAATTCTTCTGTCATCAACAGTGGAGGTTTTGGCCTACCAGTCCCTTCGCGATTACTGAGCTCACCAGTAAGTACATTCTTGTTTTTAATGATGTTCCAAACTGTTGATTTTGGTCATCCTAAGGTCTGGGCGATGTCTCTTACTGTGCTATTCTTGTTTTTCAACCTCATGGTGGCATCTTTGACGTTCATGGCACAACCCTGGCCCTCATGCTAAAAAATGGCAACTACAGACTCCAGAGGTGATCAAAAACTTCGAAGCAAGCCCGACTCTCTTATACCTGCACCAGTGAAGCAATTAAACATACCTGCAAAGCCACATGTCCCATACATGTTGGTGTCCTGAAATGAGGGGACTATCTATTAAAAGTGCTGTAATTTCTACATGGTCAAAACAAAACGTACACAAATAACCTTGAATAAAATTTGGAATGTGCGCTTTAATTACATGATCAGAGTGGCGACTCTGTGCACCAACTAACGCTGCTGCTTCAGCTTTCGCAACCCTGGTCCGACCCTCACCGTGGCCGCTGTTGGTGTGGAGTTTGCAGGTTTTTTTTTCTGTCACCCTGTGGGTTTTCCCAGGTACTAAGGCTTTTTCCCGTCTCCCAAAGAGCGTGTTAGCTGTTAGATTGCTTAAGCTGATGAAAATTCCTGCTTGGAATTAGGGGGGCATTAATGGGCATATGAGAGAGAGAGTTGGGTACAGTGAAATATGTGGGGGAAGAGGGTTGATGAGGGTTCTGAGAACTGCCATGGACAGAATTACCTCCTTGTAAGTCATGAGAAGACAATATAATCTTGTTTGTGAATCTGGGTGAAGGATGTATATACAACCATAAAACAGAAATTACTATCCCCACTGACCTGCACCCGAACCATGGCCCTCCATACCCTCCCATCCTCGTGCCTGTCCAAGCTTTTCCTAAATGTCAAAATTGAGCCTGCATTTAGCAATTCAGCTGGCAGCTCACTCTACACTCTCTGCGTAATATTCTCTTTAATTTTTTTCCCGCTTAACCCATCCTCTAGTCTTTATCTCTCCTAATCTCACTGGAAAAAGGCTGCCTGCATTTACTCCATGTATACCTGTCTTCTCAATATTTTTGTTGACATTGAAATTTCACATCCAAAAACACGAGTACAGTACAACTCTGATTATCCGAAATGGTCGGAACCAGACCTATGTCGGATAAATGGTTTTTCAGAGAACCGGTCATTTTTTTAAAAACAGTCCAGTGGCAACAACAAGGGAAGGGAAAGCTTTCAAAGCACTAAAATAATGTTTAAATCTCTAAAATGCTGGCTGGTGCCAATCACCGACACCTTCCCACCGAGGCCTCGCTCCACCCAGGGACGAGAGGTCCGTGCTGCTGCCAGCAGCCCGACGCCCCCGGTCAGTTTGGCTCCGAAAAAATTTGGATTTCTGATTTGTTTCAGATACCCTCATTTATCTGGAATTTAAAAAAAAATTCAGATAAATGTGGATTTTGACCAATCAGAGTTGGACTGTACACATGGATAGATGTTAGAATTCAAAATGATACATTACACTTAACTTATATCATTTCTTCCAAGGTTCCCACATTTTAATCAAACAGTTTATATTGTATTGATATATTTTACTCCATGTATACCCATCATAATTTTGCACCCCTCTATCAAATCTCTTCTAAAAGTCTTAACCTGTTTCGCCTTCTTCAAGTCCAGGCAACATCCAGGTAAATCTTCTCTGCACTTTTTCAATCTTATTGATATCTTTCCTGTAGTTAGGTGACCAAAACTGCAAACTATACTCCAAATCTGGTCCCACCAATGACTTACACAACTTCCCAACTCCTATGCTCTCAACACTTTGATTTATGAAGGCCAACGTGCTGAAAGGTCTTGTCTACCTGTGACGCCACTGTCAGGGAATTATGAATCTGTATTCCCAGATCCCGACCAGTTTTTTTTTAATTTCAAGAAAATTTTATTTCAGCACTCGGCTCAAAAGGGGATCTTTCAAGTCCAGCCGGAAGTGAGAAGAGGACTCTGTTTAAAGTCTAATTGAAAATCTGGTAGCTTTGAAAGCTCAACACCTTCTCTGTTTCACAATGAGTTTCAACCAAGAACATCGGAATGATTACAGACTCAGAAATGAGATCCAACCAATGACCATGGTCACCGGGCCCTCATCTTTCACTTCTCAAACCGATAGCAATTCAGTGAAATTGCAATTAAAAAAAAAATCAGACGTACAGCACGGTATCAGGCCAATTCGGCCCCCGAGTCCGTGCCACTCAATTTATACCCCGTTAACCTACATTTTTGAAGGGTGGGAAGAAACCAGAGCCTCCGGAAAAAAAAAAATGCACACTGACACAGGGAGAATGTACAAACTCCTTGCAGACACCATGTGATTCAAACCCTGGTCCAGACCTAATCTCTGGCAACGTAAAGGCATCGCGCTAACTTCTACGGCAACTGTGATGATAAGAGCATTGAGGAAGAGGTCCCTGCGGCTTTACCAACCTGAGGCATTATACACATGAACAACGCTGCTCACTGGCAGCAAACCAGTGGGACCCCTCCACTGGATTTGTGGGGTATTTTTAACCCAGTGGTGCTGTTTTCTTGAGATTCGGCAGAAAAGCAGAAGACCCCGAGGATCCTTTATCTTTACTAAGGCTACAAAGGGCTCAACAGCTGAAGGAGCCACGGGCGACTTGTGGATGGGAATGGGCACCCACATGGGGAACAGGTACCGGAGCCGGGATTCGAGAGGGTGCTGAGGGCAAAAGGCCTCAGGCGCTGAAGGCTTCCTCATTAGGTGGCCGACGAATTGAACAGGAATCTGTGCGGCTGCGGGAGCGCTGGAGGCCAATCCACGGACAGCCAATGCTTCTGAAGGGACCCTTTTGGTAAGGGGTGGAGGGGGCGAGCTCAGTGGCAACTCATTGTTTGCCTTGCAGCTGACAAAAGTACATTTTTTAAATGCATTGCTATGTGACAATCAAAGGAAACTTGAAAGGTATTTCTGAGAAGATCATAAAATCTGGCATTGTGACGACAATTAAACATTCTGGATTACAAACAGCCTTATGGCTCATCACAGGACAAGAGCTTTCCATCAGCTTTCAGGAATGAATAAAATGTAAGTGCTTTTTTCTTCCAGTTGTTTTGTACATTTCCTGGAATCATCGAACAATCTACTTCACAATCGGCTCAACAGAACAGCAGTTAAAAAAATAAACACTTTTAGGTAAGATTCACTGACCAATCTGACCTTGAGATGGAAAATCTCATGTTGTGGAGACGACATGAGAACCTTTAACACAGATTTAAGTGGCCACTACACTCAAAGTTCAAATATAAAAGAAAATGACATACCGCATAGTCTGACATTCTGATGTGTCGCTGGAAAGAAAATAAAACCACGTGAGAACATATTATTTCCTGCCACATAAATACACAAGATTAAATTATTTCCTTTCAAGACTAAAAGTTCACCATGGCCAGATTAAGGATATAAACAGGCCTTCTTCATGCAGGGTGGAATGGTCGGTGTAGTGGTGAGCGCAACGCCATTACAGTGCCAGCGATCGGGTCTGGGGCTCTAATCCCACGCTGTCTGTAAGGGGTTTGTGCATTCTCCCCATGTCTGCGTGGGATTTCCCCACCGGGGACTCCAGTTTCCTCCCACCATTTAGAAACGTACTGGGGAGTTGTAGGCCAATTGGGTGGCACGGGCTCTTTGTTACCGGGCTATATGTCTACATTTTTTAATAATTTAAAATTTAAATTATAAAAAAAGTCAATTCAGCCGGCAGCTCGATCCACACTCCCACAACTCTGAGTGAAGAAATTCTCCTTAATGCAGTGGTTTTTAACCATTCGTTTCCCCCACTCACATACGAACCAAAGAGCATTCTTGTCCTGGATTACTTAAGGTGGTACGTGAGTGGAAAATAAAGTTTAAGGAGTAATTTTTCAAGGCAGCTGCACCACTATGGGGCTCCACAGAACACAGCCCAGCAGGCACTTGCATTTATTCAATAGATCTCTAAGCTACCCTGCCTGTGGGCTCGATGGGATGGGTGAGGAGTGGAATTTGATGGTTGGTAATAAAAGAAGAAGTGCAAACAGCTGGGATTACTGGCTCATAATGCACACCAAACAGAATCAGGAGTAATCTTCAAGTTAGCGTGGCAGCACTTTTCAGCTCTTCCATTTTTCCCAGTTGGTTCAGATCCCCAACACCTTCATAGAACCATAGAGTATTACAGGCTATTCAATCTTTCTCGTCTATGCTGAACTATTATTCTGCCCAGTCCATCACCCTTCATACCTCTCCCATCCATGAACCTGTCCAAATGTTTCTTAAATGTGAAAATTGAGCCTGCATTCACTATATTAGGTGTAGCTCATTCTACACTCTCACTACTCTCTGTGTGAAGTTCCCCCTAATGTTCTCTCTTTCCCCTTTCCACCAATAACCCATGTCCTCTTGTTTGCATCTCACCTACCCTCAGTGGAAAAAGTCTACCTATATTTACTCTGTCTATATTCCCCCCCCCCCCCATAACTTTAAATACCTCCATCAAATCTCTTCTCAGTCTTCTATGCTCCAGGGAATAAAAAATCCTAACCTGTAACTCGGTTCTTCAAATCCAGGTAAATCTTCTCTGCACTCTTTCTATATTATTGATTACTTTCCCGTAGTTAGGTGACCAAAATTGAACACAGTACTCTAAATTTGGTCTCACCAGTGTCTTATACAACTTTACCATAACATCCCAACTCCTATACTCAATACTTTGATTGATGAAGGCCAATATGCTCTCTTTACAACTTTATCTACCTGTGATGCCACTTTCAGGGAATTATTTATCTGTATTCAGGGAATTATTTATCTGTATTCCCAGATCCCTCTGTTTAACCAAACTCCTCAGTGCCCTACCATTAACCTAATATGTCCTACCTTGGTTTGTCCTTCCCAAATGCCACATCTCACACTTGTCTGCATTAAATTCCATCTGCCATTTTGATGCTGGTCTAGATCCCTCTGCCAGGTTTGAAACCGCCTTCACTGACCACAACACCTCCAATCTTAGTGTCAACTGCAAACTTTCTGATCCAGTTTACCACATTATCATCCAGATCATTGATATAGATGACCAACATTACCCATCTGCACCAAGTTTAATGATACTTTTTAGTCGGCGGTATGAAGAGAACTCAATTTAGATAAGGAAACAATTCTTTGTGCAGATGACTCTGGGTATTTGGAATTATCTATCCGTTTGGATGGTCAGTGATTAGAATTCAGACCGACAGTTTTTGAATCCTGGAGGATGTTGCTGGGACTGGAGAGAGGTTGCGTCTTAAGGTGAAGTTGAATAGGCTGGGTCTTTATTCCTTGGAGTGACAGAGGTTGAGGTGTTTTCTTCTATAGGTTTACAAAATAGCAAGATATTGCCCACTCACAGTCTTTTCCCACAGTAGCTGAATCTCGAACTAGAGGCCATAGGTTGAAGATGAGAGGACCCGAGAGGCATTAATTTTTTTCCCCCACACACAGGGTCTGTATCTGGAACAAGCTGCCAGAGGAATCAATGGAAGTGGCCACAAAAACAATCGAATGACACTTGGACAGATTTATGGGTTAGAGGAGCCAGGGACGTATCTACGGATAATAGCACCTATGGCAAGGATGGTCAACCTTTCACATTCCATGCGTTCAAAATAAACAGCAAACAAGGAGGTCTCGCGAGACAATTACATGTGCATATTTGGTAACCTCCCTCTCTGCATTATCTTTGGGATGCTATTACAGGGTGAATACTGGAGGTCAAGGTTGAAGCAGGGTCACTGAAGTTGTGAAGCAGCCTGTATCATCTGATAATGAAACTTCTCCAGCAGGACAGCAAGATTAACCAAACACACTTCAGAAACACAGGCAAGGAACTGACAAGGTCACTTTGTACCATATAGACCAGGCTGGGTTCACATCCCAAGCATTCAACTTACTAACTTTAGACTTGGATCTTTGTCAGCTTTTATTGAAATATGTTCAAATAAGATACTTACCCTTGACTCTCAGGGTAGGTAATGATACTGTAACACTGACGTTTTCAACTGCAAGAAGAAATAACATAAGCATTCTAATTAAGACATTAGAAATAATTCAAATATAATAAAACCTCTAGTATCTGGAATTCAAGCAACCAGCAAAAAAAAAATCTGAGGAAAAAGATTAAAATAAATAAGAATAAAATACTATAATAGGTCAGAGAATATTTACATTTACAAATTTAAACTGAAGCTCTGAAGTGACCCCTTAATCTTTGGTGAAGATGGGAGCAAATACTCAGCCAGCGGAGCACCTTGATCGGGCTTTGCTCGTAGCACTGGCGTCGCCCAGGATGAAGAGCTGGTTGATGCCGCTCGCCATTTGGGTGACTCCTCATCCCTTCTTAGCAAGAGTCGCCCCGGTCAGAGGCTTTATCTGTAAACTTGGGGGAGGAGGTTAATTATCTATAACGTTATTGGTCGTCTTTCAGGCGGCTCTGTGGAGGGGGAGGAACCTGCAGATACAATGACGGTTAAATGTTTTGAAAGAATGTGACTGAAAATAAAGTGAAATGCTTTAAATATTCATGCAAGTGGAGATTGTTCAGTGTAAGGACAGGATAGTATTTTTGTCTTTTAAACTGTTTATTCTTAATACAGTTGTATTAGATGGGCCTTGTAAGAGTAGGTCTCAAGCAACTTGAAAATACACTTATCCGGCATCTACCGATCCCCTTCAGTGCCGGATACCGGGGTTTTTACTGTAAATGCCCACAGCTGAAATAGAACTAGCTATCAGCAAGTATAAACATCTTGTAACAGAAGAAAATGAATATGGGTTTAATTTCAACATGAAGCATACAAAGCCACGATAAGACAAAGCTTGGCCGAGCATACTTAGACACACAAGTCCCCATCAATGTTCGTGGTCATTTCAGCATTCTGAAACGTCCTTCAACGGCACATTTCAGCTGTTGGTAAACTGAAGTTGGGTATTTAATGGGCAGCTCGGACAAAGTTGGGCCAAACGGCCTGAATCTCTGCTCATGTTGACTGGTGAAGGGCCCACTTGCATTATACCTGTTCAGAGTCACTCTCTATTACCTTCATCGGGACAAATGAATATGGATTTTGATGCTAGCTTTGCTTGCGCCATCCACATCCTGAGAAGGCATAAATGTTTATAGCCTAAAATTAAAAACAAGGAGATTGAAACTGTCTAAATCTAGAGATTATAGATTTAAGGAATGTAGCAAGAGGATAAGAGGGAATCTGAGAAAGATCCCCCCTCCCCCACAACAAGTGAAACACGAAAATCTACAGCTGGTGTTCGGGCCTGAGCCCTTCCTCAAGGAACAAGCAAAGAACAGGAAGGAAGAACAGAATAAAGAATAGACTGGCAGGGGGAGGAGTCCAAACCAACCAAAGGTGTTAATTGGATAGGATAAGAGGAGACGTGAAAATTGATTTTGGCTCTGTGAATTTTCTTTATTAAATTGCTGCCTGTTAATTCCCCAGAGCAGCAGACGCTTGTAGCTGCCACGTGAATTGCTGGGAAATAAAGACCATCTCATAAAATATATTGTCCTTGGCAGCCAAAAAGTCAAATAACGTAGAACTGCTGTGGATTGATGGCTGTGCTGCACGCGGCTCCATGCTAGTGTGAAGCTGGGCTCGTCATTCAGGCAGAGACTATACTTCATATGTCTGTTGTGAACAGTTCCTAGGAGTGGAGCTCTCTGCTGCACCTGTCGGATTGGCTGCGGCAGCGATGCGGGCGTGACCGGAGAGCAAAACATCGACGTGCACTCACTGCACCCTAATGCGTGTATGGTTGGCAATTCAAAGTTGCATTTTTGCCTTGATTTATTGCTATAGATTGCACTTTATGGATCCATTTTGCGACTGGTAAAGAAAAATTGAGGCTTTCATTTCAGAGGACAATTGAGAGTGTCCTGTCCAGCTGTGTGGGACGGTAGCCGCAAAGCATCAGAGCGGACGTCTATGCGGAGGATCATCAAAACGGCTGAGAGGATCACCGGGTTCTCTCTTTCCTCTAGACATGATTTTTCTGCTAACGCTGTCTAAAAAGGACTCAAGGAATCCGAGAAGCCCCTTTCCATCCAATGCACAGCAATATTTTCGACCCACCACCATCAAGAAGGTGGTGCGAGAGCATCAAAATCAGGACTGCCAGGCTGGGGAAGAGCTTCTTCCCGCAGGTTGAGAAACTGACGAACAGTATCTGGTAAACTGCGACGATTATCCCAAATATTCACGTGACTATTTATGTGGACCTTGGACTGGAAATACTCTGTATATATGCAAATTTATAATGTACAGTAAGATGATAATAAACCTGAACATGAAATATCTATTACGCACAATGATCGATACCATCCCGTGTACGAATATTACTGAGGGAAATGCTAATTAGGATGAACTTATCCCTGAAATAACCAACACATGTTCCCTATGAGTGGATTTCCAATTGAGATGGTCTTTCCTTGCTGGAAAATCATGCATAAGATTACAGTAAGGCACAGCAGGAATAGGCTTTGATCTGCTCCACCTTTCAGAACAAATATGACCCAAAATTATATTCTGGCACTCTCCCTTTGTGCCCAGAAATTTATATCCTTCAGTTTACTGTCCTCTGAATGAAAAAGATATCTCCTTATTTCAATCCTAAAAGTCTTACATAGTTTCCTGAGACTGTGAACCTTTAGATGAACATTTCTTGGAAATATACCATGACTGCAGTGTGGGAAATGAGGCAGGCAGTGGGCTCTTTGCTGTCTATAATAGCCAACTAACCTTATTTGAGAGATGGGTGATTGAAGGATGGAGAGAACTCTCCCATGCTTGTTTCAAAACTGTGCCTCAATAGGGCTGAAGCAACTGTTATTATAAAAACACAGAGCTGGAGAAACTTACCAGATCGAGCATTGTCCTTTATATTAGCAAAGGTGAAAATACAGAACCGACATTTTGGGCTTGAGCCCGTCATCAAGGTGTAGAAAAATGTCGGCGGGAGTCCGAACAAGAGTAGAGGGAGAGGGGTGGTCACAAGGCAGGAGGTGATAGGTGGAGAAGGAAGGGAGGGGACAGCGGCGATCAAGGGGAGGAGGGATGGCTGGGTGAAGGGAGGGAGGAGAACGGGAAAGGGGAAGCAGGAACTAGAAAAGTCGATGTTAGTGACATCCGGCTGGAGGGTGCCCAGACGGAAAAGCAGGTGTTGTTCCTCCAATCTGCGGGTGGTCAGAGTGGGACAAAAAAAGGCCTGTGTCTGGACTTTTACAGCATTTTGTTCATCTGCTATCATCAGCTGGAGTTATTTTCCAGCGTAATAGTGTAGCCTTTCACACTTGGATGGAACGCAACCTGAACTGATGGCACAAAGCCTTTTTGCTGTTCCAGTCTTAACACTGTTGCCCAGTGTTTCCAGTTTCTGTTCTCCCCATTGTCCAGAATCACAAAGGGCATGGAGGAAGCGGACAGGAGGGAGATAGATCAGCTCATTGAGTGGCGTCACAATAACAACCTTGCGCTCAACGTCAGCAAAACCAAGGAGATGGTTGTCGATTTCAGGAGGAAATCAGGGGAACACGACCCAATCCCCATCGAAGGGTCAGAAGAGCAGAGGATCAAGAACTTCTTGGGAGTCAGCATCTCCGAGATCTGTCCTGGAGCCTCCATGTTGACGCAATCATTAAGAAGGCCCCCCAGCCCCTATACTTTGTATGAGGAGATTTGTTATGTCACCGAAGACTCTCGAAAACTTCTACAGGTCCACCGTGGAGAGCATTCTGGGTAAGGAGTTGCCAATGTTCAGGACAAGAAAAAACTTAGCCTTTGATGATCTCACTGCCTTGAGAACATCTATAAGAGGCTTGTCTGAAAGCAGCCTCCATCCTCAAGGACCCCCACCACCCAGGCCATGGCCTCTTCACTCTGCTACCATCGGGAAAGAGGTACACCAGCCTGTAGGCGAGCACCCAGCGGTACAAGGGCAGCTTCTTCCCCACTGCCTTACTTTGTCTTTTTGGTTTAAATAAATGTTTGCACTGTGATTCTGCCACAAAACATCGAATTTTTGTGATCTGATTCTAAAAGATCCTGTAGCACACTGTAAAAGAAGTGGGTTCCAAAGGGTACGATGCATTCTAGGATATGGGACTGGGAGAAACTTAATGAACAGGTGAGAAAGAACAGAACAGGATATGCTGAAAGGATGGCCACAGGAGGGACTGACGTAGTGCAGACTGAAAGGACTGTTTCTGTATTGTTTATTGTACATAATTACTCAAAATCACTAATTAATGACAGTGGTGTGATGGTATTTACCTATGCTTACGTCAACAGCAGAACTCCAGCACTCCTGCCCTCGGTCATTGGTGACTGCACATAAGTAAGACCCATGATGTCTCATCTCAGCTGGAGCTATCTAGGCACAGAAAGAATAAAAACATACATTTGCAGATACAGCTGACACAGAACAACAACTATCTGACCACTGGAAGGATTCAGTGTCTGGCCTCCACGCTTCAGGCCATCTTGAGTATTTGTATTATCTCTGTGTGGAGAAGAGGTGGGGGGGAGGGGGTGTTGGGTGAAATGTTACATCTTTGCATTTCTAATAACCAGATGGCAATTATTAAAAGAAGAATTAATTGGTACAGAATATAGGTACTCCCCGACTTACGACCGTACCTGGGACTGAAGGATTGGTTGCATCTCAAAATGGACGCAAGTCAGAATTTTGCCCGCGTGTGTGGAGTAGCAAAGTCTTAAAGCAAACTTTTCAATCAAATCTTTTTTTCTTCGAAGATTTGACGATAACAACCTAAAGCTTCCTGAATTTGTCAATCAAGCTTAGTGAATCTTTCCACATTCTGGAACATGGTTACCTTGTTAGTTGGCATCCTGGGGCAGGCCACGGCCATCTTGATTCCTGTGAGCAGGCACGAGTCTTCGGTTGGCACGCGCGCAGTAAGTTCGTGCATTGGAGTTTGGTTGGTGCAAGCGCGAGAGATAACCATCCTAATGATATGAATTTGTGCCCTAACTCTCACGTATGCGCCAACTGAACTCCAATACACGAACCCACAGTGCTTCCGCTAAGCGAAGCCCTCCGCATGCACACAGGAATCTATGTGGACACACTCAGCCCATGGACCCTAGGACATCGACTAACAAGGTAAGTACGCTCCTACATGCCCTGTATCCCTGTTATAGTTTGTCAAATACTACATAAACTGTGTAAACTTTATATTTTTAATATAATTTTGGTCGTTTGTGTAGATGGACGTAAGTTGGATAGGTTGCAACTCAGGGATTACCTGGTATAATAAACATAGAGACATAGGAAAACAAATCAGCCATTTGGCCCTTCAAACCCATTCTTGGTTGATCTTACAGCTTAATCAGTCTAGTGCAAATCTTAACCCTCAGTACAAAAATCTCCAGTCTTGAAACATAGAATATTACGGCACTATATATTCCAACCAAAAAATACTAAATCCTTCCGACCTTGTAACCCTCTATTTTTCTTTCATTCATATGCCTGTCCAAGAGTCTCTTAAATGCCCCTCATGTTCCCTCACTACCATCCTTGGTAATCCATTCCAGGCACCCACAACTCTGTGTAAAGAAATCTCCCCTAAACCTTCCTCCCTTCACTTTGAACAGACGTCCTCTGGTGTTTGCAACTCTTGCCGTGGGGAAAAAAGCACTGGTTGTCTACCTTATCTATGCCTATCAGAATTTTGTAGATCTCGATTAAGTGCTGGAGAATGAGTACACAAAAGTTCACTAAGTCATGCAGCATTCACGCAAAGCAAGAAGTAGTCAATGTTGGGGGCGGCACTGTTAGCGTAAGGCGCTTGCATAATGGGTTCAAATCCGGCGCTGTCTATAAGGAGTTTGTACGTTCTCCACAAGTCAGTGTGGGTTTCCTCAGGATGCTCCGTTTTCCTCCCATCCTCCCACCCTTCAAACGGTATGGGGGTTGTAAGCTAATTGGGGTATTTGGGTGGCATGGGCTTGTGGGCCAGAAGGGCCTGCTATTGTGCAGTAGGTCTACATTTAAACAAAATGTAAATTAAAACAAAATCAGGCCTAAGCCTTTCATCAGGGTTGCATTGAAATCCTAACAATGAACTAAAATATTAATACAAAGCAAAAAAAAACCACTCACTTGCTCAAGGAGGTGAACTTGACCCTAATCAATGGGGTCATACTAAAGGCAACCATGGACGTTGCAAAGTTGAGGGCCCAAATGAAAAGTGGATCATGCCAGCATTCATCCTGCAGCTCAGCTCGGATGGCCACACATGTCAGAGATCCAGATGTCCTTCAGAACCACCAGCCAACAGCCAACACGAGGTGGCCCAATAGCCACTCGCCTTTCAGCTGTGCAGCACTGAGCCACTTACAGGCACGTCCTTCACATCATACTTCAGTGGCCTGTGAGAAAATGAAGCCCAGCGAGGGCGGAACAGGCTAGCGTCGGGGTTAGCGCAACGCTGTAAAGGCACCAGGGATTAAGGTTCAAATCCAGCACTTCCGTACATTCTCCCTGTGTCTGCGTGGGCTTCCTCTGGGGGGCTCTGGATTCCTCCTCTTGTTCCAAAAAAAAATGTACCGGGGGGTGGAGAGATGGGTAGATGGGTTAATTGGGCGGAATGGGGTTGTGGGCCAAAAGGGCCTGTAACGTGCGGTATGTCTAAAAGATACCTGATTGCCATGGGAGATTGTATCAACTGCTGATAGCTGCATAACTTTCTACACTGCACGAGCCAGCCGATCATATTTACACCTGACCATCAGTGAAGCAGCCCCTGACTAACAAATCAATGGTTGCAAACTACTGCTCTCAGACTCCTTCAGATTAAACATTTATTTTTGCACCCTGGACAGCCATCGGAAGACACAAATTAATTTAACGGCAACTTACTCTCAATTCTTCTTTGGTTTGATGAGGTAACAACATGCCATTTTTGTACCACTGGTATTTGGGAGCAGGAATTCCAAATGCAACACACTTCAAGGATGCAGACTGGCCAGGTTTTACCCTCATGTGTTCAGGCTGCAGGCCAATCACCAGCTCTCCCTGCCATTTTTGAGGTAACCCTGCTATAAACGTACAACAGGATATATCAAAGCACAACCAAGTTGTTACAATGGGAAGTAAAATATTGCAGTTGCAGGGAAGCAAGACTATAAAATATCACCTTACCATGGTGACATTAATACCCCTGAGCGTAAAGCCCTACAAAAGGCAGCGGACGCAACCTGGGACATCACAAGCAAAACCCTGCCCACCATCTACGGGGAGCGCTGCCGTCAGAGAGCAGCAGTCATCAAGGACCTACATCACCTTGTTCTCGCTGCTGCCATCAGGAAAGAGGTGTAGGTGCCACAAGACTTGTGGCACCCGGTTTGAGAACAGCTGCTCCCCCTCCACCATCAGACTCTTCAACAACACACTCAATCAGGGACTCGTTTAAGGAATTACTTGTGCACTTTATTGATTTTTTTCCCCTCTCCATAGGTCGGAGTCGGTGCTGCACAGTTGCTCAGTAAAAGGAAGTGTAAGCTGCTCCTTCCGTCCGATAGTCTACAGGACACCCTTGGACAAGGTGTAGTAACTGCTTAGCCAACCAATCAGGGTCATGTGAAGCCATGGATTGCAGATGGCGGATGGTTTTTACAGGTAGATTCTACAAATTGGAATTTATGGTTGAATCTGCTGATCAGTGGCCAGGGTTACGGACACTGCAACAGAAGAAGGCAACAGGAAACTACTTCAGTATTTTTCTCTTGTATAATCATGAACTCAACATCAACTGCAGTCTCAGCTCAAAGATGGAGCCTTCGCCAAAGGAGGCCAGGAGAGGCAACAACTACAATTCGGAGGGTCAGAGATTGTGAGAGATGGCGAGACATATGATCGCCCAGGCCGAACGGCAGGGCACCTGAATGATGTATCATACAGTCAGTTTGTTTACATTTCTTTATTTGTTTACATGTATACATTGAGTACAGTTTTTTTTAATGCACTACCAATTCTGCCTCGCCCTGGCTCTGTGAATGTTGAGGGAAGAGTTGGAGGTCATGGGACTGGGCGCGGAATTGAAGTAGTTGGCCATTGGGAGACTCCTGTCTCTGATGTGGACAGAGCGAAAAGCTCAAAGTATTTCTTCTATTATATTTTAATCGCTTTGCAAAGCAGGAGAAGTCTGTTACAGTGTGAAGCACTGCCGCAAGTGGCTAGTCTCACCCCAAGGGAGTCTGCCTCGAGGCTCATAGGTTGCGTATTTATGCAGATACTTTTCCAGTTTTTCCAGAACATTTGAACAGGCTTCTCCATAACATGTTACTTTGAATTCTCTCGGGATTCATTAATCAGGGTTGACCCTCAAACTCCTTTATTTTCAGCAGTAGGGTTCAATGTGCTTGCACATGACCACGTTGTGTAGGTGTTAATACATTGCCCATCCTAGACTGTTCACTGGGCAGAGGAACATGCAGATATTTAATGCTCTGAGAACTTCCTGTGATAACCTATTTGTTTAAAACGTTGGTGAAACTCAGCTGGTCAAACAAAGAAAAGATAAAGATAAGTAACCAACGTTTTGGGCTTGAATCCTTCATCAAGGTAGATAAGTGGGTTTGTTTTGTAAATTTTATTTTTCACTTGCATCAATACAAGTACAGTATTTATCCTTTCATTAAAAAATGATGCAAAAAGAAACATAATTTCATATTTTCTCCTCCCCAAAAAAGTAGGAAAGCCTGGCTGATAATCATATAGCCTCTTAATTAAATTTAAATTTATATAGTGATCTTGAATCTTGAAGGTGAGCTGGAGCAGGGGTGGCAGATGCAGTGGATGAAGCCATAGCAATAAAATCTATACAAGGTTTCCAAACCTTATCAAATTTTTCCAGTTGATTCTGTAAATTATACGTTATTTTCTCTAATGGTATGCAATGTAGTCGTTCAGTTTGCCATTTATTCAACCCCACATTATTGTCTGATTTCCATATTTCTTTGCAATCGCTACACTTAAAAACTTCTCTGATGAGTATCCAACTTCAAATCAAAAATACCTCCTAATAAAAATATTTTGGGATCTTTCAAAACTTGCACCTTCATAACGCATCCCAGTGGAATACTTATATCTTCCCAAAATTTTACCACTTTTTCACATTGCCAAACTGCATGGAGAAAGGTTCCTACGATAAGTGGTTAAAGGAGGGAGGGCACACCAGCAAGCAGTAGTTCATTGTTGACCCAGACAGTCGTTTGCACAAATTTAGCACTATTTAGTGAAAAGTCTGAGTACATACATGACATCGTATGCAACCCTGAGATTCTTTTTCCTGCGGGCAAGACAGAATTATCAATTATTGGTAGTGCATTAAAAAAAAACTGTACTCAACGTACACATGTAAACAAATAAGGAAATGTAAACAAACTGTGCAATACAGAGAGAAAAAATTCTTATAAAGTGCAAAAGCAAGAGTCCTTAAGTGAGTCCCTAATTGAGTTTGTTGTTGGGGAGTCTGATGGTGGAGGGGGAGCAGCTGTTCCTGAACCTGGTGGTGGGAGTCTTGTGGCATCTAATTGCCTGGGATTCTCTTATCTTAGAAACTAAGCAGGCTCAGGCTGGTTCAGTACTTGGGAGGGGAGACCGTCAATGCTGTAGGTTTCTGTGAGGGGCAATGAAAAAAATGATGACTCTGTCAGGCTTACGGTAGACAAAAGTTAAAGAATTTCATATATGTTATATTCTAGATGTAGTATTATGTGACAATAATGGAACCTTTACGTATACTTGTTTCCTGATGGTAGCATGGAGAACTGAGGGTGCGCAAGAATCCCGAGCATTTTAAACCGACCTGCGGAGTGAGATCATTATATACGACCGGACAGCCACATTCTCCCAGATAACAACCGAGACATGTCTTTCTTTTCCACAAATCATGTTGATAATACTGAATAGTGCTAACCAATAAGAATTTAGCTGAATGTGTGTGGTATTTTGTGGTTGTGAAACTGCTACTGGGCTCAGGATTTAAATGAGAGAAATATGGAGAAACGCATGCCTTCCACCTGTTTGCAAGCTGGAAGGAATTAAATGGCAAATAAACCACATATTTACAGAACTTCTATATCTGATTAACCAAAGTAAAAATTGGGATTGAAATATAATTGGGGAAGAGATGCACCACCAGGCTGAACAGTGTTTCCCCATAGGCAGTGAGAATTGTGAACGACCAAAGGATCTGCTCACACTAACCATCGGAGACTCTCATTTGTAGAAAGCAACATTTATTCATTTATTTGTATCGATAAAGTACTTGTCCTGCATGTGCATTGTTTGTCTGGATGTGTGTCTGCATGTTTTGCACCGAGGACCGGAGAACGCTGTTTCGTCGAGTTGTGCTTGTGCAATTGGATGACGATAAACTTGACTTGATGTGAAATCAGACATTTTGAATGGACAACGAACTACCTCACTTTATCCTATTTTCTTGCACTATTTATTTATTTTGAAATGTAATTTATAGCAATATTCGCATTGTAACGCTACCACAAAGCGATGAATTTCATGACATGTTTATGACAATAAATTCTGAATCTGAAAAATAACCCCATGTTTGCAACTCACTAAATTTTAGAACAGAGTAGCTTGTGTGTGGTGGAAAGTGTGCTGACCGGCTGCATCACGACCTGATATTCAGTCACCAATATCCCGGAGTGAAAAAGCTCTGCTAAAAGTAGTGGGCTCAGCCCAGAACATCACCGACAAAACCCTCCCCACCACTGAGAACATCTGCAGGCAAGCAGCAACAGTGATCATCAGGGACCCGCATCACCCAGCGCACGCTCTGTTCTCGCTGCTGCCATCAGGAAAGAGGTAAAGGGGCACAAGGCTCGCAGGAACAGCTGCTACCATCAAACGACAAACTCAATCAGGGTCTCATTGAAGGACTTTTATTAATGCACTTTTACATTTTGTTTTCTCTCTGTATTGCACATTTTGTTGACGTTTATTTATTTGTTTACATGTGAACTTGAGTACAGTTTTTTTTTGCACTACATGGTAATTCTGTCTCGCCCACAGGAAAAAAAAACCTCAGGGTTGTATGTGATGTCATGTATGACGTTGACAATAAATCTGAAATCGAAATGGGTTTTAAAAATAGTATTTTTTTATTTCCTTACGATGTTTAATATATAGTATAATTTTTTTGAGCAAATAACTGAATTAAGAAGAAGCGTGAATGGACAATGGCCAAAGCAGAACTATAGATGCTGTCTGGCAGATGAGCTGGCGACCCAAACATAAATGAACAGCAGGCCTTCTTCCTGGTTTCACTTCTTTGATTCGAAATTGATGTGCATATTACGCTGTAGGAACACTAACATTTATGCTCTAATTTCCCGCTCTCTACAGAAAAAGGAAGCATTGTAAGAATTTAAATTTAAATTTAGTCTTGTGACAGAGTATAGAGAGATGTTTGGGAGATACATTGGGAAAGGTTTGTTAGAGCAGGTCACACACAAACACTTTAAAACACAGAATCTTTGCAGGAGGTTTTGCAAGAGGGTTCAGACTCATTTGAAAAAGTCAACAAATGTAACAACAGGCAGTGGCAGTTTTGTTTAGAAAAGAGCATTTACTGTCTGCAAGGTCATGTGCTCTTTGCAGGCAAAGAGCAGAAAAAAGAGGCTTTGCTCTCAGAGTTGGAGGGAGTGAAAGAGAGAGAGAGAGAGAGAGAGAGAGAGAGAGAGCCATCAGTTCCAGAGGGACAGACTGGCAAGTTTTGGAAGACGGCCTTGTCAAAGGAGAGGACTGGCTGTCTGATGTTTCCCTTGGAATAGGAGAAACAGAAAGGAACCCTGTGATGACCTGAAAGAAAGAGAACCCTGAAGGGGGCAAGTTTCGTCAGCAAGACACCAGAGTGGCTGATTGAAAAGGAATTAGATGTGGATGTCCTGGAACAAGAAAATTTCTCTCTCTGAAAACCAACAAGAACCTTTCTGAGCGGTAACCATTTAACTGCTAAGCACCAAAGCCTCGTGAACTTTATTAAGGCTAACTTCTGTGCACAGAACAGGAATTGCCTGCAACCAGTGAGATTGGACTGTGAACCAAAGAACTTTGCTGAACTTACACACACATTACACACACGTACGCTTAGCATTAGAAGGGGTTGGCTAAGAGAGTCAATAGAGCTAAGTTTGATTCTATTTTCATATTCAAAGATAATTAAAAGCAACCTTTGTCATGGTGCATATCTATTGCTGCTGGGTTTTGGAGGCCTCTGTAACAAGACATGCAGCACGGTAACAGTACCTTCCGGCCCATGAACCCCTGACGTCCAATTAGCCTATAACCCTGTACGTTTTGAAAGGTGGGAGGAGACCCACATGGACAAAGGGAGGATGTACAAACTCTTTACAGTCAGCACCGGATTTGAACCCAAGTGGCTGGCGCTGGATAAGCCTTGTGCTAACCACCGCCCTAACTGTGCCACCCAAATCTGTATCCCA
Organism: Narcine bancroftii; assembly: GCF_036971445.1. NCBI lineage: Eukaryota > Metazoa > Chordata > Chondrichthyes > Torpediniformes > Narcinidae > Narcine > Narcine bancroftii. Next base: position 17,539,006 of record NC_091479.1, on the reverse strand, counting down.
CCTGTAAAATACTAGTAAATATTCAGTAGCTTGGACCGGATTTGAGTGGGGGAAGGTGGAGTTCATGGAAATGAGAAAGAACGTGAAAGAATGAAAAAAAAAGAGAGGAACAGTTAACAATTCAGGATGGTGAATTTCCTTTTCTCTCTATTTGAATTATTGCACATTGAATATTTGCTCGTTAAAAACTGAGGGCATATATCCATGCATTTACTCTGTAGTTCCACGATTTTCAAAATAAAAATATCATTCTCTGGTCGCACAACTTTTTGGGCATCACTTAGAGAGAAAAGCTACATCAAAGTAGTTGACAAAGAACAATGAAGTTGCGTAATGAGCTTGGAAGTGCAGTGTTCTGCACTTTGGTTGGAAACAGATCATAGACTGCTTGGATAATAAAAAGATGACATAGGAAGAGCAGGAAATTTATTTAAGGGGGCACATGCACAATTCAACAATAGTTACCTGTAAGACATGAAAAATTGCAAACTGAAGACCAAGTTTTAGGCTTTAAGAGACAGAATCAAAAGGCTGAGAAGGTACGTTTCCCGTTATCCAAAATTATGTTAACCGAAATACTTCAATAACCAAACTTTATTGGCGTCGCTGACGTGATGTCACAAGCTTAAAAAAAAATTACCACCTGACTTGCCCATGTGGGGCTCTGATGCTCTGTTGGTGCCAGTTTGGTAAACAAGAACCAGCAGGGAAGACAGACGCTGAAAGGCTGGATGTCGGCCCAGAGAAGCAGGCTGGAATCTTGAGCTATCAGTGAGCGACTGGAGGAAATTGGCGAGTCAGGCAGCTCATGGGGAGAAATTAGATCACTGATTGTCCTTGTTTCAGGTAACTCCCTACCTTTTCTTCTTTACCCTCCTCTGTACTTGGTTTACAAACTGTGTCCTGCTGTCTCCCAGCCGCAAGCGGTCAGAAGTCATCAAGGAGAGCGGCATGAGTGGGGACCTCGGGCTCCCGGGCAGAAGCAGGGATCGTAGTCGGGATGTGCTGCCTAGTCCCAATGGCCCACTGGCCTGCACCCAGTCCAGAGCCATCCATTCCTCTCCCATCCACGGACCTGTCCAAATTCTTCTTAAATGCTAAAGTTCATCACCCCAGCTGTCTGCTCGTTCCACACTCCCACCACTCTCTTGTGAAGTTCCCCTAAACTTTTCCCCTTTCACCCTTAACCCATGACCTCTGGTTTGTATCTCACCTACCCTCAGTGGAATAAGCCTACCTCCAATTTTAAATAGTTCTATTAAATCTCCCCTCATTCTTCTACGCTCCAGAGAATAAAGTCCTAACCTGTTTAACCTTTCCTTGTAACTCAGTTCCTCAAGTTCGGGCAACATCCTAATGAATCTTCTCTACACTCTTTCTATCTTATTGATAGCTTTCTTGTAGTCAGGTGACCAAAACAGCACACAGTACTCCAAATTTGGCCTCACCAATGTCTTTATGATAACATTCCAACTCCTGTACTCAATACTTTGATTTATGAAGGCCAATATGCCAAACGCTCACCACAACCCTATCTACCTGTGACGCCACTTTCAGGGAATTATATACCTGTATTCCCAGATCCCTCAGATCTACCACTCTTGAAGGATCTTTCCTGGAGCCAACACGCTAATGGCATCGTGAAGTAAGCATGTCAAGGCCTGGTATGCACAGACCAATATCCCTGAGCATAAAGACCTGCAAAAAATAGTGGACACAACCCAGGACATCATCGAGAACATCTACAGGGAACACTGTCGTCGGAGAGCAGCAGCGATCATTAAGGATCCACACCACCAACCACACGCTCTGTTCTCGCTGCTACCATCAGGAAAGAGGTGTCGGTGCCACAAGACTCCCACCACCAGGTTCAGGAACAGCTGCTCCCCCTCCACCATCAGACTCCTCAACGACACTCTATCAGGGACTCACTGAAGGACTCGTATTTTTCAGTTTACTGGTTTATTTTAACCTCTCTGTATTGCACATTTGTTTATATGTAAATGTTGTGTACAGATTTTTTTTTTGCTCTACCAATAAACGGTAATTCTGCCTCGCCAGCAGGAAAAAGAATCTCAGGGTGGTATGTGATATCATGTCGGTACTCTGTCAATAAATCTGAAATCTGAATTGTTGGCAGTTGAGACCACGTCAAACAAGAGATAAAGAGAGAATTGGATGTCAAGGTGAGAATTAACCAGCTTACAAAGACAGGCAAGGAAATACCAGGAGGAGAGACAATCTGGGCTGAAATGACAAGCTCCCCGAGATGTCCTGAGCCTAGCCCGAGCTCAGAGCATCCTAGATACTGTAATGGAGAAGTAAGCATTATGTAAATTGGGTCTTTGGCAAACTACTCCCCAATTACAAACCACACCAGGTGAACCAATTATAAAATGAGCTTTTACCAGATTTGATAAAATGAACTTTGACCTTTGCCCAGTTGCTGAATACACATCGGTTCTGTTGATCATTCACTCGGCACACGTACATCCCGCTCTTCGCAAAGTCAATGAGAAGCACCGACTGAGTGGCTCCAGCGATCTGCAACCAACAGAGAGAGGACCTCAGAGAAGGGTCTTCACAGACCAACGCCTGAACCGAATTGTTTATTGCCACCGAGATACAGTGAAACACTTGCCTGCTATCCAGGCAAGTCAACCCAAAGTTTAGCCAAATAACATGGGGATTTCAACAGGTTAAACAAATGGATCGCATCTGGAAAGGTTCAAGGAGTCCATGTCAACTGATGGCTTTTACATTTGGAAAAGAACTGCAACACATGCATTTGCAAAGTGATACCACCAGCAATCTCAATCACATTCTTGAGTGCATTCTCTGGACCAAAATCTGCCACGTTTGTCTCCCACAAAAGTCACTCCTCTTAAAAGGATTTTAAAAAAAAATGTGTACAGGTCCATTAAACTCGGGATAGAGTAGCATTGTGTTAAGTTTTATTAACTTTGAGTTTGTAACAAGACACCTGGGCGATTTAAATTCAAGCAATTCAAATTCTGCAGTAGTAAGACAGTTCGGAGCTACTGACTGTGAAACAACTGGATAATTGTAAAAATCCACCTACTGCATTACTATCCTTGTGGAGCTCCGTCCTCTTCTTGGTTCAGACCTGACCAACTTACGTATGCCCTTTATTCACAGGCTTGCATTGCTCAATTCATATACAGGGTCTCACTCATAAAGCTTAGCTTAAATATCTGTAAGTAAGTGACCCACCAGAAATGGCTTGCCTCGGTCCTTGGAACGCATTGCCAGGGTTGCTGGTACTATAGGGAGTGTTAAAAGACTTAAACAGGCAAATGGATGTAAACAGAGGGTAATGGGTAGGGAGGGTTTAGATTAATTTAGGTCAGCACAAGATTGAAGGGCCTGTACTGCGCTGCAATGTTCTAAGCAAGGTCCGAGGTTGCTTCTTGTGTGTCAGTTGCCAGGTACGCTTGTATATTTCGGCCAGACACCATTGATTAGGGGTTCACGGCTACCTCGTGCTGCAGTCGGGTCCTGCATCAGTCTTGATCAGCTTAGCGGGTAGTAATGAGGACGGCGCAGTCAATTCCTCTGCAGCCATTTGCGACCATTATGCTTGTAATAAAGTTCGTTAACAGTTAGTTCCTCTGCAGCCATTGAACACATAAGTTGTGACCATTATTGTGGATGGTGCAAGCAAAGCTAGCATTATTAGCTGGTAATAAGTAGTTCAGCGGCTGTGATCAAGTTAGTGAATCCCAATCCTTTCTGTTCTTTACACAGTTCCCCGTCCTCAGAAAGGAGGAATGCCGACCCTTGCTTATTCTGGTGGTCGTGTGACTTTGTACCCTTGGTAATGCCAGAGCAAAGCACACGGATCAGGGTCAACTAGGGACCGATCAAGCGACAATTGGGGTTGAACAATAAGTGCTGGTGTTTTTCAGCATTGTCCACAATCCATAATAAATTCCATCATTATTTACTCAAGGCAAAACTGTCCCCACCAAATGTTTTGAGTCACAATACAGTTCTGACCTCTGGACAGGCCTTTGGATTTCTGGATTTTCATGTTTCACAGGTTGGGTGCAATGGTTCCTGTGTTCTATATCACGGTCAAACACATACATTCAAGTGACTAGCCTTCTAGGCAGAGTTTATCTTACAAAAGGCAATACAATACTAGAGTTGAACATATTGGGGCAGCCAACCAAAGCTTGACTAAATAGTTCAGTTTGAAAGGGACTGGATGGAGAGTGGAAAGAAGTGATCAGGTTATTTTTCTATTCCCAAAAAATAGACTTTTATTTACAAAAATTACTTATGAAAAGAAAACCATTCCAAGTCTTTGCGCCCTTAGCGTCGTATCCATACATTTCCATCTCTGCACATGGTTGCCTACTCTCTCTAGTTGCGCACATTATCAAGTTCACTGCAGCAACACTTCCAAACACAAGACCATAAGATATAGGTGCAGAAGTAGGCCATTTGGCCCATTGAGTCTGCTCCGCCATTCCATCATGAGCTGATCCATTCTCCCACTCCGCCGTACTCCCCTGCCTTCGTACCATAGCATGCTACAGCACAGAAAAGCAAGCTATTTGGCCCCTCTAGTCTGTGCCAACCATCATCTCCCTAGTCCCACTGACCTGCTCCTGTTCCATAACCGTCCAGACCTCTCCTATCCATGAACCAATGAACGAGCCTCCATTCACCTCATCAGATGGCAGCTCATTCCCCATTCCCACCACTCTGAGTGAAGAACTTCCCCCTAAACTTTTCCCCTTTCATTTTAAAACTATAACCTCTCATATTTATCTCCCACAATCTAAATGGGAAAAGCCTATTCACATCAATCCTGTCTATACCTCTCAAAACCTTGTAAACCTCTATCAAATCTCCCCTCATTCTTCTTCACTCCAAGGAATAAAGTCCTAACCTGTTTAATCTTTACCTATAACTCAACACCTTCTCCCCATAACCTTTGGTACCCTGACTATTGAGATACCTATCAATCTCTGCCTTAAATACACCCAACAACCTGGCCTCCACAGCCGCCTGTGGCAGTAAATTCCAGACATTCACCACTCCCTAGCTAAAGAAATTCCTCCGCATTTCAATCCTGAAGTTGTGCCTACTTGTCCTAGTCTCCCCTACCATGGGAAACAACTACATCTACTCCGTCCAGACGTTTCAACATTCAAAATGCTTTCTATGAAGTTCCCCCTCACTCTTCTGTCCAAGAGATGTTCCGCGTATGCTAACCCTGTCATTCCAGGAATCATTCTTGTAAATCTTCTCTGAATCCTCTCCACTGCCAGCACATCCTTTCTTCAACAAGGAACCCAGAACTGTACCTCTTACTCCAAGCAAGGCCCCAACATCACATTCTACTATTATGAGCCCAGAGGATCCCAAAACCCAGCTGCAATAGATATTCACCAAGACAAATGGTTACTTAAACAAAAGTTGCTTTTAATTATCTTTAAACATGAAAACAGGATCACACTTTAACTTATCACTATTAACTTAACTAACCTAACAACCCCCTTCTAATTCTAAGCGCACGTGAATATAATGTGCGTGTAAGTTCAGAAAAGTTCTTTGATTCACAGTTCAATGTCACTTCTCATACCTCCAAGTTCACCGGTTACAAGCAATTCTTATACTGTGCACAGAATTTAACATTTATAAAGATCACCAGGCTTTGGTGCTTGAAAGGTAAATGGTTACCGCTCAGGAAGATTCTTGTCAGTTTTCAGAGAGAGAGATTTGTTGTTCCTGGACACAAAATGATCCCTTTTAATCAGCCATGTCAGTGTCTTGCTGAAGAAACTTGCCCCGTCAGGGTTCTCCAGATGATAACCTTTTTCTTTCAGGTCACCACAGAGTTCCTATTTGTTTCTCTTATTCCAAGTGCAACATTAGGCAGCCAGTCCTCTCACCTTGCATGAACCACAAGGGCTTTGACCAGACTGAACTAAGCACTCACAACCCGCCTTCCAAATGGGGTTTTTCCACAAGCTTGCCAGCTTGTCTTGTTCCAGTCCCAGCTTCTGCTGCTGACTGTAAAATTGCAGAACTGATCTCTCTCTCTCTCTCTCTCACAGAGAAAAGACTGCTTGCAAAAACCACATGACCCTCCCAGATAGCCTGCAGCTCCAAACTACTCCTCTGAACTCTTTCAACTGTTGCTTTTCAAAACAACAATCCATTAGTGAAGTCTCTTGGGCACTCTCCAAAGCTTTTGAAAAGGCTCCCAGGAAATCTGTTTTTAAGTGTTTTTATGTGACCTACACTAAAGAAATTCCTCAATTTATCTCCCAAAAACATATCTATAGACAATACAAACACAACATAATTTGTCACACTACTTTTATTTTCACCCAATCTACCACAATCTAGTCTGTATATGTATGACCTATAATTAGGTGTTTACTTTGCAAGTCATATCCAGAAATATATCTATTGGCCTCTTTACCACACAGATTTGGATAGTACAGTAGATTCATTATTCATTTAAGTATCAATCCTGTTGAAATGCAGAATGATTCATTAGGGAAATGATTCTCACATTTAAATAAACAGAAACCTACTGTCACTTTGAAGTCACTTTTTATTTATTTTAAGGTGAGTGATAAAAAAATTGGCTCAGACCCTGAATTTTAAGATGCCCTAGCCAAACCTCGGCTCAAGAACCACATGCGACTCTGATATATAATATGCAGCTTGCTGCAAACCTCAGCCTCCTCTCCCAGCAGCAGGAGGCAGCCATGCACTCGGGTCGCTTCTCGCTGTGGACGCTGCAATAGTGGAGGGATCTACAGAGACAAGTGGCAGCAGCGTTCCCAGAGAGATCCTGGTGAATCTTGGTACACCCTCCCCAATTTCGGTTTGGGAATGTCTTCATGAGAAGAACTCCATCAGTTTAAGAATTTTTTTTCTCAATGGAAAAGCTTGCATCCAAAAATTAAAGAAAGAATCTGGCTGGATGCATTTTGAAAAATGTGTAGCTTTAGAACATTAGGCCCTTGCTTTGCTTGTCCGAGCCAAGCTGTGTAATGCACGCCTGAGTAAATGGTGCAATTGTCGGACCATTGTTTGAGTGACAATGTTATTACAGCGCCAGTGACCCGGGTTAGGATCCCACGCTGTCTGCAAGGAGTTTGTATGTTCTCCCCGTGTCTGCATGGGTTTCCTCTGGGGGCTCTGGTTTTCTCCCAACCTTCGAGTGGAAGCTGCAGAGAGGATCACGAGAGTCTCCCTCCCCTTGCCCTTGACGTGATCTACTGGGATCATTTTTGAAGGGGGTGCGCAAAATCAGTGAGGACTCCCTTCCACCCTGCATGCAGCACCTTTCACCTGCTCCCGTCGGGGAAGAGATCCAGGAGGATCAGAGCCAGCACCACCAGGCTGAGGAACAGCTTCTCCCCATGGGCAGTGAGAATGCTGATCGGCCAAAAGATCTGCTCTCACTTACCCTCCGAGACGCTCATACTTATGAAACAATATGGATATATGAATGCTTGTTCTACATATCTATTGTTATGTCTGTGCTTTGCACCGAGGACTGGAGACGCTGTTTCATCCGGTGACAATAAATTTGACTTAATGATTATAGTTTGATTGGTGTTTTGGGGGGGGGGGGGATATGGCTTTGTGGGATGGACGGGCCTGTAATCGTGTTGAATAAATTTAAAAAGTGAATGAATTTTATGAATTAAATAAATTCTAAAACATGCCTCATAAGCTGAGACAATTAAAATCAGGGTTCAAGTACACGTTAAGAGGATTCACAGGAGGAGTCACGTGATGGAGTAGTGGCCGGACGGTGAACTCCAGCCCTCTCCAGAAAAGTTGGGAAAAACAAAGGAAAACACAAAGGCACAGAAATAAAAGTTACAGAAAAGTGAGTATAAAGGTGGAAAGAAGATGGCGACAAAAAAAGAAAAATCGAAAGCAACGGTAAGAAGAGAGGAAGAGAAGACAAAGGAGGAAAAAGGTGAAGGCCTTACCTGTCCGAAGAGGCCCGCTGCGGAGAGAGAAACCCGCTCCCTCAGGTCGGTAAATAATGGACTACAAAAATGGCTCGCTGAGCCGAGTAAAAGTGCGCAACCGCGCATGCGCGAGGAATCGCGCATGCGCGATGCGAATGAAAAAAAACACACCGACGGGAGGGGGGACCAGCTGGGGAGTCGATCTCCACAGCCGGCAACGACAGCTGCAGAACACCTGCAGCAAGAAGAGACCACAGAAGACAATGGAAACAAGAAAGAAGAGGAGGAAAGGGCACCAAAGAAACAACAGATGGCCAACCCAGAGGAAGAAGAAGAGGAAGAGTACAGTGATATAGAAGAAGAAAAGAAAGGCAAGGTAAAGGATATACTTTCTCTTATTAAAGGATACATGGAGTCATTTAAAGAATGGCAAACACAGGAATTTAAGGATTTAAGAAAAAAGAATAAACAACACAGAAGAGAAAATGAATAAAATAGAGATGACCTTAACAGAAATGGGAAAGAAAATGGACAAGATGGAAGAGCGGGCAGTAGCAGCAGAAATGGAGGTAGAAGACTTAAAAAAGAAATTGGAGGAATCTAATAAAAAAACTAAAGAGACACAAGAACTACTAGCTCAAAAAATAGATACAATGGAAAACCATAACAGAAGGAATAACATAAAGATAGTGGGCCTTAAGGAAGATGAAGAAGGCAAGAATATGAGGGAGTTTATAAAAGAGTGGATACCTAAGACCCTAGGATGTCCAGAACTACAGCAAGAAATGGAAATAGAAAGGGCACATAGAGTATCGGCCTCTAAACCACAACCACAACAAAAACCAAGATCTATTGTAGTAAAATTCCTAAGATATACTACAAGAGAAAAGGTACTGGAGAAGACAATGGAAAAAGTAAGAGAGGGCAACAAACCACTGGAGTATAAAGGGCAAAAAATCTTCATTTATCCAGATATAAGTTTTGAACTCCTAAAGAAGAGAAAAGAGTTCAATACAGCAAAGGCGATTTTATGGAAGAAGGGGTATAAATTTATACTAAAGCATCCAGCGGTATTGAAAATATTTATTCCAGGACAACAAAACAGACTATTCTCGGATCCAGAAGAAGCACGAAAATTTGCAGAACAATTACAAAAATAGACTGAGGGAGGAAGACGGGTAATGAGAGTAAAAATGATCACGATTGATATGTATGTGGGTAAAGACAAAAATAGACTGAGGGATGAAGACAGGTAATGAGAGTAAAAATGATCACGATTGATATGTATGCGGGTAAAGAGGTATAAGAGTGAATAGAGACAATGAGCATACGTGAAAGTATCTGTACTTAGAGGAAAATATAGATAGTATAGACAAGAATTAATAAGGGAAGGTAATGGAATAGAGAGAATAAGGAGGGAATTAAAAGAGTGACCTTTGTGACATATGAAAAGTGAAATATTTTCTGGGGGGGGCGGGGTGGGGGGAAATAGCGGTCACTGCAAAATCAGTTGACGCTTGCGAGTGGATTCGCAAATCCAAATGGAGAGGGGAGATGTGGTTGTCCGACAAGGGATAAAGGACAACTCAGGAGGTGAAGGGGAGATTGGGGATAAATAAGATAGAAATAGGAGAGTAAGGAAAATGTTGGATGTTGTAGGAATGTTGTCTTATAAAGAGTTGAAAATAAGAAAACAGAAATGGAAAAGGAGGAAAGGTAATGATGGAAAAACGGAAAGAGAAGATAAACAAAATATAAAAGGGCTACGCTGAACTATATGACTTTAAATATTAATGGAATACATAACCAAATTAAAAGGAAGAAACTACTAAATTTAAATGAATAAATGGATTCCATTAGAAAAAAATAACATATAGGTTAAGAAATAATATTGAAATATTCGAACAAGTATGGGAGCCTTACATTAAATACAATAGCGAAAACCTACCGGGGACAAACATTACCTAAGTTGATGGAAGGAGAAGGAAAGAAAAGAATGGACTCAGTAGAATTTCTGGTGTATTTTTGTTGAATGACAACATTGTCTGACTGGCTTAATGCAACCTAGATTGTATACCTAAAATGGATGAGAGGGGGTGGTGGGGGGGTGGTTTGGGAGGAAAGGGGGGGGGGGAAGAAAAAGTCACTGTATATGTGTGAAAAAGAAATAGTGTATATCATGGCTAATGTGATTTATGGTGTGAAAAATAAAAAATTTAAAAAAAAAAGAGGATTCACAGGAAACAGCTTCCACAAATGGCGACCCTTTATGCATCACTTCTCTGAATTGCAAGTGAGAAACTGTGAGCCGGTAAATATACCGATGATACCTAATATGCCAAGGTGGCCAAGAGGTGGGAAGTCTGGGTAAGTGTCTGAGGGTGTGTGCGAATGTTTGTATGCACGTGTGTTGGCTTTTCTGATTAAAAAAAAGAGGAGCTCAACGTACCCCTGTGTAATCTGTACAAAGTTGTTTTTGTTGCTCAATAAATGCATTAAAAAAAAAAATCGGGGTATAGCTCTTGCAATCCACTCTAAAGGACGGAAGTTTTGAAAGAACATCTGTAATGTTAGAAAGTAGACTCGAAACATCTGTACTGAATCTGCTAAAGTTTCACCCACTCCATTATTTAAACTCTTCCATGGCTTTTCAAGTTTTCACCTCCATCTCTAAACTCGGAAAGTCCAAGCTTGGTGACCTCTTCCCTGACACATTTTCAGGCTCAAACATCCCTGACGTTCCCTCCCTGTCACACTCACAGACAGACACACCCACCCACACACACGTCAATTTCTCATAAAGCAATATCTCCCCCACACCCCCACTAAAATAGATTTTAGTTTTGATTTATCTGACCAGTGGTTCTCAACCTTTTCCTTTCCACTCACATCCCACTTTGATTCATCCCGATGCTGTCAGTGCTCTGTGATTAGTAATGGGTTGCTTAAGGTGTGATGTGAGTGGGAAGGGAAGGTTGAGAATCACCGCTCCAGACCCAAATGTCACTGAAATATTTTGCTTGAGAAAATCTGTCATTGGTCCATTTCCTTTGGGGGTTCTGAAACTGAGCACATAATGAGTCAATTATGTACAATTAAAACAGTGGTTTTCAACCTTCTTCTTTCCATCCACATCCCACCTGAAGCAATCCCTTACTAATCACAGAGCACTGATGGCATAGGGATTACTTCAAGTGGGATGTGAGTGGAAGGAAAAAGGTTGAGAACCACTGGGCTGGACCTTTCATGAATCTTGGCTCACATATGATTGACGGTACTGAAAAATGTTCCTGCAAATGCTTGCGTGAAGCCAAATTTACCCCAGGAATATATGAAGAATTGTGTCCACAGGAACAGAGAATTGTCCAACCAACAAGTGCCTGTTTGAAAGTTGACCCATATAACCATATAACCATTTACGGAGCGGAAACAGGCCATGTTGGCCTTTCGAGCCCGCACCGGTTCACTGATTTTGTGCGCCCTCTTCAGGCATTGGTCCCGGTAGATCTTCATTCAATAACGACGGGCGAATTCAATGCAGGTGGAATCAGTCGTAGAAATGTTTGTGATGTTGGAGGACAAACTGTCAGGGACAAGCCATGGCTGTCAGGTCTCTGGAATAAAGCCTGGCCTTCCCCAGCATTTCTGTGTGTTATTACTACAATCACAGTGTCAGTAAACTTTCATGTTTCACTCCCTAGTAAATTTTCACACCAGTTAGTTCAAAGCTATTACAGCGTCAATGACCCAATTCGTATCCAGCGTTGTCTGTAAGGAGTTTGTACATTCTATTAAAGAAATGTAAAAGTTACCAATGAAACAATTTGTCTGCTTGGCCATGAGTGTGATCATTAAGTGAAAAGGTTGCACTTTCTAACCTTTTGATCTGCTTCCTTACTATACAGGGGTGACACGGTTGGCGTAGCGGTTAGTGCAATGCTGTTACAGCGCCAGCGATCAGCACCGGGGTTCGAATCCCACGCTGTCTGTAAGGAGTTTGTACCTTCTCCCCGTGTCTGCGTGGGTTTTCCCCCGGGGCCTCTGGCCTCCTCCCACCGTTCAAAACGTACCGGGGGTGTAGATCAATTGGGTGGCACGGGCTCGTGGGCCGACATGGCCTGTTACCGTGCTGTATGTTGAAATTTAAATTTTAAAAATGATATGATAAAATTGGCAGCTTTTTTTTCGTAGGGATCCTATTTTTGGAAATCTCGTTTGCTAAAGTGAGTTTAAAGTATTAGATTGTTTCTGACCCATGTGAAAATGAATGTGTCAGAATCTTCTTGGTACAGGTTCGTAATAGGTCATAGGTTTATTTTTAATGAGATGTTCTTCTAGTAAAGAAGAACTTTTAACAGCTCCTTTGTTGTTATCATTTGGAAGAAAACATAATTTAAAATATGCCTTATTTAAATGTGATTTTCTTTACTTCACTACTGGAATGTCTTTAGCTGCCAAGGGCCTAACTCACAAGTTCCCTCTCAAAATCATTTATCACCTGTGCACTTCCTGTAGGTTGTTCCAGTGACAACAGTGCTGGAAGTGGGGAGAGCTGCCCACCTCTTTACTGATTGCAGATTTCCTAAGAGTGAGTGGAGAAGAACGCAAGACTCCTTGTCGTGGTTCCTGGGGATGGATGCAGAGACAGGCGTCCAGAGGTGGTGGAAGATCATCAACTTGGTGAAAGAAGGTCTGTGGTCTGCCTGAAACCTGTTGGTCCTCCAGCACACCGAGATATGGGTGAGGGAGTGCTGCCGACTGACACATTCCAGGCTGCAGGAGTACGTGCTGAGGCTTGGCTCAGCCAATGCGAGGGCACCGTGGGGATGGACCGCGGTCCAGAGTCCTCCCGTTACCGGGCATTGAGGGGCTGAGCCCCTCCAACAACAGAGGGGAGAATAGGGAGAGGCGTGGCTGCTGGGAGCAGAGGCTGAGGTATGCAGTGAGTGGCACATTATATGTCAAAGAGCTGCAAGTGGGTCGCTGCATACCCAGTCTTATAGGCATCTTAAAAATCAGGATCTGAGCCAATGTTTTATCACATTTGAATAAATGACAGTAGGTTTCTGTTTATTTAAATGTGAGAATCATTTCCACTGATGAATCATAGTTGGATTGATATTTAAATGAATAATGAATCTGTTGTTCTATCCAAATCTGTGTGGTAAAGAGGTCAGTAGATACATTTCCAGATATGACTGGACCCAGTTATGGGTCACACATATACAGATAGTGGTCGATTGGGTGAAAATAATAGTAGAATTGTGAAATTGAGGCCTTGCTTGGAGTCCGAGATCCAGTTCTGGGTTATTTGTTGAAGAGAGGATGTGCTGGCGGAGGAGAAGGTTCAGAGAAGATTTACAAGAATGACAGGGTTAGCATACGCGGAGCATCTCTTGGACTGTACTCCTTGGAGTTCAAAAGAGTGAGGGGGGGGGGGACTTCATAGAAAGTATTTTGAATGTTGAAAGGTCTGGACGGAGTAGATGAAGTTGTTTCCCATGGATTGCAGAGGGATTTGGGCTGCTTAGAAAAGTGGGCTGAAAAATGGCAGATGGAATTTAATGCTGATAAGTGTGAGGTGCTTCATTTTGGTAAGAAGAATCAGAACAGGACATACGTGGTAAATGGGAGAGCATTGATGAATACAGAAGAGCAGAAAGATTTAGGAGTGATGGTACATCGTTCCCTGAAGGTAGAAACTCACGTGAATAGGGTGGTGAAGAAGGCTTTTAGTATGCTGGCCTTTATCAATCATTGCATGGAATATAGGAGTTGGGAGGTGATGTTGAGACTGTATAAGACGTTGGTGCGGCCTAATTTGGAGTTCTGTGTGCAGTTCTGGTCACCTAATTATAGGAAGGATATAAACAGAGTGGAGAGAGTGCAGAGAAGGTTTACCAGAATGTTGCCTGGGTTTAAGCATCTAGAGTATAGGGAGAGATTGGACAGATTAGGTCTTTATTCTTTGGAGCGTAGAAGGTTGAGAGGGGATTTGATAGAAGTATTTAAGATTATGAAAGGGATAGACAGAGTGGATGTGGATAGACTATTTCCGTTAAGAGGAGGAAAGATTAAAACAAGAGGACATGAGTTAAGAATTAAGGGGCAGAGGTTTAGAGGTAACAAGAGGGGGAACTTCTTTACTCAGAGAGTGGTAGCCGTGTGGAATGAGCTTCTGGGAGAAATAGTGGCGGCGGAGTCAATTGTATTATTTAAGAAAAGGTTGGACAGGTATATGGATGAGAAGAAGATGGAAGGTTACGGGCATTGTGCAGGGAGGTGGGACTAGAGAGGGGTGTTTGGTTCGGTGCGGACTAGAAGGGCCTAATGGCCTGTTTCCGTGCTGTAATTGTTATGTTATGTTATGAAAGTGGAGACTAGGACAAGGGGGCACAACTTCAGGATTGAAGGGCGTCATTTAAAACTGAAATGTGGAATAATTTCTTTAGCTAGGGAGTGGAATTTGCTGCCATGGGCGGCTGTTGAGACCGGGTTGTTGGGTGTATTTCAGGCAGATATTGATAGGAATCTCAATAGTCAGGGTATCAAAGATTATGGGGAAAAGGTAGGGGAACGAGGCTGAGTGGGGGAACGGATCGGCTCACGATTAGAATGGAGCGGACTCAATGGGCCAGATGGCTTATCTTATGGTCCTTTGTTTGGAAGTGTCGTCATGAAATGAGGCATCTAGCTGTTTTTTAAAAACTGAAACATTATTGAGGAGGAAGAATCGATGAGAAACGAGCTGCAACTGTACAAGGTCCTGGTGAGGCCACATCTGGAGCGCTACGTGCATTTCTGGTCTCTTGACTTGAGGAAGAATATGCTGGCTTTGGAGGCGGGGCAGAGGAGGTTCACCAGGTTGATTCCAGAGATGAGGGGGTTGGCCTATGAGGAGAGATCGAGTCAATTGGAATTATACTTGGTGGTATTCAGAAGATTGAGAGGAGACTTTATAGTAACGTACAACATTATGAAGGGAACAGACCAGATCAAAACAGGGAGATTGTTTTCACTGACACAAGGGTATAAAAATTAAAGATTCAGGGAAGTAGATTTAAGACAGGATTCAGGCAGAACCAATGTAATACATGCCAGAAGTTGCCACCATTACATTACTGCAATGCACTTGCCTGTGTAAAGAAGGGGAGGGTGTAATATCTGTCGGAGGCTCGCAATGAAAAACGAGGTTGAGCAGAGCTGGTAATGGGGTTGACCTAATCCTGGAAAGTCAGGTCTAGCTGACAGGCCTTAATAGCAGGTTGTCACCAAAACGTGGTGGGAAGCCCTATCTCAGCATGAAATCTCAGGCTCCCCGATTTTTTACCCTCCTCTTCACTCTGTTCCGTACAATAATAAAAAGCTCAAATTAAGTTACAAAGGGGTATTATGAGCCCAAAGGACTCCAAAACCCAGCAGCAAACCCAAAGACAAGTGGTTTTTAAAACAAAAGTTATTTTTAATCAACTTCAAACATGAAAATAGAATCAAACTTTAACTTAACTCTATACTTAACTAACCAAATAACCCCCTTCTAATTCTAAGCCCACGTGTATGTAATGTGTGAATAAATTCAAGAAAAGTTCTTTGGCTCACAGTTCAATCTCACTTCTCCTTCTTCCAAGTTCTCTGGTTGTAGGCAATCACCATACTTTGCACAGAATTTAACATGTATAAAGTTCATCAGGCTTGGTGCTTGAAAGGTAAATGTTTACCACTCAGGAAGGTTCTTGTAGGGGTTGCAGAGAGAGATATTTGTTGCTCCAGGATTTCCACAACTGAGGTACCACCACTTGTCACCTCAAGGTCTCGCTGATGAAACTTGCCCCATCAGGGTCTTCTAGATGATAACCTCCTTCTTCAAGCTACTACAGAGTTCCATTCCTTCCCCTATTTCAAGAGAAACATCGGACAGCCATCTACTGCTCTGGAACTTGCTTTTCAGTTACTTATCAGTGTCCCACATACTGACTGACTGAGCTTTTAACTCAACTCTCTTTTCCAACTGAAACTCCAAAGAGAGCATGTGACTCAAGTCTTGCAAAACCCCCACCTTCCTGAGCAAAACAACAGGAGTTCTTCTGCTCCTATCTGTTGTTATCTTAGGTAAACAATCCAGAATTGACCTTTCTGTGAGCACTTTGTAGAAAGGGTACTGATAGACAGCATGACTCCAACAAGACAATGGTCAAGCATTTTATGAGGTCAGTTCAATTAACATCTACTGGTGAAAGGTGCTTCCATTCTCCAGAGACCCTGCAATGTGAATTCTTCAGTCTTGCAAATAAGATCTGTTTTAAAATCTGTGTATGTATGTGACCTACTCGAAATCTTATAAATTCTCCCCAAATATTAATATTGTTACAGGGGTAAACAAGAAAGTGCAGTGCACAAACCCGCTGGAGAAATTCAGCAAGCCACATAGCATCTATAGGAAGCAAATGTTTCAGACAGGAGCCCTTCCTCAGAGTCCAAATACAAAGAGATGGGAGGAGGGGGGAGCACATGCCAACAGGTAAGAGCACATGCCAACAGGTAAGAGCACATGCCAACAGGTAAGAGCACATGCCAACAGGTAAGAGCACATGCCAACAGGTAAGAGCACATGCCAACAGGTAAGAGCACATGCCAACAGGTAAGAGCACATGCCAACAGGTAAGAGCACATGCCAACAGGTAAGAGCACATGCCATCAGGTAAGAGCACATGCCAACAGGTAAGAGCACATGCCAACAGGTAAGAGCACATGCCAACAGGTAAGAGCACATGCCAACAGGTAAGAGCACATGCCAACAGGTAAGAGCACATGCCAACAGGTAAGAGCACATGCCAACAGGTAAGAGCACATGCCAACAGGTAAGAGCACATGCCAACAGGTAAGAGCACATGCCAACAGGTAAGAGCACATGCCAACAGGTAAGAGCACATGCCAACAGGTAAGAGCACATGCCAACAGGTAAGAGCACATGCCAACAGGTAAGAGCACATGCCAACAGGTAAGAGCACATGCCAACAGGTAAGAGCACATGCCAACAGGTAAGAGCACATGCCAACAGGTAAGAGCACATGCCAACAGGTAAGAGCAGGGTTTCCCAAACTTTTTCTTTCTGCCCACATCCCACCTTAAGCAATCCCTTATGAATCACAGAGCACCGACCGATGGCCTAGGGAATACTTAAAGTGGGATGTGAGTGGAAAGTAAAAGTTTGGGAAACCTGGGCAAGAGGATGCAGATGGAAGAGTAGATCAAGGGAGGGAGGGAGCAGAGGGCTAAGGAGAAGGAAGGGAAATGGGTTTCTCACATCTGTATCAAACGATTATGAATTTTGAAGGGTTGAGATAAGGATTACTTCCTTTTATTTTCATACCACGGAGTTCACTTATAAATCTCTTGTGGTCAGAGGAAAAAAAAACATCCAACTGTTGATGCTCTCTTACTGACTACACACTCTAGGCGTCTGTACCTCCCTCTGCAACTGGATCCTTGACTTTCTCATCAACCACAGTCAGTACAATTTGGAAACAACGTCTCCTCTTCACTGATCATCGACACAGGCGCACCCCAAGGATGCGTGCTGAGCCCACTGCTCTACTCGTTAGACACCCATGACTGTGTGGCCAGGCACAATTCCAATGCCATCTTCGAGTTTGTTGACGACATCACAGTTGTCGGGAGAATCACAAACGGCCAAGAGGAAGTGAACGGGAGGGAGATAGATCAGCTCGATGAATGATGTAACGACAACAAACTGACGCTCAACGTCAGCAAAACCGAGATGATTGAGGACTTCAGGAGGAAGTCAGGGGAACACGACTCAGTCCTCATCGAGGGCTCAGTAGTGGAGAGGGTCAAGAACTTCAAATTCCTGGGTATCAACATCTCCGAGGATCCGTCCTGGAGCCTCCACGTTGATGCAATCACAAAGGCTCACCAGCGGCTTGAGTTTGTGAGGTGTCTGAGGTGATTCGATATGTCACTGAAGACTCTTGTAACCTACGTTCTGGGCTGGGTGCGTCACTGCCTGGTACGGAGGCGTCAACTTTCAGGACAAGAATAAACTCCAGAGGGTTGTTAACTTGGCCTGTGACATCACAGGCACCAGACTTCACTCCATCGAGGAAATATACACGAGACAGTGTCTTAAAAGAGCAACCTCTATCCTCAAAGACCCCCACCACCCAGCCTGGCCCGTCTTCACTCTGCTACCGTCATGGAAAAGGTACAGGAGCCTAAAGACGAGCACTTAACGGCACAAGGACAGCATCTTCCCCACTGCCATCAGCTTCCTGACTAATGAACCAAAGACACGGCCTTACTTCTCATGTACATAATTTTTACTTTTTTAATGGTTTTAATAAGAAACATTTGCACTGAGTCGCTGCCACGAAACACCGAATTTCATGACTTGTTCGTGACAATAAATTCTGACGTTATCTTTCTGACTGGGATGGATCTATAAGGCGCACATAACATGACAAACAGCTGCATTTCTACTGAGATGCGAATGACAAAGGGTAAATAATAAAAATATGAGCATTGCTGGTTTAATTTATCACGTTCCCTTCCCGACGATTCACAGAGTTTTCACCACCACAAATAATTGGTTCATGTACTTCAGATAAATACAGCAACTGTCGATCTGCACAGTTAGAGACATTCAAAATTTATACTTGAGCAAGTTCCTCAAATTGTTATGTACATGCAGAAAGAAAAACAACAGCATGCTGTTTTATGTCTGAATTGTTTATTTTGCCCCCACCTGCCCAGGCCCAGCTGTACCTGAAAAGCACTGAAGTCCAAAAGGCACTTCAAATACCCGATTTAAAAAAAATCTGGGTGCTGGACACAAAGCCTCAATCTAATCTTCTGTTAGACATAAATTAAATCTCCCAGACGACTACTTTGAAGGAGACACGGTTGGGGTAATAGTTAGTGCAACGCAGTTACAGAGCCCAGCATTCAGGCCCGGGGTTCGAATCCTGTGCCGTCTGTAAGGGGTTTGTACGTTCCCCCCATCTCTGCGTGGTTTTCCCCGGGGGCTCCAGTTTCCTTCCACCATTTATAAAGCCCCAGAGTTTGTTGGTCAATTGGACGCAAATTAGACTGAAAGGGACAGTTATCGTGCTGGATGTTGAAATTTAAAAAAAATTAAAATGTGAGTCCCCCTTGGACAATATCAGAATTACAAAAAGATCATCCAGCCCTCCATGGCTCAAATCCCATCCACTGACCAGAATCAGAATTTATTGTCACAAAAAAGTCATGAAATTCGCCAGTACCACCAGGCTGAGGAACAGCTTCTTCCCACGGGCAGTGAGAACGCTGAACGACTAAAGGAACTGCTCACACTGACCATCTGAGACTCTCATATCCATGAAACAATATATATATATATCTATATATCTATATGAATACATTGTTACATTGTTTGTCTGTAAGTGCATTATATCTGGTTGTGCGTCTGCGTTTTTTGCACCAAGGACCAGAGAACGCAGTTTCGTCGGGTTGTACTTATGCAATCGCATGACGATAAACTTGACTTGAGGATTGCTTCTCAGAGCAGCACACTACAGAACTAATCCAGGAACTGGCTATTTTGGATTTTGACAGGCAGTACATACAGCACAACCCTGATCATCCAGTATACTCAGGCATTTAAATGGTACCTGGTTTTCTGGATTGAACACCCTTTCTATTGCCCCCCAACCCCCAGTACATTTTTCAACAACTTTTGTTTCGACTTTACACAGTACAGTTCCTAACACTCAGCAGAAGCTTTTCCCAACTGGAACACAAAGAGAAAGTGGCACAATCTGTTTTCAAATAAAGGAAGAGAAAGGATCATGTTGAACAGCCTAAGTCGTGCATACAAAGTAGTGAGGGGTCACACAGTAGACCAGAGCACTGGAGCTTTTTTAGCAACTAAAAAGGTGTTAAAAGAAAATGATTAATTTTGAGAGTAAATTTGTATATAATAACCAAGTGAACAGTAATGGTTTCTATACATACATGAAGAGAGAGAGGCTAAGTGTGGGGCATCCAGTGAACAAGACTGAGGAAACAAAGAAATGGCAGGGCTGAAACTAATGTTTGCATTGGTCTTCAAGGCCAACCTGTAGGTCACTGGTAGGCTGGCATCAAATGGCACGGAAGAACTTGTCAAAACCCCAGTCACGAGAGACATAGTTCAGGAAATATTTAAATTTAGACATGCTGCACGGTAACAAACCCTTCTGGCCCATCAATCTGTGCTGCCCAATTACACCCGATTAACCTGGAGCTTCGGTTCTTACCCGTCGGGTGTCGGCAGAATCCACTGGGGTCCGCAGGCCTCTTGCCATATGGTGCATGCGCTAGGGCCGGCGCCATTTACTGAGCTAGAGCGTGGCGGCGCGTGAGCAGTTGGCCTAGCGCTGGCGGCGTCAGCTGGGGGCTGGCGTGTTGGCCAGTATGTATGCACCAGGGTGACGCACGTGTGCTCGGCAGCGCAGCAGTTGGAGCCAGGACACTGCGCCAAGGAGCATGCGCACGCTTAAAAGGAGGTCCTACAGCCCGTGCCAGCAGTTGGGAACCAGAAGGAGCATAAGTTAGGGGGCGACGATTTCTGTTGACCATCTCACCATTGCTTTCAGAATCATTAAAGTATCATTTGGACATCGTTTAGGCCTCGTTAATTTTTATAGGAATGTTTTGCTGTGAACAGGATTGGTGACGGGGAGGGTGCATTCGCAGGTATGGACTCCCCCTAATGAGATGCTATTCCCCCCCACCATCGCGGCCATCGCACTGTCAGCCTGCCCCATCACTAGCATCTAGATAGATGCATACAAGCGAATCACCACCTTGGCCGCATCTGTCGGCACAGATAGGTCCCACATAGCTCCCCCTTCCGTGCCCCCTCGCCAGCACATTTTTAGTCAACCACACTCTCTGCCTGGAATATGCCCATCTCTAACATTCCAATGAACCCCCACCCCTTTACATTCATTCTGGCGCCAACTCTGGTTGTGAAGAATCCATTACATATTTAATGCAATACACAGTGGGAGTGGCAGGCTCTCATACAAACGAGAAGAGAATAATGAGACCTTCAAGGAACTTGACGAAAGTTTATATAAATCAGAACTTGTGGGAGGATCTGACAAAACTTTCAAGTTCCTGTCTAAATTAGAACTGCCAAGTTTAGACCCAGAGGAAAAAGAAGGGTTAGACCTTCCCTTTACAGAAAAAGAGATAGGTAAAGCACGGAGTTTACTGCAAACTAACAAATCTCCAGGGGAGGACAGAGTTCTATAAAGAGTTCAAAGATTTACTGATGCCTCTTTGCATGGAGGTGCTGAACCAGGCAATGGAGACCCAAACCCTTCCAGACTCTTTCTCAACAGCAATCATTATTACGATATTTAAAGAACTAGGATCCGCTGATACAATCTTCTTTTTGCCAAAGCTAAGAAATAAGGACCAAGCGGGCTTCATGCAAAAGAGATAGGTGGCGGACAACATTGGTAGACTGTTGAGTGTCATACATCTGGTGCAAAATAGAGATGAGAGGGGCTTAACCGTAGCCTTGGATGCAGAGAAGGCATTTGACAGGTTAGAGTGGGACTTTTTATTTAAAGTGCTAGGAAAATTGGGTCTTGGGCCAACTTCTATAAATTGGATAAGGGCACTTCACCATGCACCCAAGGCTAAAGTTGTGACCAATGGACAAATTTCCCCAGCCTCCCCACTGACAAGATCAAGTAAACAGGAGTACCCACTACCTCCAGCTCTGTTTGTACTAGCCTTTGAGCCATTAGCCGAGGCCATCCGCCAGAATCCAGATATTACAGGCTTCAGAACAGGCCAGGAAGAGCATAAAATTAATTTGTTTCCCAATGATGTACTGATAATATCTGACAGACCCAGCAAACTCATTGCCCAGGCTGCACTCCACTCTGGAGGACTATGGAGGGATCTCTGGGTACAGGATCCATTGGGATAAATGTGAAATCATGTAACTTACGAAGGGGGATTCAACTGAAGTGGGCGCAAAATCGGATCAAATATCTAGGAGTTAGAATAGATAACAACTTGAGTAATTTATACAAACTAAATTCCCTCCCCCCACCCCCACAAATAGATGGATATCCCTGCTCATAACATTAGTGGGCAGGGTTAACTGTATTAAGATGGATGTGTTGCCAAGACTCCAGTAACTCTTCCAGACAATGCTTGTGCTGCTGACCTGGGGATTCTTCAAGAACTTACTTTCAGGAGTAAGGAATGGAAAGATAGCCAGGGTCTCTATGGAAAAATTGACCTGGGATTATAGTCTGGGCAGATTGCGAATACCAGACTTACTGTTTGATAGCCAGGGTCTCTATGGAAAAATTGACCTGGGATTATAGTCTGGGCAGATTGCGAATACCAGACTTACTGTTTGGCAGCCCAGTCGGGATACATCGCCTCCCTCTTTGAGGGGGGAGGTGTACCAACCTGGGCACAAATTGACCTTCATGTAGTAGGCGAGCAGGTAGCAGAGGACTTTATTTATAAATGGGAGGCTAAATTGGTATCAGGTAAGAAAAACAGCCCAATATTAAAAGAAATAATTCTCATTTGGAATAATATTAACCAATATCTAGGAACCAAAGTGGGGCTGTCTTCAAAAACACCCCTGTCTCCAAATAGATCAATATTATTGACACCTGGCATTGTAATGACATAGAGGACTGTAACAAGCAGGGGCGGCTAACATAAGCCGCTTTCAGGTGCTTGGACGCAGATAATGCGCTGGCAGACGCGGCCGGGTGAGTTCAGCTGGGACGTTCAGGTGGCCATGGAGAAGACGCCTTTCTGTCACCTGAACATGCCGGCTGAAGGAGAGCTGCGTCCGAGCAAATGCCGGCTCCTGTGGACTGCGGCCGTAGTCACGGCTTGTTTAAGGACTATCTTGTAGCAGCACTACATGAAAACAATGGAAAAGAAATAAACTTTAATTGTCGACTACAAAACCATGGTTTGTTTTCACTAGGACAATATCTCTGCACGTTGCTCTCTATTGATGTAACCTTTCCTCTTGATCACTGATAATTTATGACAGAATTTCTGCGGGTTTTGGTTTATCAGGTTTAAGGACGCAAAGGTTGAGAGATGCTCATGTAGAACTCTCTCCAGAATGCAAAACTCAATATTGAAGATTAACTGCAAGTAACAAGCCTTCCTCATTCTCTATAAACTGACACCAAATTGTGGCTGGCGCAGGACTACAGAGCTGGAGTTGCCAACGCGGGACATCAAGCCCAAAGTCCCGCACCGGCCGCCCCAGACCCATAGTCCCGCGTCGGGGGACTGTCAGGCAGCGGGGAGGGTGGCTGTCACCTGGGGGGACGGTGGTTGTCAGCAGGTCGCCAGCTGACTGTCAACTGCCTGCCCGCTGCTAGCCACCTGAAAGCTGCTAGCCCCTTGTTACTTTCAGGTGCCTCGGGGGAGCGCTCCAAGCTGGAGAATATACCTCCCCGAGGAGGGTTAGGTAAGTGCTCCTCGGGGCTGGGCTCTCCACTTTCAGGTGGCCTCCCGACAGCTGCATTCGGTTATTTTACATTCAGGTATTCTGGCCACCTGAAAGCACCTATAGTTTGAGCAATTTAGGAATAAGTATAATTTATCAAAGAAGACATTTCACTGCTACCTTCAGATAATTATCTTCCCTACAGAACAAATCAGGTCCAACTATGGTCCTACCAGCATGCAGTGACATTGAGACCCTTTGGGAAACACACAGAAGTTCATTTTGGCAATTTATTTCTTGCTCCAAACGGAAGGCCCTAAACCAGGGCCAGACATGGGAGTAGGAGTTTGGAATAACGATTGATGAACGGTGCTGGTCCGATTTGTGTCACATCAGCATGACTACAGTCATCAATTTTCTACACCAGCTGTACCCGATGCCACAAAAATGGAACAGATCTTAACCCGAACTATCAGACCAATGTTTTAAATGTGGCACTGTGAGAGGGACTTCTGTGCACGCAACTTGGACACGTTGCCAAGGTGAGACCCTTTTGGGGGGGGAATTGGGCCAAGCCCTGGGGGAAAAAAATTTATAGGCAAAGAATTCCCACAGGACTCAGAGCTGCTCCTGTTGGGAAACACAATGGATGCAAGACTCACATCGAAGCTGTTCAAATTTCAAATCCAATTTCTCATGATCACGTTGGCAGTGGCCAAGAACTGCTCAATACTTGAGTGTTGAACTTTGGAACACAGAAATCCAGGACCGTGTGCAGAAAAAGACCTACAACCTAAGGAACCAATATGGTGCTTTCTTGAAGGTCTGGCAACCCTACTTGAACTACATAGGGGTACAGTTGTAGTGTGAACTGCTGTGCCTTGCTCTCCTAATTCGCCCCTCCATTGGTGAGTGACTCCATCCTTCCTGTTCCAGCCAGGGAAATCTACGGACAAAGGAAGGCAGCCCATGTGCTGACCGCCATGACATGGCAAACCCTCTAAATCCCCAAATACCTTTGTTGTGGGCATCTTGGTCATTGTGTGTAAGTATAATTAGTTTGGTATTACGGGGGGGGAAGAAATTAAAAAAAAAACACTCAAACTCCATGAGAGGAATGTAAGAAATTAACAAATACAAAATTAACGTGGAGATCATTGATAACGAAACTGTTGATATTGATTATTGTTGGTTTGCGTGAAAAAACTAGAAATAAAATATTCAAAAAAATCTACGACATAGAATATCAGAAAAGAAGATGACAAGTTTTGCGTGCTAACAATAAAGGAATTAAATACAACTGAACTTGCACTGGAAATGATTGAAAAGGTTTCGCGGACAAACCCCCAACTTAGCCTCCAAATGACTATATAAGGAACAGGAAGGAAGTTGCTACACGTGGCACATCTGATGAACTGAAGAGAGCTTCAAATTGAACTTTCCACTCGAAAGATCCCGGTAGTAACAATGCACGCACACCCATGCTCCCAGAATGACTGTTAACTCATTAAGGAAGGGGACCTTTGAGGCAAGCTCGGGAGAGACTGAAGATTTAAAATGCTCCTTCAATAAGGAAGCCAGTTCCTCTTATACATTTTCTAATAAAACTTCTGGTGTGGTGAGTAACAGTTTAAAAAAAAGCCAAGACCAGTTATCATGCAATCTTGGCAAAACTATTTTAGGAATGTTGGAACAAGTATTTCGTGACATTTTCTCCGATTAGTTGATCTGGAATCAACATTTGTAATCACAAGTACAGTCATTGTTTGGTGGTGTGACAAAATAAAATCTGCTCAGTAAATTATTTCTAACCAAAAGGGAGATGAAGCACGAGGAACCTGGCATCTGGCCTCCTCACGGTGGCCAAATATGGTGCAGCCAGGATGACTTCAGCCTGGACTTCCTCTGCAGTCAGTCCTGGACCCACTTTCTGTAGGTGTCAGCAGGTATAGTCATGACTAAGGAACTCTTTAAACTTAATGCAACATTGCAAAACAAATCAAGGTGTTAGCACCACACAAGAGCAGGCAATGCGGCCTTGAGCCTGCCTCACCATTCGGTAAGATGTGGGGCGAGGGGAGTTGAGGAGGTTGCCTCAATGTGACAAGTTGACTGACTGGGGGGAAAAAAAATACCCGATCCAGTGCAACAATGGATAAATGTTAATGCATCTACTTTTGATACTCCTGTGTATCCAGTATCAGAGCCTGTACCACCAGGCTGAGGAGCAGCTTCTTCCCACGGGCAGTGAGACCGACCAAAAGAACCGCTCACACTGACCATCAGAGACTTCCATATTCATGAGACAATATTTATTTCTGTACATGAATGCTTGTCCTGTGTATGTATTGTTTGTCCATATGTGTGTTACGTCTGGCTGTGCTTTGCACAGAGGACTGGAGAACGTTGTTTCGCCGGGTTGCACTTGTGCAATTGGATGGCAATAAACTTGACGGCTCGCATAGGAAATATCGAAAGTGGGAATGTTGACGTACAAAGGATTGTGGGTACCCCACACAAACAGACAGGCGCAGTCAGCAAGTGGTAACCTGGCCTTCACTGCAAGAGGCTTTGGAAGTTTGCAGCAATTGTACAGGCCTTTGGCAAGGCTACATCCAAGGTTTTAATTTGCAGCATTCATCTCCTTTGCCAAGGTAGAGGAAGTGCAATAAAGAGTCCCTCAGCGACAGGACTGTCGTGAGAAAAGCTCGTTTATTGTTATCGTACAAAGTAAAACTGGACAAAATGGCATTCTTCAGTGTAAAAACGTGCAAACTCAGCACACCTATCTACAAGTGATTTATATGCAGTACATATATAAAAATAAATGAATATTGTTAAATTACAGTAGATTCTGAGGGACTGTATAAGTAGTTCATCAGTCATCTGCTCATGGGAAGAGACTGTTCCTCAGCCTGGTGGTGCCGCCTCTGATACTCCTGGATCTCTCCCGCGACGGGAGAAGCTGGAAGATGCCGTGTCCTCAATAATTTGTATGCCCTCTTCAGATGACAATCCCCATGGATCACGTCAATGGAGGGAGGGAGACTCCAGTTATCCTTTCTGCCACGCTTATGGTCCTGTGGATGGACCTCTGATCCAATGCTCAATTAAGTATTCCCTATGCCATAAGTGCACTGTGATTAATGAGGGATTACTTCAGGTGGGATGTGAGTGGAAAGAAAAAGTTCGAATTTTTACCTGTTGTGCGCACGGTTTCAGAACGCCCAAGGAAATGGACCCAATGACCACTTTTATCTGATCCCAATCTCTTTTCTTCCATTTTTACCTTGAACACCAGCATGTTCCAGCGCTGTCTACTGAGCCCTCCTGAATTTCCTTTTCACCTTTGACTGAATTCCTGTAAATGGTTCTAATTCCATTATCAAGTTTGCAGATGACACCACAGTAGTTGGCCTGATCAGAGGGGATGACGAGACGGCCTACAGGGACGAGGTCCAGCACCTGGTTGCGTGGTGTGCTGACAACTTTGCCCTTAACACAGAAGACCAAGGAGATCTTTGTGGACTTCAGGCATGCTGGAAACCACACTCATATCCCTATTTACATCAATGGAGTTGTGGTGGAACGTTTACGAAGCTTCAAATTCCTTGGTGAATATATTTCCGATGATTTCGCCTGGTCTCTGAACTCCTCCATTCTGACCAAAAAGGTGCAATAGCACCTTTATGTCCTGTGGAGTATGGAGAAAGTTCACCTCTGGCCCAGGAAATTGGTGGGTTTTTAACCGCTGTACTGTTGAGAGAATACTTATCAATGGCATCTCAGTGCGGTGGTGAAAACTGCCCAGCGGACATTCGGCATTCAACTGCCCACCATTGAGAACATCTATCAGGAACGCTGTCTGGGCTGGGCGAAGAGCATCATCAAGGATGTATCACACCCTTAACTATGGACTTTTTACTCCTCTTCCATCCAGTAGGCACTGCAGGAGCCTTCGCTCTCAAACCATCAGGCTCATGAAGAGTTCCCCCCCCCCCTCCAGGATGTGACCTTGCTGAACCTTAAATCCCAGCACTGAGTGGTGCTGCATTTGTTGTACTGTCAGTACTTTTATAATTGTTTGCTTGCCGAATGCGCTCGTTTTTATTTGCACATAGTTATTTGTATACAGCACGATTTTTGTAACTAATTGTATTTCATTGGTTTTGTATTTTACTTGGCAGTAAAGTTGAATCTAATATCTTCTGGCAGCAGAAAGCTCATCCAAGTTGGTTAGATTGACATCTTCATACCACGACACTTGCTAACCCACACCAGTGATAAGAGCATCAGCAAGTTGAGATATTGGGAGGAATAATGAAGGGCGATACGGTTAGCGTAGAGCAGAGGTTCTCGATCTTTTTCTTTCCACTCACATCCCACTAAGTATTCCCTAGGCCATTGGTGCTCTGTGATTAGTAAGGGATTGCTTAAGGTGGGATGTGGGTGGGTAGGGAAGGCTGAGAATCACTGCTCTAGACCCAATTATTACTGAAATATTTTACTTGAGAAAAATTATCGTTGGCCCCATTTCCTTTGGAGATCTGAAACCGTGCACATAACGAGTCAATGAGGTACGATTAAAACAGTAGTTTCAAACTTTTTTCTTTCCACCTTAAGCAATCCCTTACAGAGCACCAGTGGCAGAGGGAATACTTAAAGTGGTACACGAGTGGCACTACTGGCGTAGAGGTTAGCGTGATGCTTTTGCAGCACCAGTAATCTGGGTTTGAATCCAGCACAGTCGATAAAGAGTTTGTACGTTTGTACGTTCTCCCAGTGTCTGCGTGGATTTCCTCCAGGCCCTCCAGTTTCCTCCCACCATTCAATACGTACGGGGGTTGGAAGTTGATTAGGGCATTTGGGCAGTACAGGCTCATGGGGCCAGAAGGGCCTGCAAGTTTAAATTTAAAATGTATTTAAATATAATGTGCAGTTCTCAGTAGCTTGGTTAAATTAACTCCAAATTGTCATGGATTTCAACCTGCCGACCGAGCGACCATATTAAAAGTGGCACCCCTGCCTGATGACTGGAGATCTTGAAGCATTTGGAGATGAAACAGAATCTTGCCTTGTTGAGGAGTGGGAATTTGGAGAAGGGAAAAGTGATGATCTCAAGGTGGTGCACAACTATTTACCCTTCTGGGTCTCTCAATCCGTAAAACCCTCCTCTGTATCAGTAGAACGCCAGGAGCCAGAATCTATTACATCACTCCTACTGATTATAGAAACCAAGGCCTCACCCACCCCATCTCAACTGTCCAATGCCTCACTAAATGGAATACACTCTTATTGCCAAATTTGTTTGCTCCTGATTGATCAAATAACACATGTTTTGATGTATTAATTTTTACTTTAGACAGTAAAAATTCAGCCCCCAAGTCTGCGCAATCAATCCCCGGTATGTTTGGAATGGTGGGAGCCCCAGGGGAAAATCCATGCAAACATGGGGAGAACGTACAAACTCCTTACAGACCGCGCGGGATTCGAACCCCAGTCCCATTCGCTGGTTCTGGAAAGGTGTTGCACTAACCACTACACCAACTCTGCCAATAAGAATATATTCACATCATTATTATCCTATGTTGCATCTCCACTTTGCTTAGAAACCCTCAAGACTAACTCAACCAGTAATAAAATTACATTCTTCCCGTGCCTATCATCTCCTGTCCGGTACCTCCGGTAATAAACAGTGGCCAACCTGGAGATACCCATGCAGGGAACTCTGGCAGTAAAAATCAAGTGGTTTGGTAACAGGGCCAGTTGCTGTACACCCATCACCTTGATGAAGGTCTCAGGATCAAAACGTTGGTGATGTATCTTTATCTTTGCTACATAAAGTGCACGGTTTCACCTGCTAAGCTTCTCCAGTGTTGTGCATTTACACCTATCTAGCCTTTTGGGTTTGACACATCAATAAAGGAGGTTATGGCTTATTCAAGTCATAATTCCATCCACCATCTTCGTCTAGTAACCTTAGTAAATGCCTGCCTATTTTTGTCCCTCTAAAAATTTGGATAAGCGAATAGATCCCTACCCGAACTGTGCACTTATCCAATTCCAACATGACACATCTCAAGGCCCCTAGTGGTTTTGCCTGAACCTGCCTAGGTTCTGTCTCAATTCTTTACCCCTTTGTCCTCCCATAATCACATAATCAGGATTTTATTCACCCATGGCACAATGCCTTTGCATTGTGATCAGGATTGGGGTTCGAATCCAGAGCTGTTTGTAAGGAGTTTGTACGTTCTCCCCGTGGGCTCTGGTTTCCACCCACTCTACCAGGGGTTGTAGGTTAATTCGTTGGAAATTGGGCTCATGGGCTGAAATGGCCTGATACTATGCTATCTAAATTAGGGCTCATGTCTAAATTTTTGTGCCTTGCACAGGTGCAGCTTGTGGTTTTTATGTGGCTGTTGTGAGTTCCATCTATTCTCAAATGTAAAGAAGGGTGGTTACTTTTGACAAGACTCGCCTTCCTGTAAAACTAACTTTGTGTCACAGGTTCTGCTTATAGATTTGGTAACAGTATGGCCAAGATCCTACTCGCAAGTGCTGGCATTTCAGAACCCAAATCCCAACTGTACTGATTTTTCAGACCACTCCCTTAACTAGACGATTCAGGCAGTGCTGGGTCTTGCCAAGATTTGTACTGTGATGGGAAGGGGAAGGAGGAAAGGGACTCCTCCCATATCCATGAGCTCATTCAATTTTAGCCCTTTAGACATCTGAATGGAGAGTTTGGGTGGAGCAAAGAGTGCTGATGTAAGCTCACAATTTTTAAAGACATGCAACAGGCCCTTTAGGCCCACTAGCCCGTGCTGCACAAGTACACCTACACGGTTCAATGTGGGAGGAAACCCAAGCAGGCAAGGGGAGATCATACAAACTCCTTACAGACAGTGTGGGATTCAAGCCCCGGTTCCAGTCACTGACACTGTAACAGCGTTGCACTAACCGCCACGCCAACCGTACTGTCCATATCACTCCTTGAAACTCCTTCAATAATTTAAAAAATCTTGAAGCATTCTTGATTACAAGGCACAAAAATTGAGTATGAAACTCTGAAGTATTACGAGGATCTTCAAAGACATCCAGATTGGATCAAATTTAGGATTTACGATGGAATGACCACTATGTAAAGAAACTGCCTCTTCAACATGTCAGCACAAGGATAACGTCCTGCAACCTTTTGAATTGTTGTCCGAGGAGGGCTCGCAAAATCGGTAAACACCTCTACCACACATCATGTTGCAGCTGGAAAGAGATGCGGGAGTATCAGAGCCAGCCCTGCCAGGCTGAGGAACAGCTTTTTCCCAGGCAGGGAGGACACTGATCTGCTCACACTCACCTTCTGAGATTCTACTATTATTTAACAATATTTTTTTTAATAAATGTACTGCATATACCGTAAATCGCTTGTAAACACCTGCATTTCAAATTTAAACTGGAGGGTTGGATGATCGTTTTGTAATTTTGAGATGAAGAAGAACTCGTCTACTCTCTTTTTTTCCCTAAATTTAGACCTACAGCCCTTTTGGCCCATGAGGCCATGCTGCCCAATTGACCTACAACCACCCCACCCCCCACCCCAGCAGATTTTGGTCGGTGAGAGGAAACCAGAGTCCCTGGGGAAAACCCAATGCAGATACGAGGAGAAAGTACCAATTCCTTACAGACAGCATTCGAATTCCAGTCCCGATCTCTGGGATTTTTTTTACACTGAGGACCAAAGAACATTGTTTCATCCAGTTGTAAAGTACAACTGGATGATAAAAAACTTGAACACAAATTGCTGGGAGCTCATTTCAAGGTTAAAGCAATGGAAGAGGTGATTTCATTCACTCAAACATCTGCAAGAGGCAATGGCTTCAGAAAGCAGCCTCTATCCTCAAGGACACCCTCGGCAAGCCCTCTTCACTCTGTTACCATCTGGAAAAAGGTACAGGAGCCTAAAGACGAGTACCCAGCGGCACAAGGACGGCTTCTTCCCCTCCGCCATCAGATTCCTGAATGAACAATGACCCAAAGACACTGACTTTTTTTTATAAGGTGGTTTATAAGAACGTTTGCACTGTGACACTGCCGCAAAACAACGAATTTCGTGACCTGTTCACGGCAATAATTTCTGATTCTGATCCCTCAATAAATAATTGAGCTAATTACGGTAACAGGCTCATGGATTTGAAAGCACTCACGGTGTAATAACATTGCTTACCTCCTTCTTGCCTTCGAACCACTGGTACTGTAATGGTGTGGGTCCAATGGCAGAACAATAAAGAGTGATTTGGTAGCCAACTGGGACAGAGGCGCACTCGGGCTGTCTTGTGATGACAATTCCTGCGGAGCGAGGCATTTAAAAAAAAAAAAATCGGTCATTTTGCAACAACATCAGATGAACAAGCTTCAAACCCGATGGAGAAAACAAGCCTGATGAGAGACGTAGGAAGGAGCGAAAGACTGGACATTGTAAGCTTTGAAGATTTCAGAAGATCTCCTACAAGGTGCCACACAGGAGGCCATTGAGCAAATATTAGAGGATGCGGAATTGGAGTAAATAACTGGCAAGGATGGGCTAGAAGACAGAAAACGGTAGAAATGAAGAGGTAATAAAGAGGAGGCTGGAAGAGCCACTGGAATTGAGGGCTGCAGGTACAAACACCTTTGAAATTTCACAAATGGCCTCCCAGACCTGTTGGATTTTCGTTCTTTACCCTAACTTCCAATAAAAAAAACATGGATTCAAATGCTGTAAAACAAACCTTCGAAGAAAAAAAAATACTCCGACACTTTATCCTTGCCAAACACATCCATTCTTGGTAAAAACACACAGTAAATACCGGAGGATCTCAGCCAGTCTCTCAGCGTCCATAGGAGATAAAGATATATATGACCGACATTTTGGGTCCGAGCCCTTCCTCAAGACGTCAGAATAAAGTCCAGACTAATAAAAGATGTTAGTTCAGGGTCGATGCCAAGAGGGGCATCCGCGAGCATTACTCCCCCCCTCAAAGTGAGGTGCTGTTCCCCCTCAACATACGGTCGCAGATATCGCTTGCCGTCAGACCTGCTCCCGCCACTAGTATCTAGCTTGATGCATGCTAGTGACTCTCCCCACGCCCTAGGCCGCGTCACTAGTGTATGCTAAGCATCACTGGAGGCAGATGCTGGTAACAGCAATCCCACACCCCCACTGAGCAAGTTTTTGAGCTTTGTACTGTGCCACCTTCTAACACGCTAATGCTCCTCTCTAACATTTGTTCTGGCTGCATTCATTGGATATGCTAAGTGGAGAGGTGAATATTGATTTTAACTCTGTGAAAGGAGACAGTGGGAAAAGGGAAGAGAGAAAGAAAGAGAGAGAGAGAGAGAACTGGGGGAAAACAGACACAGGGAAGAAGATTGGGGTGAGGGGGTGGGTTTTAACAGGATCCGGAGAAGTCAATGTTAATGCCATCTGGTTGGAGGGGTGCCCAGACGGAAGTTGGAGTGCTGTTTCCCCAGTCTGGCAGTGCATGGGACCATGGACAGAAACTCCAGCAAGGGAATGGGATGGAGAATTGAAATGGGCGACCACTGGGAGATCTACATCATTGTGGTGGACAGAGCCGAGGGGGTCAACAAATGTAGAGGAGGCCACAGCGGGAGCACTGGATGATCCCTGCAGATTTACAAATGAAATGTTGCTTCACTTGGAAGGATTGTTTGGGCCGCCCGAATTATGGTGAAGTGAGGTGTGTGTGGGTGCAAGTGGAGCATCTCCTGTGGTCACAGGGGTAGGTACCAAGGGGACAATTAATGGGGTGGGAGGAGTGGGCAAGGGAGTCATGGAGGGAGCGGTCCAGTCTCCAGGGAACTCCTAAAGGATTAATACCTCCAATAATAGAGCCCACTTCCTATTTATCCCATCCTTACAGTCTCAGAACCTTTCACATTTAACAAAAGGAGTTGGCGTTATCTGTTAGCACAACCCCTTTACAGCGCCAGCAATTGGGACCAGACCTGGGTTCAAGTCTGTAAGGAGTTTGTATGTTCTCCCCGTGTCTGTGTGGGATTCCTCCCACCCTTCAAAATCGTACCAGGGTGTAGGTTATTGGGGTGTAAATTGGGTGGCACAGACTTGTAGGACTGAATTGGCCTGTTACGCTCCTGTATGTCTAAATTAAAAATTGAAAAAAAAATTTAAGCTCAAACCCAGGTGTACATTGCAACAGGAACTAAATCTTAAGCCCTTTTCACACTGGCACGAACCCAGTAATTAACAGTTCACCTGCCAGTAAATCAGTATGGGAATTAACCGTCAAGGGAGGTGGTATCATTGCCGATCCATTTCAAATCAGCTCCAGTGTGAACAGGACTGCTTTTATCACAGATTAAAAAAAAAACATGTCATCCGTTTATTTTGTCGGGGTGTGTCTACATCTATTATGGGTGGGGGTGGGTAAGCAGGAGGAATCTCCATCCTATTCCATTAAAGAGTGCCATAAGCACCCAGTTTCCTGGCGGCCAAGTCATTTGCCATTAGATCAATGGCGGCACGGTTAGCACAATGCTGTTGCAGTACCGACGATCTGGGTTTGAATCCCATGCATGTCTATAAGGAGTTTGTACGTTCTCCCTGTGCCTGCGTGCATTTTCTCCGGGTGCACCTGTTTGCTCCCACCGTTCAAAATGTACTGGGGGTTGTAGGTTAATTTGGTGGCTCGGACTCACAGGCCAAAAGGGACTGTTACCGTGTTGCAGGTCTAAATTTATAAAAGATAGGTTTGTCTCGAGAATTTTTTTGAATTGGGAAATGAAACAAGCCAATAGGTCTTCATCCAACTTATTTAAAACAATTCGTTTGAAATCACATTTCCAATTCCAGTCCCTTTTTATTAAAGACATTCATGGGCGAATCAGGAAATTATACTTTGCAGCTATTTTACTCACCAGAAAGGCAGGGACGGAGTAGATGTAGAAAGATAGTTTCCCACGGTGGGAGAGTCGAGGGCAAGAGGCATTGAAGGGCGTCCACTTGGACAGAAATGCATAGAAATTTCTTCAGCCAGCGGGTGGTGAATCTGTGGAATCTGTTGCCACAGGCGGTTGTGGAGGCCGGGTCATTGGGTGTATTTAAGGCGGGGAGAAAGCCAGGCAGTGGGGCTGAGTGGGAAAATGGATCAGCTCATAGCACTATAAAACATTATGGCCCTTTGGTCCTTCTGGTCTTTGCCAGACTAGTTTTCTGTCTCGTCCAACTGACCTGTACCCAGTCCATAACCCTTAAATGTTTAAATAGAGCCTGCAATCACCATAGACAGTGTGCTACAGCACAGAAAACAGGCCATTCGGCCCCTCTAGTCTGGGCTGACCATCAACTCCCTCGTCCCACTAACCTGCTCCCATTCCATAAACCTCCAGTCCTCTCCCATCCACGTATCTAACCAACTTATTCCTAAAACACACGATCGAGCCCGCATTCACATCAGATGGCAGCTCATTCCACACTCCCACCACTTTGAGTAAAGACCTTCCCCCTAATGTTCCCCCTAAACCTTTCCCCCTTCAGCTTAAAATTATGACCTCTTGTATTTATCTCCGCCAATCTAAGTGGTAAAAGCCTACTCACATCCACTCTATCTGTACCTCTTAATCTTGTAAACTTCTTTCAAATCTCCCCTCATTCTTCTTTGGTCCAAGGAATAAAGTTCCAACCTGTTTAATCTTTCCCTGTAACTCAACTCCAGCAACATCTTAGTAAATCTTCTCCGCACTCTTTCAATCTTATTGATATTCCTGTAGTTCAGTGACCAGAACTGCACATGATATTCCAGATTTGGCCTCACCAATGTCTTAAACAACTTCAACATAACATTCCAACTCCTATACTCAATACTTTGATTTCTAAAGGCTAAGATACCAAAAGCTTTCTTTACAACCCTGTCCACATGTGATGTCACCTTCTGGGAATAATGTATCTGTATTCCCAGATCTCTCTGCTCCTCCACACACCTCAATGCCCTACCATTTTACTGTGTATGTCCTACTTTGGTTTGCCCTTCCAAAATGCATAACCTCACACTTGTCCACATTAAACTCTGTCATTTTTTAGCCCATTCTCCCAGTTGGTCCAGATCCCTCTGCAACCTTTGAAAACTTTCCTCGCTGCCCACAACGCTGCCTTATCTTTGTGTCATCAACAAACTTGCTGATCCAATTTACCACATTATCATCCAGATCATTATTATAGACAACAAACAACAATGGTCCAAACACAGATCCCTGAGACACACCACTAATCACGGGCCTCCAGTCTGAGAAGTAACCATCCACTACCACCCTCCGTCTTCTCCTACACAGCCAATTTCTAATCCAGTTTACAACCTCTCCTTGAATACCCAGTGTCTGAAATTTCTGAACTAACCTCCCATGTGGGGCCTCGTCAAAGGCTTTATTAAAGTCCATATAGACAACA
This sequence comes from Narcine bancroftii, assembly GCF_036971445.1. Lineage (NCBI taxonomy): Eukaryota > Metazoa > Chordata > Chondrichthyes > Torpediniformes > Narcinidae > Narcine > Narcine bancroftii. The sequence goes on along the minus strand of NC_091479.1, from coordinate 17,503,071 downwards.
TCCACAGCCTTTCCTTCATCTACCTTCTTGGTAACCTTTTCAAAAAAACTTTACAAGATTTGTTAAACATGATCTACCATACACAAAGCCATGCTGACAATTCTTAATCAGCCCATGGAAGTCCAAACACCTATATATCTTTACTCTCAGAACTCCTTCAAATAATTTATCTGCTGCGGATGTGTGATAGTACAGATCTATCACCAATGTACATAGTGTATATAGTTATGGTATCTAGACTGTGCTTACAGCGATTGGCTGAGAGCTAAGCCACGGCTATTGTCTGGGCCTTAAAGGGTTGTGTCCCTAGCCAGGTCGGATCATTCCGGACTGGTCGGCCACCTGTGAAGAGCTCCTGTCTTTTGCTAATAAAAGCCTTGGTTTGGATCAACAAGTCTTTGATTCTTTCGACGAGCTCTACAGGATGTCAGGCTCACTGGCCTATAATTACCTGGTTTATTTTTGGAGCCTTTTTTAAACAATGGGACAATATGAACTACCCTCCAATCCTCTGACACTTCACCCATTTCTGCCAGGGCCCCTGCAATTTCTACACTATTCTCCCTCAAGGTCTGAAGGAATATCATATCCAGCCCAGGGGATTTATCTACCTTTATTTGCTCTCAGGCCACAACCACCTCCTCCTCCTCAATCTCCATCTGTTTCATGACTCTTACGTTTCTTTCTCTTCCTTCCTTGTGCACTCTGCCAGTTTCCTGAGTAAATACTGATGCAAAAAAACTATTCAAGATCTCCCCCATTATAGGATGCTCCACTAATTTTGTCCCTTACTATCCTTTTACTGTTAATATACTTGTAGAAACCCTTCACATTATTTGCCAGAGCAACCTCGTGTCTTCTTTTTGCCTTTTCCTTGAGTATTTTCTTGCATTTTCTGTACCCTTCAAGCAGCTCATTACCCTCTTCTTCTTAACCAGATTGCCAATATCCCTTGAAAACCCAGGTTTCCTAGACCTGGTAACTTTGCCTTTAATCCTAACAGGAACATTCAAACTCTGCACTCTCAAAATGTCACCTTTGAAGGCCTTCTACTCACAACACACCTGTGATAGTACAGGCCTATCACCAATGTATATAGTCACAGTATCTAGAGTATGTAATGACTGTGCTTACAGCGATTGGCTGAGAGCTTAGCCACGCCTACTGTCTGGGCCTTAAAGGGTTGTGTCCCTAGCCAGGTCGGATCATTCTGGACTGGTCGGCCACCTATGAAGAGCTCCTGTCTTTTGCTAATAAAAGCCTTGGTTTGGATCAACAAGTCTTTGGTTCTTTCGACGAGCTCGACAACACCCTTGCCAGAAAACAACATATCCCAATCTACTCTTCCTAGATCTTTTCTCATTTCCACAAATTTTACCTTCCTCCAATTTAGAATCCCAACATGAAGACCAGACTTACCCTTTTCCATCATTAACTTGAAGCTAATGAAATTATGGTCACTGGACCCAAAATGTTCACCTGCACATACATCTGTCACCTGACCTGTCTGGTTCCCTGATAGGAGATTAAGTACTGCCACCTCTCTTGTTGGTACCTCTAGACATTGATTTAGAAAACTTTCCTGAACACATTTCACAAACTCCAAGCCATCCAGCCCTTTCACAGTATAGGAGTCCCAGTCAACATTTGGAAAGTTAAAATCTCCTTCTATCACAAGTTTCTGCTTCTTACATCAGTTTGCTATCTCTCGCTCTCTCTCTACAGATTTGCTCCTCCAATTCTCTCTAACTATTGGGCGGTCAATAATACAACTTTATCAGTGTGGTCACGCCTTTCCTGTTCCTCAACTCCACCCACATGGCCTCTATAGATGAGTCCTCTTGGCTGTCCGGCTTCACACAGAAGAGACATTTTCCCTGACTAGCAATGCTACTCCTCCCTCTTTCATCCCTCCCCCTCTATATCATGCCCGAAGCAACGGAACCCTGGATCATTGAGCTGCCAGTCCTGCCCCTCCTGCAACCAAGTCTCACTAATAGCAATAGTGTTGTAATCCATGCCCTGCGCTCGTCAGCCTTTCTTACAATACTCCTTGGATTAAAATAAATACACCTGAAAAAAATTCTATCATTTAAAAACTTTTAATTTCTGTCTATACATGCAGTCCTCACACGACCTTTATCCTTCACCCCCCCCCCCTCACTAACTGCACTAACATTCTGATTCCCCTCCCCCTGTAAATCTCGATTAAACTCTCTGCAACAAGACTAACAACTTACCTGTAATTCTCTTCCAGTTCAGATGCAATCCAACCTGTCTTTACAGATCCCACCTTCCCTGGAACAGAGCCCAGTGATCTAGAAATCTGAAGCCCTCCCTCCTACACCAGTCCTCAGCCACATGTTAAGCTGCCTTATCCTCCTATTTCTAACCTCTCCAGCACATGGCACAGGAAGCAATTCCGTGATCTCAACCCTGAAGGTCCTCTTCTTCAACCTAGCGCCCAACTCCCTGAACTCTCCTTGCAGGACCTCCTCATCCTTCCTACCTAAGTCATTGGTCCCTACATGGACTACAACATCTGGCTGATCACCCTCTCACCTAAGGATGTCGTGAACTCAATCTAAGATATCTCGGACCCTGGCACCAGGGAGGCAATATACCATCCGCCATTCACGATCCTCCACAGAACCTCTTATCTGTCTTCCTAACTATGGAATCCCCTATCACTAGAGCTTGCCTCATTTTCCCCTTCCCTTCTTAGCCATAGGACCAGTCACCATGCCAGAGACCTGATTGCAATGGCTTGTACCTGGTAGGTCATCCCCCTCAACAGTATTCTAAACGGTATACTCGTTTTTCTGGCGGACGCCCACCAGGGACCCTGCTCTACCAGTCTGTTCCCTCTCCCGCTCTTAGCTGTAACCCATCTATCCTCTTCCTATTTCCTAGGTCTAATAGTGTCCCTGTGACTCCCGAATGCTCAGAGTTTATCCAACTCCTGCTCTAAAGCCTCAACTCGGCTTGTCGGGAGAATCAGCTGGATGACCTTCTCTCATTTGAAGCTACCAACTTCCCTAACAATCGACATCCTACAAGAGGAGCATTCCCTTGCCCTCGGCTCCATACCCACCCCCACCCCCACTCTCTCCACGCCCCCCCCCTCAACTCTTCCACTGCCAGTGGCAGGCTGCTGGCGACTTGAGGCGAAGAACCTGCGGAGATTTGCGGACTACTGGAGGCTGGCCCGAACTGGCAGGAGGGGGCACCAGGTATCTAAACTGTGTACACGAGGAGGAGGCCGAGCTCACTGCAGGGCTCCTGACCTCAGCAGAGGTTCAGGTTGCCGGCAGTCGGGACTGGACTCTGTGTGGCTGTGGAAGAGCTGGAGGTGACTCTGGGTGGAACTCGCTTTGGCTTCTCTCTCTGACTGTAAGTGGCGCTTAGAGAATTCCTGCCAGCAAATCTTGCATCAGGCAAAACACAATTTCACTGTTTTATTTCTGTGAGAACAAATTGAATCTTGAAATTTTTAAAGAAAAAAGCCAAGTATCTATCCTGTTTAAAACAGTTGGACTTGTAGCTTCAGTAAGATTTCTGGTCAGTGATTCATTTTTTCCTTCATAACTTTTCAATTAAATTTAACGTTTTGATTCATCTTGGCAACAGTAACTGTACTAGTTTGGCTGAAACCACTGAGACCAAGAAACATTCTGGCAAAATAAATGCATTCATCTTTGTTTAATATTTGATGCTTATGTTTCAATTGAATGCTCCCTTACCTGGCTTTTCTCTCGGTTGTAGGTTTAAGGCTGCTTTAAACTGTTCCTCCCAGTTCATCCTCCTTATGCCCACGCCCTCTCGCTGCCGCTTTTCATGGAAACGGATGCCCGCACATCTTTTTTGTTCAGTCACTGACCAAGGAGTCACTGCCACACAACAACAAAAAAAAGAAACACTCTGTCATCCTGTGGGGCTTGAAGACATGATGCAGATTAATCATACAAACAGCTCAGGCTGCCTCCGGATCCAGCAGGACAGGAGGAAGTAAAAGCCCATAAACATAACCGCACTTGCTATTTTGGATCAACGCGTCGGGTCAGGCCCCAAAACTTGGAAAAGTCCCCAGACTTCCAGTGCATTTTCTGTCGTGTTTTCCGTGACAAGTCACTACTCTTCAAACAGGTACTGCACGGAGACGGTCTGACGTCGTGAAATGGATGACTTCTTTCTCCCACCTGAAACGCTCTTGGGAGGGTCGATCAGCATCCTTTCCTTGGGGTCATTTACACCCAAGATACAAGCACCACTCAGAATGCACGCTGAAGAAGAAGAGCTCAATGAAATCAGTGCTAAAAAGGGTCATTGCCACATCAGGCACACAGGGTCCTCTTCAGTCAAGTGATAGAAAACAGGCCCTTCGGCCCATCCTGTCCACAATACTGGCCTATAAATACACGACCACCAAAAGATCAGTCTGCATTTACCGAAACAACACTTTTTCCTGGCACCAACTGTGAATATTTATTTAACTGATATTTATTCTGTCATTTTAGTAAATTAATAAATGCTCTTGTGGTTGGTGGTTGTGACTGGGGACTGGCAGCGTGCGTTCCTCACGTTGACAGACTACCCGGATGGCACGGTTAGCGCGATGCTGTTCCAGCGCGAGCGATTTTGGTTCGATTTTGGCGCTGTCTGTAAGAAGTTTGTACTTTCTCCCCGGGTCTGCACGGGATTCCTCCGGGTGCTCCAGTTTCCTCCCACAGGAGTAGGTCAATTGGGTGGAACAGGCTTGTGGGCTGAAAGGACTATGTCCAAGTTTAAAAAAAAAACATCCTCAAGTTCAAAGAGCTGGCCAGATAATTTGCATTCACATGCTCAATGAGCAATCCCATTCCTCAATAATTTCCCCCCACCCCCTGCCCCATGAAGAACAACCCTCACACTTTGTGTGATCTGGGAAAACCTTGGCCCTTCCTCCCTCCTCCCCCCCAGGGGTCCCTTCCTCCTCCTCCTCCTCCTCCCCCCAGTCCCTCCTGGCCTTTCCTCCTTCCTCCTCCCCGGTCCCTTTCTCCCTCCCTCCTCCTCCCCCACAGTCCCTCCTCCCTCCCTCCTGACACTACCCCCCTGGTCCCTCCTGGCCCTTCCTCCCTCCCCCCGGCCCTTCCTCCCTCCTCCTCCCCGGTCCCTCCCTCCTGGCCCCCCGGCCCTTCTTTCCTCCCTCCTGGCACTTCCTCCCCCCTGGCCCCCCTTGGCCCTTCCTTCCTCCCTCCCTGGCCCTTCCTCCCTCCTCGCCCTGGCCCTTTCTCCCTCCTCCACCCCCCCCCGGTCCCCCCTCCCCCACCCCTGGTCCCCCATTTCAAAAGCCAAAGTGGTGTAAAGTGAAGACCCATTCACTATTCTTACTGCAGGTGTACTAATTAGGGATTGCAAGAGTGGGTCTCAGGCAACCAGAAAATTTGCATAGCCGGCATCAACAATCTCCGTAGGTGCCGGATACTGGGGCAGGGTGGGGGGGGGGGGGGGCTTTCCTGTACCCGGAATTTTCTCCTAGTGTTCAATAAGATTTCAATTTGTATCACAAACAGAACTTGCCAATGGGTTAATGGGAGTTTGAATAGATGGACTTGATTTCATCCTCATTTTCATTGCAACAGCCCACTTGGTTGCATGGGTCGGCCGATGGACTTGTGCAGAGAAGGTAACCAGAAAAGTGTACCAGGGCAATCCATTGGAGGAAATTATTCAGCATGTGAGAACTTGGTCATCAAACCCCCTGGAAAGCTCAACATTCATTTCAATGTTTATAAAAAGCCTAAGAACTATTGTTAAAGAGACAAATGCCAACTCTGGAGGTGGGGGGGGGGGGGGGGGGGGAGAGTTTAAAGGAGAATTGTGATGCAAGTTTTCCCATATACAAACCTAGAGGTTGATCAGTGCCTGGAACAGGCTCCCAGGAGAGGTGGTGGAAGCAGATACCCATAGCAGCATTGAGGAAGCCTTCAGAGAGCTGCAGGGGATGGCGGGATGGAGGTAGTGAAGAGGAGATGGGAGGAGTTCAATTAAAAAAAAATCACAGTCAGCTCAGGCATTGTGGGTAACGTGACAATATTTGCAATATCAGGATCACAGGTGTAAAAGGGCAATTTCATAAGAGAGGAGAAATAAAGTCACTCAATCGTCCATTTTGAGGGGGGCGTGGCAAGATGGCATAGAAGAAAGACGTGTGTTCCACCTTTCCCCAGCTGGATTATTAAATACCCAACTTTTAAAAAGTATAAAAGTGGTTAAAAATAGTATTTATAGTTCTTTGAATAACAGTGATTCATTATGGCTACTAATGTGAAGAAATCTAAAACTCAACTTCAGAAGAAATTATCATATAAAAGAATAGACGAACTGAGGCCTACCTGCACAGCCGAATCCATGGAGTCATTGTTGGGAGTCTCCAAACCCCAGAGGATTCCTGCCCGTTCAAGTTTGACTTCGGTGCCGATCCTGCAGTGACAAGATAGCGCCGGCATTTCGGTGAGTTCGTGAAGCCATGCACGTGGGCAGCCCAACCGACAAACGGGCTTGTGAGCCCGCGACATTGCTGGGTGGCCCGGGGATGCACAGTGTAGCATCGGAGGACGCCCCTGCGCATCCGGTGGTTCTGCCGGGCATGTGCGGAGCATCCCGGGTCCAGGACTTTTTGGAAAAAGTGGGGGAGCCCGAGCATCGGCGCCCGACGAGGCCAGGGTGCTGGCATCGGGTGTCCAGACCCGCAGCCGCACAGTCAGAGGACCTATGGTGACTGAAGGTGAAGAGGAACTTACCTTATTGGAATTTGCCCAGGAGGAGAAGCCTGTACTTATAGATGGTAGACCTCAATAAGTGGTTATGGAATCTGGATTGGACTCAGTGTTCACTGTTTTGGAAGGGATTGCTTTTCAAATGGATAATATGTCAAAACAAATGTCAACTCAAATGACCCAAGGTTTTATGGAGGTGAAAACAAAAATGAATATCAACTATGAAACAAGAAATGACTGTAGTTAAAAGTGATATTAACAGATGTATAAAATCTGTTGATATTGTACAAGATAATTTTTTTAAAATTGAAACAGCTTTTTCTGAATGTCAAAATCAAGTGGAGCGCAATAAAGAAAAAAATGGAAAAAGTGGAAGGTTCTTTTGTAGATTAGGGGATTCAAAGAAGGGATTTATTGAAGAAGATTGATTCTTTGGAAAATCAAAGCCGGAGAAATAATGTGAAAATCGTTGGTCTTTCAGGGGACGTTGAAGGTTCTGACCCAATAAAAATTTTTATCTCAGAGGTATTGGGTAAAGAGTTTTCTCCTGAAGGTTTGGAACTTGATCGGGCCCATAGAGCGTTGAGGAAAAAACCACTTCCTGGACAAACACCAAGGGCGGTCTTGATTCGTTGTTTGAAGTATCAAGATGGAGAAATGATTTTACGAATGGCGGTACAGAAAGCGCGGCAGAGTCAATCTCCGCTGATGATTCAAAACAATAGTGTGTTTTTTTAATGCCGATTAGAAGATGAAGGGAATTTAATTCCGCTAAAGATGTCTTATGGCGAAAGGGCTATAAGTTTGCTTTTCGTTATCCAGCAATTTTGAAGGTCAGTCTGTCTGAATTTCCATTCACTGTTGGGCCTCACAACTGTGTGATAGTAGGTGACTCAGTGATACACTCCAGTCTGTCCCCTCTTCCAGATCGTTTACAAGTATTTTGAACAGTTGCGGGCCACCGCAACAGTTGTGGCACCCCACTCACCACTGATTGCCAACCAGAAAAAAAGACACCCTTGTATTCCCTGCTTTCTGACTGGCTCACTGGCCAGGACTTCCTGCACAAGGGATGACTCCAAAAACCCTTTCCACAATGCCGACACCCAGCCTAAGAACCACCAATCCCCATTTTCTGCTCCGTCCTCAGCCCCCTTCCCCGGTTTGCAGTGTGCACATACATCCCACTCTGTACAATAATTTTCTTGTACATAATGAATGGGAAAGGATTCCAGGGGAGTATTAAAACATCTCACCTTCATGCAGTACATCTCTACTGGTACATTATGCCTCAAAAGTTACAAAAGTTAATATATTGGATCCAAAGCAAAATTATAGTAAGTTCTTAATTGAATATAGCAGAAGAAAATTCTATTTGGCAAATCATAGCTATTTTTTAGCTGTTGAAAAATTATAAATTGTCCTTGTTCATAACAATCCTCGATACACTTGATCCCTTTACGGTGCCAAGTACCAAGGATTTTATTTCCTAATGTCATTGGTATTAACTCATTTTGATACAAGGGGGTTTTTGAAGATAACCCCCACTTTTAGACCGATACATTTATTAATTTGTTACCATATCCAAATTATGTGTTTTAGAATGGGGTTCTTGGTCTTTCCAGACAATAATTTGATATTCCTTTTATACATTCAACCGGGCTCTGCGTAAAAATAAGATCCTTTCGGTATGACTTGGCAGAAATGTTGACAAAAATTATAGAAGTGGATTTTCCATTGGAACCAGAACGGTATTTATTGAGTGATAAATGGTTATCAGGATTAAACTATCCAAGTATCAAATCCAGTTCGTGAGGACTGAACTCGTGGTAGCCAGGAGATGTATCACGGTTACATGGAAGTCCGACTCGCTGGAATATGGAAACGCAAAGTTGTGCCCCCCGGAAAAGATCACATAATCTGAGAAAGAAATATGAAATATGGCAAACACCCCTTCTTTTTTAATGTTAGCAGTTGGTTGGAGGTGAGGGGATTTGTAATTTTTAAAATACCATGTATATGATGTATGTAATAATATTCTGTAGGACACTTGGAAAAATTAAAATATTCAAAAAAATCATGCAAAGTTGCAGAAAATATAATCAGATAATCATCAGTTTGAAATTTTGCAAAGAAAATCAAAAGAATGACTGAAGACAAAAAAAAAGCGAGAGTAAACGTGTGTAGCATAAAACAGCTGCAAAAGCCTCCACGAGTAGAGGAAAGAAAGTTAGTAGGCCCCTTGTAGCCAAAGTCCCGCAATTTAATTAAGCAAATCCTTTGGTTCATCTTCTCGGAAGATAACTTAACAGAAAAGGTGAGGAACCACCTGTCTAAAGTAAAAGGGGATCGGCACTGCTTGAAAGAAAAAGTAGGAAATGAATTCTTCTTTTCTTCTTTGGCTTGGCTTCGCGGACGAAGATTTATGGAGGGGGAAATGAATTAAAGGCATCATAAATCTCCAGAACCTAACAACTGCATTCCACAGCAATGAAAGGGGCAGGCATTTAACTGGAGGAGCACTGCTTGCCACTTCATGAAATTCTATAGGTGAGCGAGCAGACAATTGGGCAGATTGGAAGATGGCGTGAAACCCAGTGCTGTATAGGACGACCCCAAAATTTCCAACTAAAATACAGGTTTTGGGCAACACCCCCCTAATAAAAAAAATACGGCATTTACCACTGACCAGTGGTTGTTGTTAGAAGCAAATCACAATATTTGAATAACAATTTACCAACGTAAAAGTCTTAATTTTATTTGCATATTTTAAGATGAACCACTGTCGGCTCCTGCAACAGGACGTTTAAAGCCTGTACAGGGCCGACGGCAGTCGAACCGGGTGGACGGATCCTCATGGTGGTGGGGGGGGGGACTGCTGAGACCTTGCTGATAACAACCGGGGCGTGGCGTGAGATTGCGTCGGAGCCGGTAGGAAGATGTTGAGACTTCCCCGTCAAGGTTCGAATTTTCAACCCGGCACACAGGACAAACCTGACTTTAAGGTGAAATTTTGTTTTGTAGATCATCCTTATATACAGGCATATACTGCATTTAAATAAAGGTCGTTGGTAAAATCATGAACTACAACCAGTTAGCGGAAGTCGATAGTGGAAGGGAAAACACTGGAGTCCTTTGTTAAAGTAAAGGCGTAAATCAGTGCCTTTAGTAAATATAAATGGGATTAGTCAAAATAAACATTGATTTATGAAGGGGAACACAATGTTCTTGGTTTCTGATGAAGATTTAAAGGCTTTGTGGCCAAGTTTCTGGATGATACAAAGATAGCTAGTGGTGTTGAGGAAGAAAGGAGTTTGCAGAAGGACTTGGATAGGTTGAGGCACGTCAAAAGTGGCAGATGAAATACAGCACTGGGAAGTGTGCCGTGGAAGGAATAAAGACAGACCATCTTCTAAATGGGGAAAGAATTCAGAGAGCAGATCCAAAGTGTCTTGGGAGTCCCAGTGCAGGATTCCCTACAGGTTACCTTGCAGGTTAAGTCAATAATAAGGAAGGCAAATGCAATGTTAGCATTAATTTTGAGAGGAACAGAATGTAAAGGCAAAGATGTAATGGTGAGGCTTTATAAGGCATGGAACATGGAACACTACATCAGAATACAGGCCCTATGGCCCTCAATGTTGTGCCGACCCATATATCCGTTCCTTAAAAAAAGTACAAAATGCTCCCTAACCCTCTATTTTGTGCCTAAGAGTCTCTTAAAGGTTTCAGCCTCCAACCACCACCCCCACCAAGGAATTCCAGGCACCCACAACTCTGCATACAAAAACCTTACCCCAATGTCTCCCATAAACCACCCTCCCTTCATTTTGTTCGCACGTCCCCTCGTGTTGGCTGATCCTGCACTGGAAAACAGGTGCTGGCGGTCCACCCTGTCTATGCCCCTCAATTGCGTAGACCTCTATCAAATCTCCTCGCATCCTGCTATGCTCGGAAGAGAAAGGTCTCAGCTCTGCTAATCTTGTCTCATAAGGATTGGTTTTCCAATCCAGGCAACATCCTGGTAAATCTCTGTATGAGTAGTTTTGGGCCCAATATCAAGGGAAGGATGTTCCTGTACTGGAGAGGGCTGTGAGAATGATCCCAGGAACAAAAGGGTTAAGAGTGGGCGCCAGAAACAGTTAATGTATGTTCGAAAGCTCTGGGCTTCCTCAGCCATCTGTTGTATTGGATACATTATCCCTGGCTAAAGAAATTGCACCTCATCTCTGTTCTAAAGGGGCATCTTTATTCTGAGACTGTGCCCTCTGGCCCTAGACTCTCTACTACTATCTATTGAGACAGATTATGTTATATTTTATATTGTATATAGATATGTTTTAAAGGAGATAAATTGTGTTTTTTTTTAAAAGTGTAGGTCACAAACAAACACTACACAGATCTCATTTAAAATGGCAGAGCTCTGCTCCAGCCAGACAGTCCAGACTCCCAGGGTCTTTGCAAAGACAATGGAAACTGCTTTGATGAAGGACTTCACAAGTAGGTGTTAATTGGACATGGTGTGGAGTAATGGGTTATTGTTTTGGAAAGCAACAGATGAATGGACTCAGAAGAGAGAGAAAGAGAGAGAGAGAGAGAGAGAGAGAGAGAGAGAGAGAGAGAGAGAGAGAAGAGAGAATTCAGTTCTACAGTTCAGTAGCAGCAGCTGGGACTGGAATAGGACAAGCTGGCAAGCTTGCGGAAAACCCTCATTTTGAAGATGGGTTGTGAGTTCTTAGTTCAGCTGGTCAAAGCCCTTGTGGTCCATACAAGAGGAGATGACTGGCTGTATAATGCTTCGCTTGAAATAAGAGAAACAAAAAAGAACTCTGTGGTGAGCTGAAAGAAAGAGGTTATCATATGGAGAACCCTGATGGGGAAAGTTTCTTCCGCAAGACACTGAAGAGGCTGATCAGAAAGAATCAGTTTGTGTCCAACGATCAACAAATCTCTCTCTCTGAAAACTGATAAGAATCTTCATGAGCGGTAACCATTTACCTTTCAAGCACCAAAGCCTGGTGAAATACATAAATGTTAAATTCTGTGCACAGTACAAGAATGACCTGATACTGATGAACTTGGAGGAGTGAGAAGTGAGATTGGACTGTGAATCAAAGAAATTTTCTGAACTTACACACACACATTACATACACGTGCGCTTAGAATTAGAAGGGGTTAAGTTAATAGCAATAAGTTAAAATTTGATTCTGTTTTCATGTTTAAAGATAACTTAAAGCAACTTTTGTTTAAGTAACCATTTGTCTTGGTGAATTTCTATTGCTGGTGGGTTTTAGGGTCCTCTGGGCTCGTAACACTATCCCTGTCAATATTAGGTAGGTTTCAATGAGATCCCACCTCATCATTCCAGACTCCAGCAAGTACAGGCACTGGTGTCACTAAATGGTGCGGACCTCACTGGGTGAGCCAAAATGACTGTCTATAACATTTTTGTGCAATGTTTCAGCAGAAGTTTACTATTTTTTAAAAATTAAAATATCCCTGTCGTTAGTTTCTAACATCAAAAACATTTTTAGTCAACCCAGCTTACATGTATCAATAGCCCTACAAGGCTGAAACTTGATGCTCATTTACTTTTTGAACCTTCTAACACGGTCCGGTCAGAGCTCTCGTTATTCCCCAATGACAACGATCATTCAGATCACGTGGTTTCGTCTGCGCACGCCATCAGCCGACGCTGTTGTTTTCGTTGCTGCCAGTGTTTTTATAGTCACTGATTTTCTCAAATTTTCTGGTATTTTGGCTACAATATCGTGGTATTTGTGAACCGATATCAATAACTTTTTTGAGAAATTTAAAAAAATCAAAAAAAGGTTTCTGCTCAGTTACTAATAATGTAATTCAACGTAGAAAGATTTTACAAAACAATTCTGTTGCTAGTATTCCTGTAATCTAAGAAATATTACATTTAAGGAATTTACAACTATATTTATCACATATAATTCTATATTTTTTACAACTATATATGGGGGAGGAGGGTGTTACTGCACATAGTGAAGCCACTGAGTACAGGCCTGGCTGGAGGTGGGTGTACGTATGTGTCAGAACATATAGTGCATTTATTGTGGTTGCAGCATCGAGTCTAAGAGGATGGAGAGATGGGGCGAGGGGGTGCGGAGGAGGGAAGAATATGGAGAGATGGATTGGCAAATCAGTCCTCTTCAGCAGGTTGATTTTGGAAGCTAAGCCAGCTCAGGCCTGTCCAGTACTGTCCAACGGAGAGATTGTCTGGGGATACCATCAAAAATACCACGTATGTGGAGTTGACAAGTACCTATACCATTTGCTGCGGCCTCCCCTCTAACCCCCACATCATGTACAACCACATGACGCACTCCTAATTAAAGTTGTGACAAAGTTGTAAGAATAGAGAAACTGCTAAGGATTTAGTAAAGGCTTCACAAACCCACACTTGGATGTCAATAAAACCATTTAATTAAAAAATTTAATCCTATGCTTTAATCATTGGTTTTGGAATTCAAAAGCAAGTATTCCACGACGAACCAATACAGTTGTACTCCAGATGTTGTCTGACCAATGCTCAACAGAACCGAGGGGAGGAAACAGAAAGCAATAGTGGAGGGGCTCAAGGAACAGAGATGGTTTGCAGAACGAGCTCGAGAAAGATTAACCAGTAAAATGGAAGCAATCGATATTTTGGAGGAGTTGGATAGGAGAGGCCATTTTCACTGGCAGAAGGGTTGGCCACATTAGTGTATGGACACATTAATTCTTTGGACTCCATGTCAGTTTTCAGGAACTAGCAATAAGCATATATTCTACATGTCCCCGATTTCCCGGACTGGTTCATACTCATGGACCCAGGCTGGAGTATATATGATGAAAGGTTAAAAAATGGGCAGAGTCCAGAGGGTTAAAACAGTGGTTCTCAACCTTTTTCTGTCCACTCACACCCCACTTTAAGTAATCCCTATGCCATTGATGCTCTGTGATTAGGAAGGGATGGCTTAAGGTGGGATGGGATTGGGAAGGGAAGGTTGAGAATCGCTGCTCCAGACCCAATTGTTACTGAAACATTTGGCTTGAGAAAAATTGTCATTGGCCCATTTCCTTTGGAGCTATGAAACCCTGCACATAACGAGTCCATGAGGGATGATTAAAACAGTGATTTACAAACCTTAAGCAACACAGGGCACCAATGGCATAGGGATTACTTAAAGCGGGCTAGGAGTGGACAGAAAAAGGTTGAGAACCACTGGGTTAAACCGTCTGCTCCTTGTGGTTCTTCCCATTTAAATATTTTTACTTAAATGTCAGCAAATTAATGCCTCACAAAGAAGTCCCGGCCACAGATAAACGTACATCCTGTTTATATTAGGGGGAAGAAAAACCAGCCTTGCTACCCATCAAAGAGCACAGGAGAGGTGGAGAGGGATTCATTATGAAATCCTTTCAAAGGACTGGCAGAGTTCCATTGGTAGGAGTTATTTTCCCTGTGTGATCTTACTGTTTAAATGTCATGAAATGTAGAGCATTGCACATACATTATTTCACCCTTGCAGATGAACCACTCAGCAAGTGCGCAAATTCCACATTACCCAAACTACACACTTCCCAAAATGCCCTTACCTGCAGTCTCTACCACAGTAACCAGCTACGGAATCATCCCAACCAATTAAGATGCCAATTTACATTTGAAGGAAAAACCATGCTTAAATCAGAAGGCAGTGTCCATTATAAAGATATATAATTTTCACAGGCACCGCGTAAATGACTTGTTATCCAGATGTTTTTACGAAAGGTTGAGGGGGAACATTAGGGGGAAGTTCTTCACTCATGGAGTGCGGAATGAGCTGCCATCTGATGTGGTGAATGCGGGCTCGATTGTGTAAATTGGATAGGTATGTGGATGCGAGAGGCCCTGGAGGGCCAGTGGGACCAGGGTTGGCACAGACTAGAAGGGCCAAATGGCCATTTGCTGTGCTGTGGTCCTACACACAAGCAAACCCACCAGATTTAAATCCACAGTTATGTAGAGCAGATTTGTTTCAAATTTAAAACTTTTTACATTTAATTTAAAAAAATCTAGACAGCTCTGTAACAGGGCCATTTCACCCCACGAGTCTATTCTGCCCAATTTACACCCCAAATCCCCCCGGTACGTTTTGAAGGGTGGGAGAAAACCAGAGCCCCTGGAGAAAACCATGGAGACGCAGGGAGAACGTGCAAACTCCTTACAGAGAGCGTGGGATTAGAATCCTGATCCGGTCCCGATAGCTGACGCTGTACAGGCGCAGCGCTAACCACTACATGAGCTGCACTGTCCCTTATATGCAGCCCCTATCCTCAAGGGCCCCCACCACCCAGGCCGCGCCCTCTTCACTGCTACCATCGGGAAGGAGGTACAGGAGCCTGAAGACGAGCACCCAGCGGCACAAGGACAGTTCCTTCCCCTCCGCCATCAGATTCCTGAATGAACAATGAACACCAGACACTGCCTCACTTTGTCTTTTTCTTGCTCTATTTTAATTTATTTTGCAAGGCGTTTCCACTTTGACGCTGCCGCAAAACAACAAATTTCGTGACAGGTTCAGGACAATAAATTCTAATTCAGATTCTGATATAACAGCTTTCATTAATCATCCTCTTTTACAGGGAGTCAGTGCAAATCCTTTGATATTTGAATCACCACACAAGTTCTATCCAACAGGCAACTTAGAATTTGATCCCTTCTGAAATACAGCCAACAAGCATTTGCCCTCAACACGATCTTTATTTCTACAAGTCTTCAACATTGTGAAAAGGTGTTCAAGACAAACACATGTAAACAAAATAACACACAATGCCTGAACTAGAAGTCCCAGAGCAATTTATGGCCAAATTAACCACTGTTTCAATTTCGGAGACATGGCAGATAACTTGCAAACCAATGATTGTTAAAAATAATACCACTGCAAACCTGGCTGAGAGGTAAATATCGTCCAGGTTACCAGAAAGGCCAGGGAGATTAAAGAGAGTATAATCAACCACCAAACACATACTGCTAAAGATCAAGCAGTATTCCTGGAGGCAGAGAGAGAGAGTGGACACATTGTCAGGTACAACCAGATGAAACTGCCCAAAGCATGGAAACACAAAACCAGACAACGCACACATACAGACCAACAGTACATATGGAGGACAAATATCCAGGGGTCTTCAAACTTTTTCTTTCCACACACATACCACCACAAAGTAATCCCTTACTAATCAAAGAGAAGCAATGGCATAGGGATTATTAAGGTGGGATGTGAGTGGGAAGGGAAGGTTGAGAATCACTGCTCTAGACCCGATTGTTACTGAAATATTTTGCTTGAGAAAAATTGTTGATGGCCCATTTCCTTTAGAGTTCTGGAACCGTGCACATAACGAGTCAATGAGGGACGATTAAAATAGTGGTTTTCAAACTTCTTCTTTCCACTCACATCCCACCTTAAGCAATCACAGAGCACCAATGGTATAGGTGGCGTGAGTAGAAAGAAGTTTGTAAACCACTGGTTCATTCAAACAATTACGGGAGTCTTGGCAGGTCAGTGTGACCTGTTCCTTCAATCATTCAGTTTTCTCGCCGCCTGTAGGAAGAAGCTATTTCTCAGCCTGGTGGTGCCGGCTCTGATACTCCTGTACCCCTTTCCCGATGGGAGCAGCCGAAAGATGTCGCGCACTAGGTCGAGAGCTTGCATCAGGGCTGAGAGTGGAGAGGGGAGTGAGGCGAGAGGAAGAGGAGAGGCAGGGCCTGGCCTGGCCTAGATGAAACTATGGGTGGAGAGTGCAGACAGTGGACTGAACATAGAACATCACAGGCCCTTTGACCCACACTGTTGCGCTCTGATATAAATTGACTCTACAACAATTTAATCCTTCCCTATGTCACATCCACGACTCTCCATTGAAGAACCTTTTGAATGTTCCTATTGTACCAGCCTCTACCACCACCCCTGGCAATGCATTCCAGGCATCCACCACTCTCAGATTTAAAAACCTACCTCCCCTAAACTGTCCTCCACTCTATTTAAACCAATGTCCTAAACATTTGTCCACTCACTTTAATCAGCTCAGAAGTATTCGGTTAAATTTTGGGAAGGATTTCATGGACCAGTACCAAGTACTCCATACAACTGATTCTAGAATACCAGGAATCTCAGAGTGAAACTGAGATTGCAATAAAGTAATCAAAATGCTGCAGGAACTCAGCCAATCTTTTTTTTCCCAGTGTCTATCGGAGGCAAAGATTTCGGGCCTAAGCAAAGTCTCGCCTTCCCTCCGTACTGGACATACCCGAGGATAACACCTTTCCTGCTCTGGCTTCAACTTGTGTCCTAGTAATTCATTGAGTCAATAAACATTTAACCCTTTGCTTTCATGCTGTTTCTTTGAAAGCCTTTGTTTCTCCACAACCCTTTATTTAACTAAATATTTACTCATTTCCTTTTGAAGTTGTATTCATGTCATTAATAATTTGCTGCAATTCTATCCAATAATTTCACCTCAGTTAATCAGTGACTACAGTTTCTCCTTACTTACTCTCTCAAAACCCACTAAGATTCTGAACAGTTAAAAAGCTCCAAACAAGTTGTCTGTGACTCTAAGCTATTCTCCACCTTTGTAATCCTGTAAAAACATATTTAAATAATATTGCCAACCATTCTTTCCCAATCTTCTCTGAATGTTGAACAGCTAGAAGAATGATCTTATACATCATCATTCAGTTGCCCTGCCGTTCGGCCTGGGCCATCGCGTCACTCCTTCCCTCACGGTCTCTGACCCTCCGAATTGTAGTTGTTGCCTCCCCTGTTCTCCTTCGGCAAAGGCTCCGTCTTTGAGCTGAGACCGCCGTCGATGTTGGGTTCACGATCCTGAAGTGGTTTCCCGTTCCCTTCTTCAGTTGCAGTTGATCTGCCCAGCGTTTTTTCGTTTTACAATCATAAATTCCAATTTGTAAAAGCTGCCTTTTGAAAACCATCCAATGGCTTCACTGATTGGGGGGGGGGGAGGGCTAAACAGGTGCTACACCTTGCCCAAGAGTGACCTGTTGGCTATCGGACGGAAAGAGCACCTCACACCCCCTTTTGCTGAGCGACTAAGCAGCACTGACACCGAAAATCTTGCACAATTGCCCCTCGTGTGGTCACGTGCCTGGGGCTCACCAATCTTGGTTGAAAAAAATGATTGAGGGCCTTTTCCAACCAGCGCACAGGATCTTTGGCAAACTACCATCAGGAACGAATCAGGACTAGCAGGCGGGGGAATAGCCTCTTCCCGCAGGCTGTGGGATTGATGAACAGCTTCCTGTAGCCGAGTAAATCATCCCAAAACATTTATATCTATTTATTTTAAACTACAAAAGATGGCAGCGCTGCGGGAGTGAGGCTGCAGTGCTTCCGTGGGGTGCAGCCACCCAGCCGACTGCCGTCGACTCCGCGCGGTGTTCGAATCCATTGGTGGTTTCAGTTTAATCCCCCCCACCCGACCGCGGGGGTCCGCGTCCAAGATGGCGGCGCCTGTTAAGTCAGCAGCAATAACGAGGGTCTGCAGGCTCCAGGAAAAGGAGAGGGACTGGACCAGGGCACCAGAGGACGGGAAGACCCCACCCCCCCACCTGAGAAGGAGAAGCGCAGGAGAGGACCATGGCGGCGGGCCAGTGAGAGAGCAGTGTATTCCTTGAGGCGAGGAACCCGCGGAAGCTGGGGGCTGTTGGAGATTTGCTCGAACTGGCTGGAGGGGGTACCAGGTATCGGAACCGGGATGCAAGGGTGCCGCAGGGTTCCTGGCCGTGCCAGAGGATGGGATCTGGAGCTCGGGTTGCAAATGATTTGGACTGGACTCTGAGTGTCTGTGGGGCCCGTGGAAGCAAATCTATGGACACTCGATGACTGGGAGGAGGGAGCATCAAAAAAAAATTTCTTGTGATGACAACTGTTTTATTACTATTATAATAGATTAAATTTTGAATGTATGTGGTTATCGTGCGTGTGTGCATGTGTGCGTGTGCGTGCATGCGTGTGTGCGTGCGTGCGTGCGTGCGTGCGTGCGTGCGTGCGTGCGTGCGTGCGTGTACTGTAGTCCAGAGGAATGCTGGCTCGTCTGGTTGTATAAGCCCAGTCAGATGAAAATGAACTGGAAATTGTTCACCACTCTGTTAGAGGCCACTATCCCAGAAGTTCCTGTTTCGTCACAGCCTGCTACACGATAACACAGGACGTTCTCACAAGACTGCGGATGCTGGAGGGTCTCAGGAGGAGGGAAAGAAAACAACTGGCTTGAGGGGCTCCAAGTAGCGGCAGAGGTGAAAAAAAAACCCAGAATGGTCAACGTTTCAGGCTGAAACCCTACAACAAGACTGTCGTGTTATGACTTTCTTCCAGGGTTTGGTTCACTGGTGCCTCAATCCCTTTTACAGCCCAGGCTTTCCTCATTAAATTATTCAGTCCATCTTTCATACAAATCTCATTCCCCCGCCCCACTTTAATTACCTGCAATCACAAGCACTTCTTTGTAATTGAGATTTTTAAAAAATGTGGTGGAGAAACTCAACAGTGAAATAGCGTAATTTATAAAGCAAAGATACAGAACCAACAGTTCGGGCTTGAGCCCCTTCATCAAGGTACCAAGAAAAAAATGCACCTTAGGACGGCATAGTTAGCACAGCGCCAATGACCTAAGATCGAATCCTGCAGCTGTCTAAGGAGTTCGTACGTTCTCCCCGTGTCTGCCTCCAGGTGCTCCCATTCTATTTAAAAGCGTACAGGGGTTGGGCAGCACAGCCTGGTGGGCTGGACGTTGTGCTGAATGCCTCATTTTTAAAAAAAAAAATCCTAATTTATTTTTATTTCAGCTTTACAACTTTTGAAATAAAAAAACTGAATATAAAATTCAATACACTGCAGCACAGAAAGCAGGCCCTTCAGCCCTTCTAGCCTGTCCCAAACTATTATTTTGCCTCGTCCCACTGACCCGCACCCAGTCCGTACCCCTCCCATTCACGCACCTGTGAAATTTTTGTTTTCTTAAGAAAAGTGAGCCCACATCCAGGTGGAAGCTGCCACCACTCTCTGGGTGAAGGAGTTCTCCCTAAACCCCCCCCCCCCCCCCCCTTAACACCATGCCCGCATAGAGCAGCAGTTTTCTCTCCACTCACCTGCCACCTTCGGTAATCTCTGATTAGGTGTACATGAAAGAAAAAGTTTGAAAATCGGCCCTCGTTGACTCGTTATGTGCAGGGGCTCAGAACTCCAAAGGAAACGGGGCAATGACCATTTGTCCCCAGCCGAATATTTCAGTAACAATTGGATCTGGAGCAGCGATTCTCAACCGCCCCCCCCCCCCACCCCCCCCCCCCCCCCCCCCGTCCCACCTTAAGCAACCCCGATCTGTGATTAGGAAGGGATTGCTTAAGGTGGGATGTGAGTGAAAAGAAAAAAGCTGGGCTGGACCTTTCATGAATCTTGACACATATGACTGACCCGATTGAAAAATGTTCCTGCAACTGTCTTGCTTGAAGCCAAGAAATATTTGATGAATTGGGGTGAAGGGTTTGGGAGGAGGGGGGGGGGATGGGGGGGATGAGGGGGGGGTGGGAGTGGAGGGAGCATGGAATCAGTGGTGAGGTGGGATCAGAAGTTGGACAGGTCCATGCATGGACAGGCTAGAAGGGCCGAATGGTTCATTGCATCCTCCTTCCCGGCAGATTCATCCAGCCTCTCTCCGCGGTCAGAGCCGGGACCCCCGAGCGTGTCAGCCCCTCTCCGTTGCGCGCAAGCAAAGGGGAGGGAGGGCACTCACCTGAGCCGCCGCGGGTCCCCGTGTCCACAGCCGGCATGGGGTCGGGGCTTGGGGAGGGACAGCGGCCCCGTCACTGAGCGCTCCCTGCCCTCAGCACCAGCGGGTTCTAACTGACTTCAGACCGCAGGAAAATCCCCGGAAGGCAAGTCACAGGGTGGTTTTAGAAAGAAGAAAACTTAATGGAAAGTTTCACGAACTTCTCCGGGTCCTAACGCCTCCGCCCCGCAGCGCTGATCGAGCTCCATTCATATGGGGGTTTTGAAAAGATACATCTCTGTGGGTTCAGTCAAACCAATGAAAGCAGAGCTCTGATGGATAGGCTTTCCCAGCCTTCCACTGCCATTGATTTTGGACAAGTTCAGGTGGCCAGAATACCCCCTCTGGAAAGCCGCCTGTTCTGCCCTGATGCGGCTCTCGGGTGGCCCCCTGAAAGCGGGGAGCCTGGCCCCCAGGATCACCTCCTCCTGTAGGTATATTCTCCGGCTCGGAGAACCCCCCCGCCCGCCGTCGGGCAGTAGTGGGGCGGCAGCCGGCGCTCCTTCAGCCGGCACGTTCGGGTGACCGAAAGGCGTCTTCCCCGCGGCCACCCGAACCTCCCAGCTGCCCTCCACCCCCCCTCCCCGGCCGCGCCTGCTGGCGCGTGACCTGCGTCCGAGCGCCTGAGAGCGGCTGGACGGAGGGCCCCAGTCCAGAACATTGATCGGGAGATCGATGCACTCCTGTGAAGTTCACTGTTTGACCTGTGTTGTGTTTTTTTTTTACTTCAACCACTGTGTCTGCAAAAATGGAATAAATAGCGTGGAAAACAGAGAGTTTTGTAACAAAAGACAGATGGAATACTGAAATGCAAAATTGTATACTGTCGGGCACTGCCAGTAACCACCAATACTAGACTGAGGGAGCCATAGGCTTTAAGAACCTTGCTGGCCCAGATCTAGGTATAGGAGAGGTGGCTTGGCCTTTATGGCCCAGGACCACGGCGGAGGAGTCATGGGGTATAAGTCATCAGTGGGCGGGCCAGCTCCAGATCATACAGTGGAGGAAACCTATCACCACGTATACCTTCTGCTCGGACATCTCTCGTGTTCCCCCACACCTTGAGGAAGGGCTCAAGCCCGAAATGTTGGTTCTGTCTCTTCCCCTTTGCTACATAAAGGCACTGTTTGTCCTGCTGAGTTTCTCCGGCATTTATGTGTGTGTTTTTTCCCACTTAACCACTGGTGTCGACAGAATCCTGTGTTATACCATTAGAAAAGATTACTTACAGTTTAAGGAATCAGATGGGGAATTTCTATAAGATTTGGGAACTGTGGATGGATTTCGGTCCATCCGCGTCCTCCACATCTCCCACTCCTCTCAATTAACAATTAATATTTCAAAAATAAAATAACTATGGTGACAAAAGTAAAATATAGATTTAGGGGTTTTTCTTTCTTGGGGGAAGAAGGGAGGGGGGTAAGGGAGAAAATATATAATTTTTTTGTATAATTTTGCACTATGTTGTTATATATGTTGAGATAATGTCTGTATTGATGTAAATGATAAATAAAATTTTTTAAAAATCCAGTGTCTGCAGACTTTTGAGTTTTACTGCACATTTAAGGCCTCTTTTGCAATATATTGATTTTTTTTTCTTTCTTTCTGTATTGCTCAGTTTGTCCCTTCATCTGTTTATCTGTGTACCTTGAGTCAGTTTTATTTGCACTACCAATTAGTGGTAGTTCTGCCGCACCCGCAGGAGAAAGGATCTCAGGGTTGTATGTGATGTCATTCTGTACTCTGACAATAAGTCATGTAGCCCTGACGTTTGTCTTTTGCGGACCAGGCAGAATTTCTACTCTACTCCAGAAAAAAGGAGTGCATTCAAAAGAGAGCAATGAAAACAAACAGTGCAAATACAAAAAAAATATTCAATTATAAATAATGTGCCAAGTAAGAGTCTTTAAATGAGTTTGGTGTTGAGGAGTCTGATAGTGGAGGGGCAGCAGCTGTTCCTGAACCTGGTGGTGCGAGTCTTGTGGCACCGATACCTTTTTCCTGAAGGCAACAGCAAGATCAGAGCATGTGCTGGGTTTCTTTGATGATGGCTGCTGCTCTCCGATAGCTACATTCCCTGTAGATGTACTCAATAGTGGAGAGGGTTTTGCCTGTAAAGTTCTGGGCTGTGTCCACTACCTTCTGCAGGGCTTTCCACTCAGGGGTATTGATGTCCCCATACTAGGCCGTGATAAAGCCAGTCAGCACATTTTCCACCACACATCTGTAGAAATTTGCCAGGGTTTCTGATGTCGCACTAAACTTCTGCAAACTCTTGAGGAAGTACAAGCGCTGACGTGCTTACTTCATGATGCCTTTGGTGTGCTGGGTTGAGTCAAGGTCCTCCGATTCTCAGGGATCATCTTCTTCACAGAAATAACATTGGGCAAAGGGCCAGCTGGTTCATTTCTATGTTGGAGTGTGAGTGTGACCATTATCCGGGACACTTGGGAGATCTTCCAGTATAATGAAACCTTGCAGTTGTGCGAGACGGGAGGGCAGATGAGGGTTCAGCTTGGTGTCTCAGAGAAAGTGTCAGGGCAACACTCCCTCCATTGGTCTCAGTGCCTTCCACTTTGCTGTCAGCTCCCAGAACTGTATTGTTTGAATCAATGGTATTCCAGATCAGAGATGCTGAATTCAAAAGAGCTGAAGTCATTGGAAAGGTAAAATATAGAACAGAAAAGGCTGGCAAAATTCACAGGTTGATCAGTTCTGGTTGCTTCTTCACAGGAAGGAGTCCAGGTGCTGAGGACACTTGCCTGGATGTTGCCTGGATTGGAGAACACGTCGAATGAAGCAAATTTGACGGAGCAGGGGGCTTTCCCTTTCGAGTGATGCAGGATGAGTTAACAGAGGTATATGTTACAGGGGTGGCCAAACCGCGGCTTGCGTGCCACTTGCGGCTCTTCGACATGTAATGTGCGGCTAGTGGGAAGGATAGCTGTCGCCAATGGGGAAGGTAGGTGTCTGCAGTGGGGAGGGTAGGTGTTGGCAGCGGGGGAGAGAAGGTGTCGGCAGCGGGGAGGGTGGCTGTCAGTGGGTCTCCAGCTGACTCTCAACAGCTTGCCCCTGCTAGGCACTTCAGGCTGCTACTTTCAGGTGCCTAGGGTGAGCGCTCGGAAGCGGAGAATATACCTCCATGAGGTGGGTTGAGTAAGTACACCTCGGGGACGAGTTCTCCACTTTCAGATGACCTCCCGACAACTGCATTCGGGTAGTTTGGGCGTCTTTACATTCAGGTATTCTGGCAACCTGAAAGGGGCTGTTAACGATAGTGTTAGTGGGTGTGGCTTGTGATCGCATCATTGCTATGGGTGTCAAACATCTGAAGTTTATGGTATGCAGCTCTTATGTTAGACAGGGTGGACAGGCAGCACCTTATTCCTCCAGTGACAACACCAAACACTTCGATTTAATGTGACCAGAGAAAAGCTTAGGGGAGATGTCAGGGATAAACAGAGAGTGGTGGTGCCTGGAATGCATTTCTGGGGCGGTGGTGGAGGCTGGTGCAATGGGGACATTTAAAAAGCATGGATGTAAGAAAAATGGAGGGGTATTGTTACAAGCCCAGAGGACCCCAAAACCCAGCAGCAATAGATATTCATCAAGACAAATGGTTACTTAAACAAAAGTTGCTTTTAATTATCTTTCAACATGGAAATAAAATCAAACTTTAACTTATCATCAACTTATTTAACCTAATTTAACCCCCCTTCTAATTCTAAGCGCAAGTTCAGAAAAGTTCTTTGGTTCACAGTCCAATCTCACTCTCAGGCTATTCTTATACTGTGCACAGAATTTAACATTTATAAAGTTCATCAGGCTTTGGTGCTCAAAAGGTTACCACTCAGGGAGGTTCTTGTCAGTTTTCAGAGAGAGATTTGTTATTCTAGGACATCCACAACTGATGTACATCCACCAGCTACTCCAGTGTCTTGCTGACAAAACTTGCCCCTTCGAGTTCCTTTTTGTTTCTCTTATTCCAAGTGAAACATTAGACAGCCAGTCCTCTCCTCTTGCATGAACCACAAGGGCTTTGACTAGGCCGTCTTCTAAACTGGGGCTTCTTGTCAGCTTGTTCTATTCCAGTCCCAGCTGCTGTCTGCTGGCTGTAACAGTGTAGAAGTGATCTGTGTGTGTGTGTGTGTGTGTGTGTGTGTGTGTGTGTGTGTCTCTCTCTCTCTCTCTCTCTCTCAAAAAGAAAGCCTGTTTGACTCTCTCTGCTTACAAAACCACATGATCCTCTTCTCTTTCATCTGTTGCCTTTGGTAACAACAATCCATTAGTGAAGTCCCTTGAGCACTCTTCAAAGCTCTTGCAAAAGGTGTGAGGCCCTGATATGTCTAGCATTAGCAGAGCTCCAGTATTTCAAATAAGATCTGTTTTAAAGTGTTTGTATGACCTACTCTAACAAACCATTCCCAATTTATCTCTCAAAAGCATATCTATATACTCTGTCACAGTATGGATGGCTGGGATGGAGGGAAGGATTTGATTGTAGGGTTACATAGGTTGGCACAATATCGTGGGCTGAAGGGCTTGTATAGTGTTCTATGTTTTATGTTTCTCCTAGATAATACCAGGACCATTTTATAAAGCATTGTGAAACCAAAATAGTGTAGAATATTACAGAGCATTAATTTTATTAACCTTATATCCTTATTACTACAATGGGGTTCGTAAGTCGAAAAAATCATGTTGAAAAAAAATACCGCATCTACCATTTTTCATAATTAAATTTTGAATACCTTTATTACACAGCTGAAAGCACGCTGGGCATGAAGAACGTTTGAAACATTGAGACTGCGAGTGTGGTTGAGTCAACATCGTGAGGGCGTATGCTGTACGATAAGTCTCGCATGATGCTGCGAACATTGCCCAGCATTGCGAGAGACTAGCAAACCGCAAAGCGCGGGAACAGGTCGGAATTCGAAAGTACGGATTGGAACCCTCGTAACTTTGAAAAATCATAAGTCGGGCCATTGTAAGTAGGGGACCGCCTGCATATTCAAAATAAATACTTGTCAGTGTGTGTTTGAGTGGATTATCAGGAAGTTCTTGAAAATGTTCAGAATAGTTGACAGAAATGGGCTACTGTCAGCATTTCTTCCCCCAAGATTAAAAGTTTAAACTTAAAGCTGCAAAGATTTTTGTTGCAGTTCTTTCTATGCTAAGGAACGTCTTCCTGTGTCCTTTTCAGTTTTCATTGTGGATTATCCAAGCCTTCATGTCTCTAATCTGTAACTTTCAGTTCATTCATCTTTCATGAATATTCTAATCTCTGATTTTGTTTCCAGTGATCTACACCATTCACCCTTTGCAAGAAAGCCACATTTCTATCTTCTTGTTGCTGCCCCACATTCTTTCAATGAGCAGCCCAAATGTGTCAGCGTTTTCGGTCAATCGCTTTGTATCATTATATCTTTCAATTGTGTCTTGCATTCTGATGCTTCAAGACTCTCCCTTCCAACGTGTGCTTGAGAGTTACGTGGGTGGAAACAGTGGCTTCAGCTCTTGTCCGCAGTGACCACGGCATCCATTTGTACTAATTTCTCTCCACAATTCAGATCAACTCCTTCCAGATTCTACCACCTCACCTCCATGCCAGATCAATTTACATTGTCCAAGTGTTACAGAGCCCAGAGGACCCCAAAAACCAGCAGTAATAGATATGCACCACAACACAGGATTGCTTAAACAAAAGTAGTTTTTAATTATATTTGAACAAGAAAACAAACTTTGAACAAGAATTAAACTTTAACTTATTACTTAACCTACCTAACTACTTAATCCCCTCCTCTAATACTAACCGCAGGTGTGCGCAATGTGTATATAAGATAAGTTCTTTGGATCACAGTCCAATCTCACGGGTTGCAGGCAATTCTTGTTCTGTGCATTAACAAAGTTCACCAGTCTTTGGTGCTTAACAGGCAAATGGTAACCACTCAGGAGGGTTCTTGCTGGTTTTCAGAGAGAGATTCCTTTTCCAGGACATCCGCAACTGATTCCTTCTCAATCAGTCTTGCTGACAAAACTTGCTCCCTTCAAGGTTCTCCAGATAATCCTCTTTCTTTCAGGTCACCTTTCAGACCACCAGTCTTCTCCTTGACCAGGCAGCCTTCCAAAGTTTGCCAGCTTGTTCCTCTGGACTCCTCTGTGACTCCTTCTCTCTCACTCCCTCCCTCTCTGAGAGCAAAACTGTTCTGTCCCTGCCTGCAAAGATCACATGCTCTCCCAGGCAAGCTGTACGTTGCTACTCTGCAAAATGCACTCTGTAAAAGTCTTGCAAATATTCTGTGTTTTAAAAT
Organism: Narcine bancroftii; assembly: GCF_036971445.1. Lineage (NCBI taxonomy): Eukaryota > Metazoa > Chordata > Chondrichthyes > Torpediniformes > Narcinidae > Narcine > Narcine bancroftii. Next base: position 17,476,166 of record NC_091479.1, on the reverse strand, counting down.
GTATGTGTGCAAGCTGCTCCAACAGTTCCTCCCAAACCACCTCTAAACACTCTGTCACATTGTATATACTCCAAACTGCAAACTGTTGCTTAGTTTGGCCATCCCATACCTTGCACATTTCTCTGTTCTTTTCTCTTGAAAACGATACCCTGTCATATCGTCACACTTTCTTTTTATTCTTGCATTATCTGCTGTTCAATGTGGAGCCTGAATAGCATATCCTTTCACAAAAGCTCAGTGCCCAAGACAATAAAATCAATTTAACGGACAATCCTGCGGTTGAAGGTGAAGCTACAGCGATCGAGAGGTTTACAAACAGCATAAGATACATTTCACTGCTGGGGATTGGTACATTGACCACCTGGATTGTTTAGGACTGTCGCGTCTTGTGATGAGACTTTCATATATATTTACCACGTTGAGTGAGACCTTGCAGTGAATTAGATTAAACCTTCTCCCCAGCCTTTGAAGCAGAATCCCTGCTTATTACTGATACCTTGTAGAAGGGCTCAGGTCTGAAATATTGGTTATATATCTTGACCTCTTATGGACGCTGCAAGACCTGCTGAGTCCCTCCAGAATTTCTCTGTGTTTCCATCAGTCTAGTATCACCTCCCTCCTCCCCCCCCTTCCCTCAATTGGTCCATATTTATGATTATCCTTTCGGTTAGCGCAACACTGTTACAGCGCCAGCGATCAGGCAGGCTTTCCAACCTCGGGCTGTCTATAAGGAGTTTGTACGTTCTCTCAGTGTTTGTGTGGGTTTCCTCTGAGTGTTTCAGTTTCCTCCTGTTGGGGGGGGGGGGGCGGAGGGTGGTGGTTGTAGGTGATCTGGGTGTAATCGGGCAGCACGGTCTCATGGGCTGAAAGGGCCCGTTACTGTGCTGTATGCTTTAATTTATAAAATGTTTTAAAAATCTTAAGATAAGGATACTTATATATGTACTACATGAATACACTGGCATGGTTTCACCAGTCTCTCACGTTTTGATTCCTTCCTCTTCACAATTAATAAAAAGTACTTGCATTCTAAACTTTTGTGAATCCTGCCCAGGACAGACACCATTGCATTTCTGCCTCTACAATCCCTCACCATTTAAACATGTATGCTTCTTTTTATTTTTCCCACCAATTCCATATTTATGTATGTTAAACTCTATTTGCCAGATATTTTACCCATGTATTCAGCTACCCATACACCTGTGTCACCTGTTTACATCTTCTTCAGAGCTTACTTCACTGGCCCACGACTCCATCGCCAGATCTGACTCAAGCAGAGCCATCAAGTTTGCAGGTGACCCAACAGTCATCGGCCTCATCACTGACAACGATGAGAAGAGGTGAAAAAACTCGTGACATGGTGCGAGAGGAACAACCTGAGTCTCAACGTGGACAAGATGAAGGAGAAGTTAGTGGACTTCAGGAGGACTAGGAACGACCACCCTCCACTGCACATCAACAATTCGGCAGTAGAGAGAGTGGAGAGCACCAAGTTCTTGGACTTCACTTAATTACTGACCTATCGTGGACACCCATCATCTCCTCACTTGTCAGGAAGGCGCAACAGCGACTGCTGAGACTTCCTGAGAAGACTGAAGCGGGCCAGGCTACTGGTCAACATTATGTCAACCTTCTACTGGAGCTCTGTTGACCATGTCCTGGCCGGCTGCATCACAATTGGTTACGGTTGCTGCAGAGAAATGGATTGAGGTCAATCTACAGGACCATAAGAGTGGCAGAGAGGATCACTGGAATCTCCCTCTCAGCTCCATTGAAGTGATCTACCAGGATCGTTGTCTGAAGAGGGCTCAAAAATCTATTGAGGACACATTGTGCATAGGATCTTTCAGCTGCTCCCGTCGGGAAAGAGATTCAGGAGTATCAGTACCTGCACCACCAAGCTGAGGAACAGCTTCTTCCCTTGGGCAGTGAGAGCGCTGAACGACCAAAGGAACAGCTCACACTGACTCTCCGAGACTCTCATATTCACGAAACATTATTTATTTATATGTATATGCGAACATTTGCCCTGCATAGGGCAGCACGGATGGCGTAGCGGTAAATGCAACAATGTTACAGCACCGGCGATCGGGACCGGGGTTCAAATTTTGTGTTGTTTGTAAGGAGTTTGTATGTTCTCCCTGTGGATTTCCCCTGGGTGCTCCGGTTTCCTCCAATCCTTCAAAACATATCGGGGGTTGTCAGTCAATTGGACGGTGTGGACACATGGGCTGAAAGGGCCTGTTACCGTGCCTAAAGAAAATCAACTAAAAATATGTATCACCTGCGTGTTTTGTCTGGTTGTGTGTCTGCGTGCTTTGCACTGAGGACCAGAGAATGCTGTTTTGTTGGGTTGTACTTATGCGATTCATCCCATCCATCCATCCATGGTCCATCCTTTCGCAAGTGAAGATGAACACGGTGCCTTGTAGCTTTTCAGCTTTAGGCACCGTGTGCCAGGGCAAGGACTTGGAGGCGAGTGCTTGCCCAGGACATACGCCTCCCTCTGGGTCCCACACCACTGGGCCTGGCGGTGTGTGAGGCAGACAGCCAGAGTGACGCAGGATTGCCCCGCAGCGGTCTGTTCCAAACAGTGCTCGTTGGCCTTTGTCCTTGTGGATCCTACGCCCACCGAGTTTGCTGCTGCAGGCCGCTAGGGAAACTTTCCCGTGCTCTGTCACAGCTGCCAGCCCCCGCTGCCAGACTGACAGATGCTATTTGCCCATAGCTGAGGCCCTTTCCAGGTACTGACGGCTGGGCGAGCCGAGCCCGGGGATTTGAAGTCACAATTGCCTTCTCCTAACCTTTGCCTGAAGAGGCAAAACCTGCAAGGCAGCAGGTGGTTTGAATTCAGAGTTTACCGTCTCTTAGCCTTTTCCTAAAGAGGCTTTTCCCACAAGGCAGCGGGTGGGATCCAAGTCTTCCAGAACCCCCCCGGTGCAGCTGCAGGATGCTGCCGACTCCCCGGTGTTGATCTAGTTCGGGTTTGCCAGGCTGGCGATGGTGAGGATATCACTGGGCTGGCGGGGACGGGCAGGGGCAGGGGCGACTTACGGGTGGCCAGCGGTCCGGGTCTCCTGGCCAGCTGTCTGATGCACAGCTTTGGGGAGACGGGGTGCTTGACAGGCCTCCAGGCCTCGCTGTTGCCCAGCTAACAATTTGAGTTTATTGTGCAATCAGATGACAATAAACTTTCTCTAATTCATTGATGGAAAAGAAAGTCAAAAATAGGGATTAAGGGTTAAAAAAAACCCAAACAAGTGAAGAAATGTGGAAATGTAATCATCCTTGAGGTCCAGTAATAGTTTCAATGTCACTTCCTGGACCTGTTTCCAAAAGGCTTATTTGTATTGCTTTGTTTTAATTGCTGACTCAAATACTTCCAGCAAATGTTTACCGTTTCAGGGATCGTTTTCCAAATTGTGGCTGCTAGAAGAATTCCCCACCTACTACTTTATTGCAGGATTGGCCTGGGGTAGGGGTCGACCCACAGATCTGTGACCTTGGCGGTGGAACAGCGAGGGCCTCGGGGGCTGAAGATCCCACGCGGGCTGCAGGCGACTGTGGTTGAGGGACTCGCACCAGGCTGTGGACCGGCTAGAGGGGGGCCGCCGATGGTTTGGACTGAAGGCTGCGTGGATGCAGAGACTGTGGGAGTGCTGGAGGGGAAGCCACAGACACTCAGTGACTCTGTGGGGGGGGGGGGGGTGCGGGGCAGGCTTCTCATTCTCTGGCTGTAAGGGGCGCTGGGCAATTTCTGCTGATGGCGAATCTTTGTTTGCCTTATGGTAGACGAAAGGAAATTTTGTGTAATATTGCATGTTCTGTTTTATTGCATGACAATAAAATAATCTTGAATCTTGAGTAACCAAGATTAAATTCCAAGATGCTTTTGTGAGGAATTTCTGGAAAAGACAATATCATAATATTGTGTATACTTGTGAAATTTTCAATGTAGTATAGTAGTTGACACACCCTTTTTTTTTAGGCCTGAAAATGTGGTCCAAAAAATTTGCTAATTATACAAGTATACAGTACATGGATTTTTTTCTGCACTCGTTTCTGTGGAAAATATTAGCAATGAGAGAAAAAGGTTTTATTCTGTTTGCATTACTGAAGACTGAGGCAATTCAGTACAACCTCCAGGAATGTTGGCAAGCCAAAGTTCGACTCCATTCTGCCCATTACCGTGAGCTGTGATTACTTACATTTTTGTATTTGACTATTGGCAGAACATAACATAGTGTAACATAACCGTCATAGCAGTGTATTGGGAAATACGCATCCTCGTGTTTCATGACTCACGTAACCACAGCTTTGACTTTTATACTTTACACCAGGATGTATTATGTTGAATTTCTTAATGTTAAATTAGTCTGTCAGCTGTGGTTCACTTGTTGTGAATCACAGATTGTGGCCTCAAGTCCCAACAGGTTTGAACATATAATCCAGTCTGAGGGTTTGTCCTAATAAAGTCAAGTTCAAGTTTATTGCATGAGTACAACCCGACGAAGTAGCGTTCTTGGGAGAAACACAACCAGATGTAACACATAAGGTAAAGGTTCCTTATTGTCACCTAATACTAGATTTAGAATGTAACATACATGGAATTCTCTAACTTTTTGTCCACTGAAAGGCAGACAGAGTCGCCACTTTGTCCAGCGCCCCTCTCAGAAACCTACAGTAGCACCTGGTGTTCCGAGGCGGTCTCCCCTCCCAAGTACTGAGCCTGCTTAGTTTCTAAGATCAGACTGGCTAATAGCCAGGTGTAGACTGGTTATTAGGTGCTGACAACATTAATATACAAATAAATATTGTTTCATCGATTTGAGAGTCTCGGATGGTCAGTGCGAGCCGTTCCTTTGGTCGTTCAGCGTTCTCACTGCCCGTGGGAAGAAGCTGTTCTCAGCCAGGTGGCGCTGGCTCTGATACTGCTGGGTAAAATACAGTATGAACACCAGTATGAACTAGCTAGTGGTTGGGCACGAACCAGTCCAGGAAATCGGGGACATGTAGTATATATTATTGCTTATTGCTAGTTCCTGAAAACGGACATGAGGTCCAAAGGATTAATGTGTCCATACACTAACATGGCCGACCCTTCTGCCAGTGGAAATGGCCTCTCCTATCCAAAATATCAATTGCTTCCATTTTACTGGTTAATCTTTCTTGAGCTCGTTCTTCAAACCATCTCTGTTCCTTGAGCCCCTCCACTATTGCTTTCTGTTTCCTCCCCTCGGTTCTGTCGAGCATTGGTCAGACAGCATCTGGAGTACAACTGCATTGGTTCGTCATGGAATACTTGCTTTGGAATTCCAAAACCAATGATAAAGCATAGGATTTCATTTTTATTGAAATGATTTTATTGACAAGTGTGGGTTTGTGAAGCCTTTCCTAAATCCTTCGCAGTTTCTCTATTCTTACAACTTTAACTAGGAGTGCATCATGTGGTTGTACATGATGTGGGGGTTGGAGGGGAGGCCGCAGCAAGTGGTATAGGTACTTGTCAACTCCACGTACACAATAAGTCCAGGTTTATGTGTCCCAAGTAGTGTGAACACCAGGGTCAGCATCTGGATTTTATTTCCCAAATCTTTCGACTTCCATTCTTTAAGATGCCCTGAAGCTCATATTTAGTTCTGCTTCAGAATTTGGACTGGAAGTGACTCAAGACGTTTCACAACATTAAAAGGTCAAAGTCATAATCAAGTTTATTGTCATCTGATTGTACAACCCGACGAAACTGCGTTCTCCAGTCCTTGGTGCAAAACACGCAGACATAATATGCATACAGACAAATTATACATAGTATTCATATATACAAATAAATATTCGTTCATGAATATGGGAGTCTCAGATGGTTAGTGTGAGCTGTTCCTTTGGTCATTCAGCGTCCTCGCTGCCCGTGGGAAGAAGCTGTTCCTCAGCCTGGTGGTGCTGGCTCTGATCCTCCTGGCTCTCTTCCCCGATGAGAGCAGCCGCAAGATGGTGTATGCGGGGTGGAAGGGGGTCCTGAATAATATTGCACGGCCTCTTCAGACAACGATCCCGGTAGATCACGACCTCTGCCGCTCTTACGGTCCTGCGGATTGACCTCCGATCCATTTCCCTGCAGCAACCAAATTGCACTGTGATGTAGCCTGAAGAAGGTTGGCGTAGCCTTGCCTGCTTCAGTCTTCTCAGGGAGTGCAGTCGCTGTTGTGCCTTCCTGACAAGTGAGGAGATGTTGTGTGTCCACGATAGGTCACTAGTGACGTGAACTCCATTCCCTGTACTAAGAGTCTCAACGTGAAAGATGAACTCTGTTTCTCTTTCCACGCACACTGCCTGGCCTCCTGAATGTTTACCACACTTCGTGTTTTTATTTCTAACTCATCTGTCTCTAGTTTTGTCGACACCCAAATTTTAAAATTCTCTCATCTTAAATTCTATTTCTTCCTCCAACGGCAGAAATCTCCTTCCTCCTCCATCTTCACACCGTTGCTGTTATTCAGCCATTGTTAACCTACGGTTAGTGTAACGCTATTACGGCGCCAGCGACCTGTGTTCAAATCTGGCACTGTCTGTAAAGAGTTTGTCTGTCCTCTCCGGTCTGTGTGGGTTTCCTCCAGGTGCTCTGGTCAGACCGATCAGAACATACCGGGGGTTGTCGGTCAATTAGGTGTCATTGGGCGGCACAGACTGGAAGGCCAAAAGAGCCTGTTACCGTGCTAATTTCATGTCTATTGTCTCAGCTGATGTGACCATCCTAATAGTGCAGTGATTTCCCATCATCAAATGTAAACACGCTCTTCTTCACCCAAACAAATGCTTTTTGCCTTCCAATTTTTGAAGCAACCATTATTAAATGTAATGGAAATTTAAAAAGGAGATTGTGAGGATTTCAGGCATTGCCGTGAACCTACTGGTCAAATTGGTTTGTTTCTGTCAAGTTCTTGTATCTAATGCCACATTCTGATGGCCTTCAAATGCCACGAGTGTCATCTCAATTCTTGCCGACTACCGCATAAACCGTGGAAGGCGCGAATCTGAGGAACCTTGCATCATTCTTGAAGGTCCACGAAGAGCAAAAGGTGGGTCAACAAAAGAACCATAGAACACGACTGCAAAGAAGCAGGCCCTTTGCCCCCTTCTAGTCTGTGCTGAACTACTTCTTTTCTTTGGCTTGGCTTCGCGGACGAAGATTTATGGAGGGGGTAAAAGTCCACGTCAGCTGCAGGCTCGTTTCTGGCTGACAAGTCCGATGCGGGACAGGCAGACACGGTTGCAGTGGTTGCAAGGGAACATTGGTGGGTCGGGGTTAGGTGTTGGGTTTTTCCTCCTTTGCCTTTTGTCAGTGAGGTGGGCTCTGCGGTCTTCTTCAAAGGAGGTTGCTGCAGTCCCTATCCCATTCACGTACCTGTCCAAATTTTTATTAAGAGGAAGTGTTTACTGGAGGTGTGCAAACTATTGGAGAGGATTCCTAAGGATAAGATCTGTGAGCATTTGGAGAAGTTCAGTCTACTCATGGCTTTGTGAAGGGAAGGTCGTGCCTCACGAGTCTAATTGTAATTGTGTTTTTAAAAATATAAAATACATAACAAGGAAGTGTCCATTGAGTTGGTGTGGACAGAAGTCAGAAATAGGAAGGGAGCTACCACTGTGCTGGGAGTAGTCTATAGGGCCCCCAAATCACCCTTGGGACACAGAGAAACAGGTGTGCAGGTTTTGGAATGGTGCAGAAGTTACAGGGTTGTTATTATGGGAGACTTCAACTTCCCTAATACTGACGGGCACTTCCTGACTGCAAGAAGGATAGATGGGGCTGAATTTGTCAGGTGTACTCAAGAAGGATTCCCGACGGAATACATTTATTCATTTCCAAGTACCATTGCTGTACTCTCAGGCTCTCTTCTGATTTCCAAGTTGACATTATACATTTTTTTGCTACAGCTAAGGCTATCATTTTTTTAAAAAAACTTTATTTATTCATTCAAAATACAGATAAGTAACATATATAACAATAAACTAAACATGAACGATATATTTTATTTATATAAAATAAAAAAGAGAAGAAAAAAAAGGACACCCCCCCCTTTTCAGCCAACTCTCCTAAGGAGAGCCATAAAGAAAGAAAAAAAAAGAAAAAATAAATATACATATTAAGATCTAATCAATGTAAATCGAAATGTAAATATTCTGAATATAACAACCACTTATTAATAAGAAAACTATAATTATCACGTGAAACATATGTGATTTTTCCATTATTAAACAATATTTCATCTCATTATGCCATCTATTAACATCAATCATATTCGTATCTTTCCACGTACTAACAATACATTTTTTTTACTACAGATAATGCTAAATATACAAAAGCAAGTTGAAATTTATCTAATCCCAGACCTTTCAAAGGTTGCAAACTACCCAATAAAAATACTGTCGGATGTAAAAGTATCTTAATCTTATACAGGAATTCCAGAAACAATTGTACTTTCTTCCAAAAAGACATGACCAAACCGTGTGAAAAAAAGTTCCAGCGGTGTTACCACATCTAAAACACAAATCTAATTCATGAAAACCATTTTAGCTAAGGCTATCATAATAAATCTTTTTTGCGCTTCATCCAGTTTGAGGCCTAATTCCTTACTTCTTATATTACTTAGAAGAAAGATCTCTGGATTTTTTGGTAAGTTGCTTTTTGTGATTTTATTTAATACCTGATTTAGATCTTCCCAAAACTTTTCCACTTTCTCACATGCCCAAATTGCATGTCCTGTTGTTCCCGTTTCCTTCTTACAGCGAAAACATCTGTCTGACACTGTTGGGTCCCATTTATTTAACTTTTGAGGTGTGATGTGTAGCCTGTGTATCCAGTTATATTGTATCATGCGTAACCTCGTGTTTATTGTATTTCTCATAGTTCCGGAGCATAGCTTCTCCCATGTTTCATTCTTTATCTTTATGTTTAGATCTTGTTCCCATGTTTGTTTGGGTTTACAGCTTGTTTCCTTGTTCTCTTTCTCTTGTAGTTTGATGTACATGTTTGTTATAAATCTTTTAATTATCATTGTGTCTGTAATCACATATTCAAAGCTGCTTCCTCTGGTAACCTCAGTCTACTTCCCAATTTGTCCTTCAACTAGGTTTTCAGTTGGTGATATGCAAACATTGTACCGTGAGTTATTCCATATTTGTCCTTCATTTGTTCAAATGATAATAAATTATTTCCCAAAAAACAATTTTCTATTCTTTTCATTCCTTTTCTCTCCCATTCTCTAAAGGAAAGGTTATCTATTGTGAAAGGGATTAGTTGATTTTGCGTCAATAATAATTTTGGTAGTTGATCATTTGTTTTATTCCTTTCCATGTGAATCTTCTTCCAAATGTTGAGCAGATGATCCAGTACTGGTGAACTTCTATATTGCACCACTTTTTCATCCCACTTATAGAGTATATGTGCTGGTACCTTCTCTCCTATTTTATCTAGCTCTATCCTGGTCCAATCTGGTTTTTCCCTTGTTTGATAAAAATCTGATAGGTATCTTAAATGTGCTGCTCTATAATAATTCTTAAAGTTCGGTAAAATAACATATAATTTAAGAAATAACATCACAGTATTTGAACAAATTTTGGAACCGTACATGGAACACAACAGAGAAGTCCTACCGTGGACTTCCACCACCTAAAATGACAGAAGGAGAAGAAGACGAAATGAACTGACCCAGTGTGTAAAAGTAGATGACATAATTTTCCTGTTGTTTTTCATTGTGTGATGACATTGTTTAATGGGTTTAATGTATCATATATGTTGAGAGGGTTTGGAGGTGGGGTGGGAAGGAGGGAGGGAAGGGAGGGGGGAAAAGGGGAGAAAATGACACTGTGTATATTCAAGAGGGAAATGTTTGTGTGTATTTTGGTTAATATGGTTCATAGTGTGAAAAATAAATTTTAAAAAAAGTAGGATTCCCGACACAGCCGACGAGAGGAGAGGGCACACTGGATCTAATTCTGGGTATTGAACCTGGTCAGGTGGTGGACCTCTCGGTGGGGGAGCATTTCGGTGAGAGTGACCACAACTCTCTGAGCTGTAGTATAGCCATGGATAAGGACAAAAGCAGACAAAATGGAAAAGTGTTCTATTGGGGAAGGGCTAATTTATGATGGGATGAGGTGGGAACTAACGAGAGTGAATTGGAAACAGATGTTCAAAGGTGAAAGCACGGAACTAATGTGGAGGAAGTTTTGGGACCATGTGCTGGGATCAGGATAGGTTTGTCCCACTGGGACAAGGAAAAGGGAACAAAACAGATGAGGCTGCTTGTGAAGAGGAAGAAGGAAGCATAGATTTAGAAAGTGGGAAACAGGAAGGGCTCATGAGAAGTATGTGGTAGTCAGGAAGGAGCTTGAGGAAAGCTCCAAAGGCCTTGGCAAAAAGAATTAAGGAGAACCTCAAGGCACTCTATGCAATTGTGAAGAACAGAAGGATCACTTAAGGGTGAAGGAAGCAACATGTACCTGGAGGCGGAGGAGGTTGGGAAGGTCCTAAGTGAATACTTTGCGTCAGTATTCACAAGAGAAAAAGATCTTGATCATGGTGAGGTCGGAATAGAACAGGTGGTACAAGGACGACTTCTTCCCCGCTGCGATCAGACTCCTGAATGATCAATGAACTAAAGACACTGCCTCACTTTTCAAGCACTGTTATTTTAATATTTATTGTAAGATGGTTATAATAGGAATGTTTGCACTACAATGCTGCAACGAAACACTGAATTTCGTGACTTGTTCATGACGTTAAGATTGATAAATCCCTGGGCTGGACACGATGGGAAGGGAAGGAAGAGGTAGCTGGGGCAGTGGCTATAATCTTTGAGTCCTCCTTGGCGACAGGGGAGGTGCGGAGGATTGATGAATGGTAAATGTGGTTTCCTAGTTTAAAAAAAAGGATAATCCTGAGAATTATAGACCAGTGAGTCTTACGCCAGTGGTGTGTAAACTATTTGAGAGGATTCCTAAGGATAGGATCTGTGAGCATTTGGAGAAGTCCAGTTTACTCAAGGATAGTCAACATGGATTTGTGTAGGGAAGGTCACATTGAGTTTTTTGTGGAGGTAACAAAACAAATTGATGAGGGTAGGGTGGTAGATGTGGTCTACATGGATTTTAGTAAGGCCATTTGAAAAGTTCCCTCATGAGAGACTTGTTCAGAAAGTCATGGTGTATGGATTAAAAATTGGCTTGTATGTAGAAAGCAGAGAGTAGTAGTGGATGGAAAGTCTTCTGTCCGGAGGTCGGTGACTAGTGGAGTTCCACAGGGATCTGTTCTGGGACCCCTGCTCGTTGTGATATTTGTAAATGTTCTCGATGAAGAAGCGAAAGGATTGGTCAGTAAGTTTGCGGATGATACAAAGATTGGAGGAGTTGTGGATGGTGCTGAAGTTTGTCATAGGTATAGATAGCATGCAGAGTTGGGTGGAAAAATGGCAGATGGAGTTCAATCCAGGTAAGTGTGAGGTGATGCATTTTGGAAGGACAAAGCAAAAAGCTGAGTACAGGGTTAATGTTCTGATTCTTAAAGAGTGGTGGAAGAACAGATGGACCTTGGGGTCAAAACCATGCATCCCTCAAGATTGCCACACAGGTTGATAGGATAGTTAAGAAGGCCTATGGAATGTTGGGCTTCATTAATAGAGGGATTGAGTTCAAGAGGAGAGAGGTCGTTGCAACTCTACAAATCTCAGTTGAGACTACACTTAGGGTATTGTGTTCAGCTCAGGTCACCTCATTACAGGAAGGAAGTGGAAGCTATGGAGAGGGGGCAGAGGAGATTGACTAGGATGCCGCCTTGATTGGGAAACAAGGCAAGGTTAGCAGAGCTGGGACTTTTCTCTTTGGAGTAGAATGATGAGAGGAGACTTATTAGAGGTCCACAAGATTCTGAGAGGAATAGATAGGGTGGACGGTCAGCGCCTTTTTCCCAGGGCAGGACTATCAAACACCAGGGAACATCTCTACAAAATTAAAGGAGGAAAGTTTAGGGGAGACATCAGGGGTATTTTTTTTTAACACAGAGTTGTAGGAGCCTGGAATGACTTAACAGGGGATGGTGGTGGCGTCTGGGACAATGGGGCATTTAAGAGACTTTTAAACAGGCGCATGGATGATTGAAAAAGAGAGGGTTATGAGATAGGAAGGGTTTAGTACTTCTTTTGGGTAAGTATATATATAGGGCCTGTACCATGCTATTATGTTTTAGAACCGAATCCACTATGCCGGAAAACTGACAGGATTAAGACCAACATTGGTCTCACACTTCACTGGAGACACTTGTGTGATTATGCAAGGGTCTTGGAGAAGGGCACCTGTGTGATTTGTTCAGACTGTGTCAATGGGTCCCAGACCGTCACCTAAACATTCCAGCCAACTGAGTAATCCAGACGAGACTCTGTTAGGACGCAGCTGTTTAATAACCAAACAATAGGCCTTTGAGTAGCATGGGTATCAAAACTGAAATCACTTTGTCAGTCAGAATTCTAAAAGTAGACGATGTTACACCATCAGCTCTCAGTAGGCGTCAATAAAAGTTTGAATGTTAATCTTGTTAATAATTAACCTATTTTGGTAGCCTAATTTGAATGATATTTAAGGTACAGAATTAGTCATACTGAGAAACAGAGTAGAAACCTCAGTGCTGTGCTCGGGAATTTAAATTCAGTTGGTTCAAAAGCTCCAGGTTCGAATCTGACACTGTAATGAATTTGTATGTTCTCCTGTGACTGCGTGGGTTTCCTCCCAACATTCAAAACGTACTGGGCGTTGTAGGTCAACTGGGTGTAATGGGGCAGCACGGACTTGTGGGCCAAAAGGGCCTGTTCCTGTACTATCCAGCATGTCTAAACAAAATCAAAAATCAGTAAAACTGCCAGAAGCAGTCGGATGTCCATAAATGCCCATGGGAATTGCTGATATCCTCTGCAGAAGGAAGCCTGGTTGTTCCAGTTGGTCCTGAAGCAAACCCCTTCGTTACGCTAATTTATGGTGGGTAAATAAAAGAAAATCTTGCCGGGCCACACAGCCGCACGAGGTGCAGGGTTCAACCTGACCAGTGCAAACAGGGCAGCACCGGCATCCACTCCTAATCAGTTCCCTGCAACCGGGCCAGGAAGTCCGGGACTCACCGCCCCAACCCAGGCCAAGTTCTCACAACCCAGCCCTCGTTCTCTCTACACCCCACTGCTTCCACCCTTGGTGTGGGCCATACCCATGCCTCTGCATTTGAAAGGCCTGTACCGTCATGTGCAATGAAAATTGTCTATGATGCTCCAGAATCTGGTTGTCAAGAGTTTTATGCTGTTTTAAATGGTGAGAAAGGACCCCTTGACCAATCTACTAGTGGTTAAGAAGTATTCAAGATTCCTTTATTGTCATGTAATAAAGACAGTGCAATATTACATGACATGGCTTTTGCCTACAATAAGGCGGACAGATTCGCCATTGGCAGAAATTGCCTGAAGCGCCTCCTACAGTCAGAGAAAGAGAAGCAAAGGAGAGCCCCCCGAGTGTCCGCGGATTCGCTCCCAGCGCTGCCGCAGCCCCCGCAGAGCCCCGCTCAAACCATCAGCAGCACGAGCGCCAGATCCGAACCTCCGACACGATCAGGAAGCCTCGCCACCCTCTCGCATCTCGGTTCCAATACCAGTTTCTAGCCAGTCCACCAGAGATAAAGTAAAAACAGAACATTATAGGCCCTTCGGCCCCCAACGTTGTGCTGAAAACCTACTCCACAGTAAACTCTTCCCTACATCACACCCATATCCCTCCATTTTTTTTTAACATCCATGTATTTTGAATGTCCCTGCTGTACCAGCCTTCATCACCATCCTTGGCAATGCATTGCAGGCACCCACCACTCTGTGTGTAAAAACCTTACCCCTGATGTCTCCCCTAAATCCTCCCCCCCCCCCCCATTCACCTTGTACAGCTGTCCTCTGGTGTTGGCCACTCTCATGCCAGGAAAAAGGTGTTGGCTGTCCATCCTCTCTAGGCCTCTCAGAACATTGGAGACATTCATTAAGTCACCTCCTTCTTTGTTCCGAAGCCCCAGCTCTTGCTTCATAAGGCACGTTCTCCAATCCAGGCAACATCCTGGTAAATCTCCTCTCCACCGCTTCCCGCTTCCACATCCTTCCTGTATTGAGGCGACCGGAACTGAACACGATACTCCCAAAAAATTACTGGAAAACTCAACCAGTCAGGCAGCATCTGTGGGAAGGAAATCCAGTGATCATTATAAGTTATTGGAACTGATCCAACAAAATAACAGGTGTAGTTACAACCCATGGAAGTTCTCATGGCTACAACTTTAATCTGGAGGATGTGGCATTGAAGGAGAAAACTCCTGAGCTGAAGGACAAAGTTCTGCCGATTGAATGAACATGTTGTGGAGGAGGAACTAGTTGGGCCTCCGATCGAGGATGCAACACGTCCTTCAGCTGATTGGAGGTGTAAAGGGATGGAACCCGCCTGAGACGAGCCAGTAGGATCGGAGAATTGTCAGGGTGGTGAAGAGCATTAGAATTGTTACAGGCAAGGGACTGGATCCGGGAAGACAGGACTGAGACAAGATAGGAAGAAATTGGCTCAATTGAGCAAGAGCAGGTTGAAACAATTGGTCTGCTTGGACGTGGATCGTGGGTAGGAGGTAGAAGCAGGTGTTGGATGGCTGGGACACTCGCATTGAAAAGTTGACATAATGATTGACCGAAAGGGACACACAGCCTTAATTCATCATCTCAGCCTTGACACTGGACTTTAAACTGAATGATGGAAAATAAAGGAACTTGAACAACATCCTGCTGACTCCATGAAAAAGTGTCGCCCATCAAACCACAGCTCATTCAAAAATGTCATTAAACTAGGCTTGTGAAATTGGGGGGAGAGGTCAAATGATGAAACCGCACTAAAAATGCCCGACGTTATTTATAGCACGCTGTCTGTGTCAGATCTTTGCAACTTGGGAAATTTAGTGACAAAGAGGAACTTCACAATAAGGTAGCCATCAAGGAGAAAACGTAGACACAGTACAGGCCCTTCAGCCCACAATGTTGTCCCAACCTCGATAAACCTACTCAACAATCTAACCCTTCCCTACCTCATATCCACAGCCCTGGATTTTTCTTGCCTGTCTAAGAGGCTGTTAAATGTCGCCATTGTACCAGCCACCACCACCAGCCCCGGCAATGCATTCAAGGGACCCATCCTTCTTACCCCTGTCATCTCCCCTAAACGTTCCTCCCCTCACCTTAAACCGAGGCCCTCTGGTATTGGCAATTGTTGAAAGTTCTTCTTATTGTCACAAAACAATACATCAAATACACGATGTACTTCAACATTTTCCCGCTGTAAGGTGAATAGACAGTCGCCATGAGCATTGGCCAGCATCCCTGACAATAGGAGAAAGGAAGAAAAATAGAGTCCCTTACTGTGGCCCCAAGAAAATGTAAACTCTGTCCTGTCTACTTTATCACAAGCACCGAGAGAGAAAGAGAGAGAAAGAGAGAGAGAGAGAGAGTCACAAGCACCGAGAGAGAAAGAGAGAGAGAGAGAGAGAGAGTCACAAGCACCGAGAGAGAAAGAGAGAGAGAGAGAGAGAGAGAGAGTCACAAGCACCGAGAGAGAAAGAGAGAGAGAGAGAGAGAGAGAGAGAGTCACAAGCACCGAGAGAGAGAGAGAGAGAGAGAGAGAGAGAGAGAGAGAGAGAGAGAGAGAGAGAGAGAGTCACAAGCACCGAGAGAGAAAGAGAGAGAGAGAGAGAGAGAGAGAGAGAGAGAGAGAGGGGGTGAGCGAGGGCTCAGGAAACACTTTTATCAACAGCTCTGATTCAAGTACAGAGATGCCTCAGTGCCTCAGTCTCACAGTGTCCAAAAGAGGTGAAGATATGTTACTGACGTTTCGGGCCTGAGCCCTTCTTCAAGGTCTGAGTGGAACAATACAGGCTGGGGAAGGCAGCCGTCGAGAGAGGGAAATGAGGCAGATATTTCAACACTGAACATCTCACAGCTTGAAGGGGCCGGGCTTCAATCCTGACCTCCTCCACTGCCTGCGAGGAATTTCCACCTTCTCTCTGGAACTGCAGGGATTTCCCCTGGGTGCTCGAGTTTCCTCGTACAACTTGAAAACCTACTGACGGGAAAATTAATTGGCCACTGTAAATTACCCCAGGGTAGGTGGTTGAAAGAGAGAGAGAGTAGGTTCCATGGGAAATGTGGGGTAATGTGAGAGCTAGCATAGATGTAATTGGCTGAATAGCCTCCTTCTCCAGCCCATGAAGCTATCATTCAGTATCCTAGACGAGAATGAATAAAATTAATAGCGTGGGTGTAGTGCTCGCTGCAGTCAAACAGCCCTGTTTACTTGAATATTGGTAATTTGGAAACTCATGAGAAGTCAGAGGGTGGTAAAGCGATGGAATTTGTTGGCCACAGACAGGTTATTGGGTGCATTCAAGACAGAGGCTATTTGGTTCTTGACTATCCGGCCCATCAAAGGTTATGGCGAGAAGGGCGGGCAGTGGGGCTGAGTGGGAGAATGGATCAGCTCATGATTGAATGGTCAGAGAGACTCAAGGGCTGAATGGCCTGCTTCTATGTCTTAAATCCAGGGTGAAGAAGAATGCCAAATGGAAAAGAGGTTACAGGAAGAATACGGGGTAAAATGGATTTAGACAGCAAGGGTGCAGACAGTTATATCAAAACAGTCTAACTGGATTTTAGCAAAGCTTTTGATAAGGTTCCACATGAAAGGAAGATTCAGTCACTAGGGATTAATAGAGAAATAGTAAGATGGGTTCAGAGGTGGCTGGAGGAGAGACAGCAGAGGGTCATGGTGGACAACTGTGCATCAGGATGGAAGCCTGTGACGAGCGGCGTGTCTCAAGGATCGGTGGTAGGTCCCCTGTTGTTCATCATTTATATTAATGATTTGGATGAGGGGGTGGTTAACTGGGTAAGTAAATACGCAGACGATATGAAAATAGAGGGAGTGGTGGATAGCGAGGAAGGTTTTCAGGGATTACAGAGGGATTTGGTTTGTCTGGAGAGTTGGGCTGAAAGATGGCAGATGGAATTTAAAGTAGAGAAGTGTGAGGAGCTTCATTTCGGTAAAAATAATCGAAATAGGACATATGTAGTAAGGGGGATGACATTGGGAATGCACAAGTACAAAGAGATCTTGGAATTATGGTGCAGCGTTCCTTGAAGGGGGATTCGCATGTTGACAGGGTGGTTAAGAAGGCATTTGGTACGTTAGCCTTCATAAATCATAGCATAGAGTGTAGGAGCTGGGAAGTGATGTTGCGACTGTTTAAGGCATTGGTGAGACCAAGTTTGGAGTATTGTGTTCAGTTCTGATCTCCAAATTATAGGAAGGACATAGATAAGGTGGAGAAGATTTACAAGGATGTTGCCTGGCTTAAAATACCTAGAGTACAGAGAAAGATTGAAGAGGTTAGGACTTTATTCTTTGGAATGTAGACGGTTGAGAGGGGATTTGATAGAGGTGTTTAAAATTATAAAGGGAATAGATAGACTAAATGCAAGTAGACTCTTCCCCAGGGGAGCAGGGGATGTTGAAACAAGAGGACACAAGTTGAGGGTGAATGGAATAATCTTCTGGTGGAAATAGTTGAGGCAGAGTCAATTCTTTCATTTAAGAGGAGGCCGGATATATACATGGATAAGAGGGGTTGGAGGCTTATGGGCGGAGAATAGGCAGGGGGAATCTAGCGGAGTTATTTGAGTGAACCGGCTTGGACTTGAAGGGCCGAGATAGCTAGTTTCCATGGCATGAACTGTTATATGGTGATATAGCAACTCACTCTACCTAAGAAAAATTATATTTTTTACACCATTTTTCACACTTCTTACTGACCAATTCAAAATAAAAAAAATTCATTCTGATTGTAAAATATCCTTTGCAGTAGAATTCATGCCCAAATAATGCACCAGGTATAATTTCTTATTGTGCTGGGGAACATTTCCAGGTTAAAAAGTGACAATTGCATATCTAGGTCAGATATTTTTTTGCTTACAATCTTCTCCGTAGATGGTCACCTTGTCGAGATGGAGAAGCTTGTGCGGTCCTGAGATCCTGAGAGCTCTGCTCCTGGTAGGGCCGCCCTTGGTGGTATGGTCGAGATCCCTGATAAAGAACAATCCAACCAAGAACTCAGCAGTGGAACAGGTGGACGAAGTGACCCTGAACTCAACGGCTGTGAAGGCTGCGACAGATCCCTCAGCTCCCATCTTTGTGGTCTCCCCGCCTCTGGAACTAGTTGGTGATGTACCGTGTGCTCCTTGGAGCGCCACATCAAGCACACATTAAACAAACATGCGCCCAGGCGACTTTGCTCGTTGAGCCACTTTTGAAGATTGGAAGCATAAGCCACTGGAGAGTCTGTAGGAACAAAGACCATCGTCCTCAACCTTGAGGGAGAGCCTCAACGACGACAATCTGCATCATGAGTGTGGTAAATCATTGTTTTATATAATTGTCTGGTCAAGCACATATTGGGCTGGTTATACCTGTGGCCCCTCCTCACAGGCTCCTGTGTAAAGGTGACTGTTCCACAGTCTCCAGCAACTCAGTGTAGCACAGCTGAACAGTATGGATGTGCTTGTGTCCTTAAGCGAATAAAAGCCTATTGGTTTCTCTGCAACAGTCTTCTGAGTAATTGACTCAATGTGGGTGCCTGATGCTACTAAATGTCGGAGGCTTCTTGTGCTGCCAAGAATTGCAGCTCCTTGCAGTGGGTGTCGTGGAATAGCGTCAGTGAAACCAAGAGCTCTTGCTTTTTCTGCCTGTTGAGCGGGACTCGCGGCTGAGAAACTGTGAATCTTCTTCAAGCAGCTGCAGAGACGACTGGCCTCCTCTGGCATTGCAAGATACATGAGTAGGCCCATTGGCCCATCGGGTCTGCTCCACCATTCTAATCATGAGCTGATCCATCCTCCCACTCAGCCGCACTCCCCGGCTTTCTCCCCGTAAACCTTGACACCCTGACTAATTGTTACATGTGATCAAGTCAGGTTGGATGGGTTCAAAGAGAAATGAATCCAGATGCAGGCTGAACAGAGAAAGGATGATCTTTACTGCGCACACAGGGAAATCATAAAGGGAAAAATACAAAAACATCCTCGGAAATAAAACTATGTAAACATTCACATCGGATACAACGATCTCCAATACCAGTGGCTGCCTATTCTCTCTCTCTATTATACTCGTGCAGTAACATTCAGTAACTAGCAAAATCTAACTAGACAGGGGCTTCAACACGTACTCCCAGTTCTCTGTTCCATCAGGGTATGGCTCATTGCTAAGTATTCCCACACAATACTCTGGTCCCACCTCTCAGTGTAGTGAACACCTTACCCACGACTCTTCCAACAATATCCACAGTTCGCGACCTGGCGTAGAGCAGCGCTCGTAGTCAGGACCAAGGAGCAGGGAAAATGAGCTGCTGCACGTGGTGAGCTTTTAAAGTGCTGGGGAGTCTGGCTCAGGTAATCACTCGGTGATTCAAGGGGCCACCCGTGAGTTGTGCACTAATGGGTGGGCAGAGTCCAATGTTGACTGGCAGGAGATGCGACATCAGACTAGGTTCCAGATGGAGGGGCAACACGGCCCTCCACAATCCACACTGCACTGTCAACCTCTGCCTTAAATACCCCCAACGACCTCGCTTCCACAGCCGCCCGTGGCAACAAGTTCCACAGATTCACAGCCCTCTAACTAAAGATGTTTTTCTGCAACTCTGTTTTATCCTGCGGTTGTGCCCTCTTGTCCTAGACTCCCCAACCATGGGAAACATCCTGGCCACATCTACTCTGTCCAGGCCTTTCAGCATTCACAATGTCTCTGTGAGGTACCCCCTCATCCTTCTGTACTTCAACGAGTGCAGTCCTAGAGCTGACAAACGTTCCTCAACCAATTCCTGGCATCACTCAAGTAAATCTCTGAACTCTCTCCAATGCCAGCACATCTTTTCTCAAATAAGGTGCCCAAAACTGTACAGAGTCCTTCAAGAGAGGTCCCTCCAGTACTTTATAGAGTCTCAACGTCACATCCCTGCTCTTGTATGCTATTCCTCAGGAAATGAATGTCAACAATGCATTCAGATTACTTCTTCCAAAGGCCACAGGCTGTACCATTAGTGACAGAGAGTGCTTTCTGAAGCATTTGGCCGCTGGGCAGTCTCGCTAAGGGTGAAGGAGTCTTCAATGCCTCCTGGACGTCGGTCCTTGTCCAGGAAGAAGCTTTCTCTTGGTACGTTGATAGAGCAAAAACCCTTTCTGTCAAAAACATCTCAGTGATTGATTGGAGCTATTTTAATGCAGTCAGCTGCTGAGATATTCATTGAACGTGGATCATTCCAGACAGCAATAGATCTCTGCCCTGTCTCAAATTGCGGATCGGAGTAGCATCAGAGAAATACTTTTTTCCTGAAGGAATTGCTTCATCTGTTCTGAGTTCGAGCATTGGGATGGCTTCACATGAATGCAAACTAATTGCACGAAAATAGCTCCTTTCAATAACCCAGATCTTTTCTTCGACAGCTTGGGGAAGACCAGTCATCCCTGAAGCTGCATAAGGGTTAGTGCGATGGTTAGCGCAACACTGTTACCACCGGTTCCAGCAACCGGGTTTCGAATCCAGCACTGTCCGTAAGGAGTTTGTGTTGGTGTGGGTTTTCCTTGAGGGCTCTGGTTTCCTCCCACCATTCAACAAGATTGGTACAATATAATTTCTTACATGAATTATAACCCACCTCACAAAAAAATTACATCAAGGAAAATCAGAGATATCAAAAATATGCTTCATTTAGGTTAGAAATGGGCACCTTTATACACGCCACGTGGACCTGTGCGAAGACGAGATCCTTTTGGTTGGAATTATCTAATATATTAACTCGGCTTATGGGAACAGACTTCCTGCTGGATCCAGAGCTGTATTTATTGGGAAACCTCGAGGGCATGGGCAGAATATGAACAAAATTCCAAATTAAGTTTGTAGATACTGCCCTGTCAGTAGATTAGTACTGTCCGACTCCCCCCTGCTCATCACTTGATGGGCCATTGAGATACACAACTGCAGGCCCATGGAGAAAATAACATATAATTTAAGAAATAAGTATGATACTTTTGCCAAACCTTGTCTAAAGCACTTTAGTGTACAGCTCTAACAACCCACAGTTCTAAAAAGCTAACAACATACATAAAGACAACAGCAGCGAAACACCTCAAGGAGTGGAAGGAGAGGTGGGATTTTTCTTTTTTTTTGGATATTTTATTTAATCAACATATATAGGATCTTAATGACAAACAGTAGAAAATAAACAAGTTAGGAAATTTCTCTGGAAAGGGAAAATGGTAAGGAAGTCTTTTGAAAGGTTAACATGGAAATATGAACAAGGGGGACTCCAACTTCCTAACTTTAAAAATTATTATAAGCCAGCACAATTAAGATTTCTTGTCTCCATGCTTGTTAAAATTAAACCATCTTGGGTGGACATTGAATTAAATAAGATAGGAGAAATTATACCAGAGGGGTTTATTTATAAATGGGAGCCAATATCTATAACAATAGATAGAGATGCTCCGATATCAAAACATTTGCTTAATATTTGGAATAAAGTTAAGTTAGAAGTTGATAGAACTCCTCTTTCATTAAAAATGCCATTAATTCATCCTTTATTAATTTTTTCAAAAGATCACTTAAAAAATATATGGAATAATAAAGGAATTTCAAAACTGGGGTTTTTCTTTTTCTCTTTACCATTTTCTATCACTTTAATTGCTTTAGTTGTTTAATTTTCAAAGTTTTGGGGAATTAGGCAGACATAGTGTTTGTATCTGAGAAGTGAATTATACGAAAAGAAAGTGTAAATATGTTAAAAAATAAAATGTTCAAAAAAGTACTGGGGTTGTCGGTCAATTGGATGTAATTAGGAAATGGGGGGCTCGTGGACTGAAAGAGGAAATGGGGGGGCTCATGGACCAAAAGGGACTGCTACCATGCTGTATGTCTAAATTTACAATAAAAGGGAAAAGACCAAGCAATAGAAGGACAGTGTGGGTCGTGGATGGTGGGAAGGGACGAAGTAAAAAGGAAGACGTTACTTCTACTGTTTTTAGTGAGGGAATGGGTTTAGGTCAGTGGTTGTCAATCTTTTTCTTTCCACTCACATCCCACTTTAACTAATCCCTATACCTTTTTACCCCCTCCATAAATCTTCGTCCACGAAGCCAAGCCAAAGATACCATCGGTGCTATGTGATTAGTAAGGGATTGTTTAAGGTGGGATGTTGGTGGGAAGGGAAGGTTGAGAACCACTGCTCTAGACCCAATTGTTACTGAAATATTTTGCTTGAGAAAAATTGCCATTGGCAACTCCTTTGGAGTTCTGAAACCGTGCACATAACGAGTCAATGAGGGATGATTAAAACAATGGTTTTCAAGCTTATTTCTTTCCACCTTAAGCAATCCCTTACTAATCACAGAGTACCGATGACAGAGGGATTACTCAAAGTGGGATGTGAAAGGAAAGGGAAAGGTTGAGAACCACTGGTTTAGGTGGAGGTGAAATATTGAACCTCAGTGTGGGGTTCCTATGGAATACCAAAAGAAAGGAAGATGGTAGCAGTTTGGTGAAGGAGGAATTAGAATGTGGGTCGCTGGTGGGATGGAGGGTGAAGACAAGGGGGCACAATCCTTGCTCTGAATGGGGAGGAATGAGATGAGAGTGGTAGTGGGTGAAGTAGAACAGGTTTGCTTGAGAGCACGTGGTGGAAGCCACAATGAAAGCATCTCAGAAGCCCTAATGAAGAAATTGTTTTCAATAGAACAAACACATGGAAAACAGAGAAAATCGGGAAAATATAATGGAGAGATTTTTGCCATTTACCTAAGTACCAAAATTCGGAAAATTCCTCATTAACTGGAATTCAAGCAACCGTGGAAAGTAAATAAGTAGAAAAAAATACAAAAGTTAAAAATTGGCGCGCCCAACCCAGCTGCGTTGCTTTCGATCAAGTTTATTGCCATCTGATTGCAGTTACAACAGCGTTCTCCGGTCCTCGGTGCAAAAACACGCAGACTCACTACCAGACGTAACACACGGGCAAACCATACACGTGCAGGACAAGTATTCATGCATACAAATAAATAAAGAAATAGATTTTGTTTCATGAGTATGAGAGTCTCGGAGGGTCAGTGTGAGCAGTTCCTTTGATCGTTCAGCATTCTCACTGCCCGTGGGAAGAAACTGTTCCTCAACCTGTTGGTGCCGGCTCTGACTCAGATGAAGTAGGTATTCATTTTAATAACTAATTTAAGGCATTCAATTCAAGTTTTAAACACAATCTATTGATATTTTTTGAAGATGTATCAATGCCAAATTTCCTAATTACTAAGAACTCTATAGTTATAAATAGCATAATGTTTCTTAGTTACATGGCTGCACAGTACAGTATGTTCCAGGTCATGTCCAAAGTCAATCTGTGAAAGGTTCTATCAGATTAACTGGGATATCAACAATCAAAAGATTTTGAAATCCCCCTCAGGTGCCCATGAAGTCATGAGAAAACATACATTTCTATTTCATATTTTGTACAGTGCAGAGACTATTTGGTAATATACAGGATGCAGTTCAACGTTTGTTTGCCATTCGCCATGCACATTGCCTGCTGCCCCTAAGAGAAAGAGATGCAAAAGAGAGTCCCTTCAGAGTCACTGAACCTCCGTGGATTCGTCTCCCGCAGCCTCTCCAGCCGCACAGATTCCTGTTCGAAACATTGGTCCCCTGAGCTCCAGATCCGAACCTCCGACACGATCAGGAAGCCTTCAAGGCCCGTGGCCCTTCGAGAGCCCTTCTTGCCCTCAGCACCCTGTCGAATCCCCGTTCCAATACCTGGTTCCCAGCAGCCTGGCGCGAGTCCTCCGACTGCAGGTCGCCAACAACCCGCTTCACTCACTGAGCCCCCCTCTGAGCCCTTCACAGCCTAAGATTTTTCCACACAGGGAGCATTGCTGCCAAGTTTAGTCTTCTAATATAAAAAAGTCCGATATTTTTGTCCTAGCTCCATTCAAAGATGGGAATGTTGTATTAATATGTGCGCAGTGTGTGAAGGATCCACACCACCCAGCACATGCTCTGTTCCTGCTGCTGCCATCAGGAAAGAGATGTAGGGGCCACAAGACTCGCACCAGCAGGTTCAAGAACAGCTGCTCCTCCTCCACCATCAGACTCCTCCACGACAAACTCAATCAGGGACTCATTAGGACGTTTACTTGTGCATTTCACTGATTTTTTTCCTCTGTATATCGCACAGTCAGATTGTTTACATTTCTTTATTTGTTTACATGTGTACATCGAGTACAGTTTTATTTTGCACAACCAATAAGTGGCAGTTCTGCCTCGCCCGCAAGAAAACTAATCTCAGGGTTGTATGTGATGTCATGTGTGTACTCTGACAATAAATCGTTCAATTATACCCAATTAACCTACAAACCCTGTAGGTTTGGACGGTGGGAGGAAACTGGAGCACCCTGGGAAATTCCATGTGCAGGGAGAACGTACAAAGTGCTTACAGATAGCACTACATTCGAAGCAGGGTCGCTGGTGCTGTAATAGTGTTCTGCTACACTAACCATTCCTTATCTAGCAGGAGGCCATTTGGCCCATCAGTTTCAGGGCAATCCTGCATTGTGCCTTACCTCTGCTCATAACCATGAACCTTGTCTCTTCGCTTGCCGATGACTACGCCCTTAATTCTCTCACTCCTGGCCCCCACCTAAACCATTTTACAGGAGATGGAAGGAAAAGGGTTCAAACCCCACCCAGGCAACCAAAGAAGCCAGGATTGAACAGCTGCACTTCCTAATGCAGCGCCTTACTGGCTCTTGCTAATCTTGTGATCCAGAGCAGGATGGCTGATGGCTTCATTCACGGCTTTCCGTGCTGTGTGAGGTCTCTGTTTCCGGGAGAAATCAGAGGGGCTGGAATGTGCTCACACAAACAATTCACTCACTGTAAAGTCATGATTTTATTGACTGCACCTGGTTAATATTTGGGCAGCTTTCGTAACAGATGGATCTTTCACTCTGCCAAACGATTATTCAGACATAGTGAAAAATGAGCCCATCCCTCCCACACTCAGAGGGCATCATGACCTAAGGCAGTTGTTCTCAACCATTTTCATCCCACTCACATCCCACTTTAAGTAATCCCTAAGCCATTGGTGTTCTGTGATTAGTAAGGGTGGAAGGGTGGAAAGAAAAAGTTTGTAAACCACTGTTTTAATCATCCCTCATTGACTCATTATGTGAATGGTTTCATCGCTCCAAAGTAAATGGACCAATTACAATTTTTCTCAAGCAAAATATTTCAGTAACAATTGGGTCTGGAGCAGTGATTCTTAACCTTCCCTTCCCACCCACATCCCACCTTAATAATCCCTTACTAATCACAGAGCACCGATGGCACAGATTGAATGCAGAGTTCAGGAGAGCTCTGTAAATCATTGCTTTGTACTCCCAGTGACAGGGCTAAACTATTCTGATTAAACACTCTTCTGCAGACTGCCCATGGCGATCAGTGGCTCATTCCAAAAGACAGAACTGTATTGTATTTTCTGTCACTTTATCGGATCCTCAGGATGGTTTGTTGCCAAAGACATTAATTGTCAAGTGTACACTAGCCAGTTTCGATCCAAAAGGTTGGCTTCCTGAAAAAATTTGGGGATTATGATAGACAACTCAAGCTGAAAACATAGATAATTTCAGATTTGCTGTATCATGTAGGAATTTGGAGAAACATTAGATTAACTTTTATTGAATTTAACATGTTTAATCGCACAATGACGCTGGCACATTGCGTTTGTTCAACTGACTGCTGATTTTCATTTGAACTCAGCATCTGATGCCCCTCATGTCAGTGTCCAACAATGGATTCCAGCTGCCCTGATACCACTTTTCCATGGTCACCATGTCTTTCACCATGTTCGTCGCTGACTGAAGTAAAACACAAAAGTCTGTAGACACCATGGTTGAAGTAAAAACACAATTCTGGAGATACTCAGCAGGTCAAACGTAGCAAAGAAAAAGAGTCATAACCAACGTTTTGGGCTTGAGCCCTTCAAGCAGGTGGGAGGGGAAGCAGGAGCCGCATGGCCCCAAAGGCAGGGATAAGGGAGGGAGGGCACACCAGCAAGCAGGGGGGAGGGGGGAATGGCTCTGGGAGTGGAGAGGGAAGGGGGTGGAGAGTTGGAGGAAAGGATGAGGAAGGGAGGGGGAACAGGGAGTAGGCTGGTGGAAACGGGAGAAGTCGTCCGGGTGGGGAGTGGGGGGTTGCTCCTCCAATTTAAGGGTGGTCTTGGTGGAATAGTGCACAAGGCCATGGACAGACTTGACAGCTTGGAGTGGGGCACAGAATTGAAGAGTTCCAAGGTCAGCAGGGAAGGAGTCCAAGTGCGAATGCAGAAAATGAATTTTCAATGACACGTTGAACTTTGTGGTTTTGTATGCTTGAAGTAGACTTAAAATCTGACAGGAATAGGTTAGATCTAAAAAGCAGTACATGATAGGAAAATTTTCAGGTGATTTTCGTGATCAGCTGCCCAAAATCCATAAAGTACACTCAAAAGTGTTCAGGAAACAAAATCTTTGTGGTCCAGTGTGATCTGTTGTGGGCTGAGTGAGTATTTCTGGCCAGGACATTTATGTCCATCTTTAGGTAGTGCGAAGATGTATCCAATATCCACCTGAGCAGGCAGAGACAACCTTGGTTCAGAGGCTCTTAGGAAGAGACACCTTCCCTGATGTGACATCAATATCTCCTCAGCACAGCTTCAGACCAGGGAGTTTCTGGGCTGAGGGTCCCAGCATTGTACCCATTGTACAGTATCTATAACAGCTTCATTGGATTGGAGCTGCAGGCAAGGCCCTTTTATACTGCCCTTGAAAGTCAGTAATGATCCGCCTTTTAACTGCTTCACTTACCTGTGTGATCACGATGACACTGGGATGGGGGGGGTGGGGGGTCATTTTCATCCCGGTACTTACCCTCCAAGGTAGGTAGTATCAGAACTGATGTGTTTCGCATAGGCCCCTGTGTAAAAGGCATACCCATCTCCCTGGGACGCCGATGCTGTAATGCGGCACTGGGATGCCGGGTCCCTGTGTAAAAGGTCGCACTGGCCTGGTTTTTCTTGGTTTATGACCTGATCCAACCTGGCTTTAAACACGGGTTGTTCACATGCCAATTAAATGGGTAAAAGGGGTAATTGAGACATGGAGTCTGCAGCACGGAAGCAGCCTCCCACCCATTTACGCCATTCCATTTCATTTCCCCACATTCCCGTTAACTCCAAGGTTTTACAACTCTCTCACATCCCAGGAGCAATTTAGTTTATATTTAGACATACAGCACAACAGGTCCTTCTGGCCCACAAGCTCGTACCACCCAGTTACACCCAATTGAACTACAACACCCCCAGTGCATTTTGAAGGGTGGGAGGAAACTGGAACACCCGGAGGAATGTACGCACTCCTTACAGAGAGCGCCGACTTTGAACCCCGACCACCGGAGCCGTAACAGCGTTGCACCCACCCCGCCACTTACCAATTATTTTTCGGGATTGGGAGAAAACCAAGCATCCAGGAGAAGCACAAACTCCACACAGGCAGCACCGGGTGTCAGGATTGAACCAGTGTCACTGAACCTGTGAGGCACCAGTTCGACCAGCCATGCCCCTGTGCCTCCCTCTTGTGGCAATCGCCATCTGAGTATTTCTGTAAGGATAGCATTCCTTCCTCATAATCGCTTCATCTCCGTCACATATATATAAATCCCCATGATTGAGTTTGTCAACCTGATCCACTTTGCTGTCAACTTCCACCCTGACCCTAAATTTCGCTTGGTCCATCTCTAGCAACCCTCTCCTTTCTCAAGCTCTCTGTCTCCATCTTGGGAGATAAACCTTCCTCAGATGCTTCTACAATCTGCCATTTTCCACAGCTAACTTCAGACCCTGCCCCCTGTCAGTATTCCATTCCTTTCTTGAAATTCCTCCATCTCCGTCATATAGTCTCTCCCCAAAATGTAGAACACAGAATATCACTGGCCTAACGTGGACCCTCACCATCTCCTCACTTGACAGGAGGGCGCAACAGCGACTGCACTTCCAGAGAAGACTGAAGTGGGCAAGGCCACCGACCACCATCATGTCAACCTTCTACAGCAATTCAATCAAGAGCGTCCTGGCCGGCTGCAACACAATGATCGGAGGCCAATCCACAGGACCATAAGAGTAGCAGAGACGATCACTGGGGTCTCCCTTCTCCCCCACCGACGTGATCTACCAGGATCACTGTCTGAAGAGGGGGTGCAAAAGCATTAAGGGACCCTTACCACCCCGCCCACAGCATCTTCCAGCTACTCCAATCTGATACGGGAGTATCGGAGCCAGAACCACCAGGCTGAGGAACAGCTTCTCTCCATGGGCAGTGAGGACCCTGAACAACCAAAGCAACTGCTCACACTGACCCTCTGAGACCCTCATATTCATGAAACAATGCTTGTTTATTTATTTCTATTTATTTATTGTTTGTCTGTATGTGCGTTATATCTGGGTGTGTGTCGACGTGTTTTGCACCGAGGACCGGAGAACGCTGTTTAGCCGGGTTGTACTTGTGCCATCAGATGACGATAAACTTGACTTCAACTCACAACCTATGGAAACTGACTCCACAACAATCCAGCCCTTCCCTCCCTCACATCCATAACCCTCTATTTTCCTTACATCCATGAGCTTATTGAAGAGCCCCTATTGTACCAGCCTTTCCCACCACTCCTGGCAATTCCTCTCCATGGGCTTCATTGACCATACAGTTTCCTTACACTCTTTGCAAAACAGGAAAAGTCCTAAAATCCAGACTGCTCAGGGATTTTTGGATTTTCCAGATTCTCGGACAGTACTTTTAAGGCAAATAAACAGGTACATTTTAATAGTTTACTCACGAAACATTTTTTCATACAAAATACAAAGTACCAAATCAATATGTTTCTTACATTTCCATGTGGTCATCCGTGGTGCTTAAACACACGCATTCAAAAGCCGAGTTTTCGAGAAGTCCGGATTCTCGAGTGATCTGGATTTCTGGCATCTGGATTTTTGGACTTTTACTGCATGTCAACAGAATATCGATTTCTTATTCTCATATACTCCAATGGGGACAAATTTGAGTGAATCTTTCACAGGGCCCAGCCACTTAGTGCCCAGTAGTGGCAGGACCCTTGACAGCACCGGGTGTCAGGATTGAACCAGCTGAACTGAGTGTCCCTCATGTGGCAGGCTGCACCAAAGGAAAACACAAACACAATACTGTTTGGGGCAACACAGCTTTATTCCACTCACATAAAGATCTGGTTGGCTGCTAGCTGTGCTCACAGTGGTCCCGGGAGAGAGAGAGAGAGCACATGTTGGGACCTCGGCTTTATACCTTGGGCCCTCTGGGCCCACCTGGTGGTTGGATGTCATTAGGCCGGGTGCCGTGTCTCTAGGCCACATGTTGGCCGAGTGATGTACCACAGCGTATCATCACATCTCAGTAGGTACTCCAGCAGTCTGGAATGTGCCAGTCGGCGGCACTCACTTACGAACAGACAAATAAACCTGGCTGCTGCCGGGAATCAGTAAGTTGGGCAGCAGCTGTGGGGGAAATGGAATTGTTGGCTTCTTGGGTTGGAGCCCTAAGGATATGTTTCCAGCAGGTCTGGGGCAGACCAAAGCGTGTCTCTCACAGAGTACCAGACATATCCGTGTAATAGTCGATACCGTGTAAAAGTCAGCCACCCATCCGAGCTCCCGACACCCCGATCGCTGACTCTCACCTAGGCCCCCACCGCATACCCATCCGAGCTCCTGATGCGCCCACCGCGGACTCTTGCCTTACCTGGCTGCACGCCCATCCAAGCTCCCAATGCCCCAAACTCGGTCTTGCCGCTCATGGCCCAGCCAGCTGCCTAATGCCCCGATTGATGCAGGTACTTATTGTGGTCAAAGGTAGTATGATGTAATGGTCAACCCCTAAATTGTACCCTAAAATTTGATTATTGCATGCAATATATACAGAAAGTGAACTTCCGACACCAATGTGCCTCCACATGGGTCCAGGGAATGTCTTGCGGAGCAGGGGGTCATGTAGTTGCTTTGGTTGAACTTGACCATCCCTTCTCAGACTTTCTCGACCAAAACACAGTCCAGATGGAGGCAGGTGGCCCTCTCGCCCGCACCACAGCCACTTCCAGGACAGTGTGCCATGGGAAAGAGGCTTTGACTTTTCATGAAGGACCGTCAACCAGATGAGGTCTTGTTTGATAGTTCCAGAGAAGTTGCATTCTTTGATAACCTGCTCAGGGAACGACTCTTTGATGAACTTCCAGTCAAATCTGTTTTTCTGCACACAGGGAATGGTGACATGGACACAGTCCAATGGTGTTTACATACCCAGTATCTACATATAGTTTAAAACAGAGGTGGCCATTAGGGTAAGTATCAGATATATTTTCCCCCTTTTCCCCTGCACATCACATCTCTGCAGATACAATCCATTTTGGAAGACTAGTTGAAATGAAAGATGCCTCCGTGTATTAGCACAGAGTTGGGAATGGGGCCACACTACATCACGTACAAGCAGTGGCCGATGAATCTGTGGGAAGTTTGCCAACTGAGTACCTGCAGGAAGAGCACCGGAGGACAGACCACACCTGGCCGGCTGTCAATCAGTCGACCTGAATAGACCTAACTCCACCCGGCCAGCTGTCAATCAACCGGCCAGGATATAATCCTGAGCCGGTCCCTCCCGAGCCAGTCACTCAGGAGCCACCAGTACGGCTACCACTGTAACAGAGACTTTTAACTGAATAAAGCCTGTTGTATAGCCTTTCTCGAGTTTTGTGTCTACAGTGCATCACCATGGGCCGAATAGTTGAATTCTGCTCCTACATATTAATACCACGAGTATTTTTTTTTGCACCTGTGATAGCAAGGAATCGGTGCACCCATGCTCCCATTTTCAGTTTCACCTTCCCTGCCCAGTTCTGGTTGGATGCTCCAGTTTCTCCAATCCAGATTCCCCTTAAGGTGAGGAGGGCGTGGGATCAGTCGGACAGCGGCCTTGCTATTCCCTGGCCCCAGGCCAATTCACACTGGGTGCTGTTGCTCATCCATCGACAGAATTGACAGTGGGAGTGAGCAGGAGATCGAGATATTGTCCACAGACTGGGTGACTGACTGGAGAGCCTCTATCCTTCCTGATTGAGGGATTGATGCAACTCAGCAAAAGGAGTTGGTGTGTGTGCCTGTATGCATAAGTGGCTGGGGAAGTTACTGCTCCACCTTGAAATCAGTATGTTCACTTCACAGCCCACATGTCAGTGTGCGCCTCTACTGCCCTTCAGAAGTGGTCACAGCTTCTTGCCGTGTATTCACATAAGAGCATGTGTAAGAAAGAGGAGCGGGAGTCGGCTGTCTGGCCCATCGAGCCTGCTCCGCCATTCAATCTGACGATCGGCTCGTCTCCACCTACCTGCCCATGTCCCTTAATTCCTCTACTATGTAAAAATCTATCCAACCTTGTCTTCAATTTATTTACTGAGTTCGCCTCCACTGCTTCCATGGGCAGTGAATTCCATAGATTCACTTCCCTCTGGAAAAAGCGGTTCCTCCTCATCTCTGTCCTGAATCTACTATCCTGAACCTTGAGGCTGTGTCCCCGAGTTCTGGTCTCTCTCATGGGAACAACTTACCTCCCTCTATCTTATCCCTGCCTTTCTTAATTATATATGTTTCTATAAGATCCCCTGTCATTCTTCTAAGTTCCAGCGAGTAGAGTGCCAGAAGACACAATCTCTAAACCCCCTCATGTCGGGAATTAACCTGATGAAACTCCTCTGCACTGCCTCCAGCCTTCCTCAAGTCAGGAAACCAGAACCGCACTCAGGCCTCCAGATCCGGGCTCACCAGCAACTTGTACAGTTGTAGCATAACCTCCCTGCTCTTAAATTCAATCCTTCACACCTCTCTGAAGTAGCAGTCAGTGTCTACACTGGACAGTAACTTGATCTGCTGTCTGTTTAAGTTCACGTTTATTATCTGTACAAGTACAACCCAACGAAACAGCGTCCTCTGGTCCTCGGTGCGAGACATGCAGACGCACAACCAGACATTACAAGCATACAGAGAAACAATACGCCTGTAGGACAAGTATACAGATCTGAAAATAAAGAAATAAATAGATTTTGCTTCATGAAGATGAGAGTCTCCGATGGTTAGTGTGAGCAGTTCCTTCGGTCGTTCAGCATCCGTGGGAAGAAGCTGTTCCTCAGCCTGCTGGCGCTGGCTCTGATACCCCTCTATCTCTTCCCTGATGGGAGCAGCTGAAAAATGCTGCGTGCAGGGTGTGGAAGGGGGGTCCTCAGTGATTTTGCATGCCTTCTTCAGACAACGATCCTGGGAGATAACGTCAATGGGGGGGGGGGGGGAACCAATTGTGTGCACCCTTCCCAATCAAACTTCTTCTATCAATATTTAAAAAAAACACAAAATGGACCCCCTCCTATTATTTAAACTCCTCCTTCTAAACAAGGTTAACGTTCATATCTAATATACATAGGAAAAGAAGGACGACATTCGGAAAGCAGAATGTCAGAAGCAATCAAACCCAGTAATTCGTTAAATTACGGTACTAGCCCATGAATGGGCCCCCACATCTTTTACAAATTCACCTTCACTTCGTTAACATTATGTCTGATTTTTTTCTAAACTTAGGAAAGACGTGTCCTTCTGTAATTATTGGGTATGAGTAGGTGGAGCGCTGCCTTTCCATTTCATCAAGGTTGTCTGTCTGGCCATCAATGAGGTAAAAGCTAAAATTGGCTTCTGAGATGAAGACAATGATGTTTCTTCTTCTGAAGAAAAACCAAAGAGAGCAATAAAAAGGGCACGGTTCCAGTTTAACTCTAAAAATGACTGAGAAAATTTGAAAATAATTTTTCCAAAAATTTTCTTTTTTTTTTCGAAACTTTATTTATTAATTTTAACATATGAAGAAAGTAAGTAATTCACGTACAGAAAAAAAAACAAAATAAAGTAATACAAGTACAAAGTAACATAGTTAATACAGTACCAATCTCGGCATCTCCCCCTAACAACTAAAAACTAAGACTAAAAAAAAACTATTTTTAACCCCTAAACCCCCCCTCCCCACCCCCACGATAAAGAGTGAAGAATTAATACTATTAGTATAATAAAAAAAAATATATCTTAAAAAAAAGATCGATATATATAAAAAAACAAAAAAAATATTAAGTATTAATTATTAATCCAAAAAATTTTTATTATATAAGAATATATATGAAAAAACAAAAACAAAAAGAACTTAAACAAAAAAAAACAACTAATAAAAAAAATGAAAAAAAGAAAGAAAAACAAGAAACCATATAGAAAAAATATATAATAAAAAAAGTTTTTTTAAAAAGAAAAAAAATGATGAATTCAAACTTATTTAAATTGTATATTATCAATAAATGGGGTCCACTTTAACTTGTAAAAAGACATCTTATCTTGTATAGAAAAAGATATTCTTTCCATAACCAAACAAAACTTCATTTCTGAATACCACCTATCTAAAGACAATACATTTCTATTCTTCCAAGTAATTGCTATACATTTCTTGGCCACTGCCAGCGCTAAGTAAATAAGAGATCTGGTAATTATCTAATTCTAAATCAATCAACGGTTGCATATTCCCTAATAAAAATATATCAGGGTCTAATACAATATGAAGATTATATAGATTATTAAATACAGATTGAATACCTTTCCTTTTCCAAAAATTTTCTGAACTAGACTAAGCCCCTTTCACCCTTGCATCCCAGTAAATCGGCCGTTCAGTGTCCCTGGGATAGGAATGGAAGGTTTGGCCTTTCACACTAGACCACTCCTAAAACTGAACGCTTTCATACTTGCAAGGGTCGATCCCCGGGCATTTGCTCTGTTCTACCTTTAATAGGAAGGGCCTGTGATGTTGCTGCCTGATCTCAACGCTGGCGTTTGCAGACACCTGTGATTGTACTAGGTGTTGATCCTGACGAACCCCGGCGAGAGATGACGTCATCCGACATTGAGCAGATTTTGCTTTCGCACTTACCACTTTAAAGGCCAATTGGCGTTCGATTCCTGGGATCACTGGCAAACGTGAAAGGGGGCTTCAGCTTCCCTAATTCCAAAGAAATCTTTCCTCGGGTTCTCCCTCCTGAGCTGCTGCCCGACCTGTTGAGTATTATACAGCGATCTGCTGAGGGTCTCTGGCACTTTTGTGCATTGCGCGACAATCACAGCGTCTGTAGATCCTCCTGTTTAACCATTGAGTATTATGCTCAGTTTATCTGAATTCTGTAATGCACTGTGGATGTAGGGGAAGGAGTGGATTTACAGGAAGCGGAGCTGTCGTGATGAAGGGTTCTGACCTGAAATGTTGGTCGTTCTTTTTCTCCCAATGGTGCTACTCGATGTTCCTCTAGAGAAGAGGAAGACACGAAAGTCTGCAGATACCATGAAGGAAGTAAAAACACATGACGCTGGAGAAACTCAGTGTACTTGATATAGCAAGATCAAGAGAGATTACCAACATTTTGGGCTTCAAGCTCTTCATCAAGATATGGGAAAAATGTCAGCAGGTGCCCGAATGAAATGGTGTCGGGGGGGGGAGGAGCACAGTCCCGCAGGCAGGAGGCAATAGGTGGATGAGTGAGGGAGGGGACAGCAGCAAATGGGGGGGGGGAGAGGAGGGATGGCCCTGTGAATGGAAAGGGGAGGGGGAGGAGAGCTGGAGGGAAGAACATAGAAGGATGGGGAAGAGAGGGAGAATGGGGAGTGGGCTAGCAGAAACTGGAGAGGTTGATGCTAATACCTCCAGCGCAGCCATTCTCATCGGTGGGGGGGGGGGGCGCACAGGACATTTAAAGGGACTGAAATCATAATTTTGTTTTATGTGGTTGGTGGGAGAGAAGTACAGAAGAAACCAATACCCCTCAACTACAAGAGGAGACGATACATTACAAAGTGTGTTGTGTCGACCGCCACGATCTGTAAGCCAGCAGCTTGCTCACTCTACCATCCAACTCTGACCCCAGAGTCAATGGCATCGTGAAGAAGGCACGTCAGCACCCCGACGTCCTCAGGAGGTTTGGTGCGACATCGGAAAAACCCGGCAAGTTTCCACAGAAGGTGTGGCGGAAAGTGCGCTGACCGGCTGCATCACGGCCTGGTACGGGGACACCAACTACCCCCGGGCCTCAATCCCTCCAAAAAGGCCAGGACATCGCAGGCAAAGACCCTCCCCACCACTGAGGACACCCGCGGGGAACACAGGATCCACAGCCCCCCGGCCGGACTTTGTGCCCACTGCTGCCACCCGGAAAGGATGTGTAGGTGGCACCACCAGGTTCAGCTGCTCCCCCTCCACCATCAGACCCCTCTCTGTGTTGCAGTCAGTTTGATTAAATGTTTTCATGTGTCCATTGAGTACAGATTTTTCAAAGACCACCAATAAGTGGTAATTCTGCCTGGCCCCCAGGAGAAAAGATTCTCAGGGCTGTTTGCAATGTCTTGTCTGTATTCTGATCATAAATCTGAAATCCTTTCCCCCAGCGAGTTGCAGGGGTGGGGGTTCCCGTTGAGGGGAACTGGCATTGTTCGCTTCCAGCCCCGTCCCTGCTAATTGACGGCTCCAGGCTGAAGTTCATGCGGACAGACCCTGGCCAGACTCGACCGGCTGGATCTTGTGGGACAGACCCCACAAGGGCAAAGCAAAGTTGCACATCCCAAACCGGACCCCCAAATCCTTTTTCAGGACCCTCCCCCCCCCTCCATCTGATTACACGTGTGCAATTTGTTTTGACACCAGAATAAAATCTTCTGGAAAGTGCCGCTTGCATTTGCACACTGCACAGTTCCTGAAATAGATAAGGGAAGGGGTTGAGGGAGGGGGGGGGGGGGGGGTTGATTGACAGGCGCCGCCACTGGGAGAAGGGACTCGGACACGAATCTCCCGGGAGGGCGAAAGAGTGACCGCAAAGTAGCTTCCATTGTATCGCACTCGTTGCTTCTCGCACTTTGGCGTCGGGTCCACGTTAAAAGACCGTTTGGCTGCCGGTAAGTCGTGTGTCTGCAGAATTAATTTGTTGCAATGCAATCCCCCTTAAAGGGTTCTGGTCTATTTTTAAACTCCAACATGAGCACCGTTCTAGGGTTAAAGTTTAATTCTCATTGAAAGGATTGACTTTATTTGTTGCCATTACAATGTCAATAATGCTCATTCTCATTGCAATTATTTGTTGCCATTACAATGTCAATAATGCTCATTCTCATTGCAATTATTTGTTGCCATTACAATGTCAATAATGCTCATTCTCATTGCAATTATTTGTTGCCATTACAATGTCAATAATGCTCATTCTCATTGCAATTATTTGTTGCCATTACAATGTCAATAATGCTCATTCTCATTGCAATTATTTGTTGCCATTACAATGTCAATAATGCTCATTTTCATTGCAATTATTTGTTGCCATTACAATGTCAATAATGCTCATTCTCATTGCAATTATTTGTTGCCATTACAATGTCAATAATGCTCATTCTCATTGCAATTATTTGTTGCCATTACAATGTCAATAATGCTCATTCTCATTGCAATTATTTGTTGCCATTACAATGTCAATAATGCTCATTCTCATTGCAATTATTTGTTGCCATTACAATGTCAATAATGCTCATTCTCATTGCAATTATTTGTTGCCATTACAATGTCAATAATGCTCATTCTCATTGCAATTATTTGTTGCCATTACAATGTCAATAATGCTCATTCTCATTGCAATTATTTGTTGCCATTACAATGTCAATAATGCTCATTCTCATTGCAATTATTTGTTGCCATTACAATGTCAATAATGCTCATTCTCATTGCAATTATTTGTTGCCATTACAATGTCAATAATGCTCATTTTCATTGCAATTATTTGTTGCCATTACAATGTCAATAATGCTCATTCTCATTGCAATTATTTGTTGCCATTACAATGTCAATAATGCTCATTCTCATTGCAATTATTTGTTGCCATTACAATGTCAATAATGCTCATTCTCATTGCAATTATTTGTTGCCATTACAATGTCAATAATGCTCATTTTCATTGCAATTATTTGTTGCCATTACAATGTCAATAATGCTCATTCTCATTGCAATTATTTGTTGCCATTACAATGTCAATAATGCTCATTCTCATTGCAATTATTTGTTGCCATTACAATGTCAATAATGCTCATTCTCATTGCAATTATTTGTTGCCATTACAATGTCAATAATGCTCATTTTCATTGCAATTATTTGTTGCCATTACAATGTCAATAATGCTCATTCTCATTGCAATTATTTGTTGCCATTACAATGTCAATAATGCTCATTTTCATTGCAATTATTTGTTGCCATTACAATGTCAATAATGCTCATTCTCATTGCAATTATTTGTTGCCATTACAATGTCAATAATGCTCATTTTCATTGCAATTATTTGTTGCCATTACAATGTCAATAATGCTCATTCTCATTGCAATTATTTGTTGCCATTACAATGTCAATAATGCTCATTTTCATTGCAATTATTTGTTGCCATTACAATGTCAATAATGCTCATTCTCATTGCAATTATTTGTTGCCATTACAATGTCAATAATGCTCATTCTCATTGCAATTATTTGTTGCCATTACAATGTCAATAATGCTCATTCTCATTGCAATTATTTGTTGCCATTACAATGTCAATAATGCTCATTCTCATTGCAATTATTTGTTGCCATTACAATGTCAATAATGCTCATTCTCATTGCAATTATTTGTTGCCATTACAATGTCAATAATGCTCATTCTCATTGCAATTATTTGTTGCCATTACAATGTCAATAATGCTCATTTTCATTGCAATTATTTGTTGCCATTACAATGTCAATAATGCTCATTCTCATTGCAATTATTTGTTGCCATTACAATGTCAATAATGCTCATTCTCATTGCAATTATTTGTTGCCATTACAATGTCAATAATGCTCATTTTCATTGCAATTATTTGTTGCCATTACAATGTCAATAATGCTCATTCTCATTGCAATTATTTGTTGCCATTACAATGTCAATAATGCTCATTTTCATTGCAATTATTTGTTGCCATTACAATGTCAATAATGCTCATTCTCATTGCAATTATTTGTTGCCATTACAATGTCAATAATGCTCATTCTCATTGCAATTATTTGTTGCCATTACAATGTCAATAATGCTCATTCTCATTGCAATTATTTGTTGCCATTACAATGTCAATAATGCTCATTTTCATTGCAATTATTTGTTGCCATTACAATGTCAATAATGCTCATTCTCATTGCAATTATTTGTTGCCATTACAATGTCAATAATGCTCATTCTCATTGCAATTATTTGTTGCCATTACAATGTCAATAATGCTCATTCTCATTGCAATTATTTGTTGCCATTACAATGTCAATAATGCTCATTCTCATTGCAATTATTTGTTGCCATTACAATGTCAATAATGCTCATTCTCATTGCAATTATTTGTTGCCATTACAATGTCAATAATGCTCATTCTCATTGCAATTATTTGTTGCCATTACAATGTCAATAATGCTCATTCTCATTGCAATTATTTGTTGCCATTACAATGTCAATAATGCTCATTCTCATTGCAATTATTTGTTGCCATTACAATGTCAATAATGCTCATTCTCATTGCAATTATTTGTTGCCATTACAATGTCAATAATGCTCATTCTCATTGCAATTATTTGTTGCCATTACAATGTCAATAATGCTCATTTTCATTGCAATTATTTGTTGCCATTACAATGTCAATAATGCTCATTCTCATTGCAATTATTTGTTGCCATTACAATGTCAATAATGCTCATTCTCATTGCAATTATTTGTTGCCATTACAATGTCAATAATGCTCATTCTCATTGCAATTATTTGTTGCCATTACAATGTCAATAATGCTCATTCTCATTGCAATTATTTGTTGCCATTACAATGTCAATAATGCTCATTTTCATTGTGTGAGAAACAGACATACCTTCACAGAATTTGCTCCAGACAAAAATTGAGAACAAAGAACTTTATTATACTATGACAACAATACCAAAGTTGCTTCCCCTTACCCTGGGAATACACACAGATACTGAGGCTGACCCAACTTTTATACATTTCATTTCAGTACAGAGATACCTTCCCCCTAACATTCTTCTGCCTCCTGGATTGGTTTAGCATTAGGTAATTCCGCCCACGTGGATTCTAACTTCTTTTCAGTTTATGTGCCTTCCTGCAAACTTGTTAGCCAGGAAATATCATGTCTTTGTTCTTTTCTCATTAATCAATCTCCAAGACTTGCTAAAGCTATTTACTTGCTATCCTGTTTTGAAGATCCTTATTTTATTATACTTTTATAACCCTTCCTAACCCTTCCTCCCATTCCAGCATCCCTTCACCCTGATTTAACCCATAATACTTCATTTCTAATGAGCACTTGCTTGACTCCTAACATTCCAGCATCCCTTCACCTTAAGTTAACCCATAATACTTCATCCTTAATTACCACTTGCTTGACTCCTCACTTTCCAGTATCCTTTATCCAGTATCCCTTACAATCCACCCTTTTTCTTTAGCTATGCTTAGTAAATCCCCATTCGGTAGTGTTCTGTTAAGCTTGATCCTTTTCCCAGCGAGTGAGTAAATGAACTGCGGCCTCAGCATCATCAGACGGAGTTTGGGAAGTATACATCATTTGGGTTGTGGTGACCTGCCGAAGGGCCCGTTGAATTAAACACTGCACACAAGGCATTAGGGCAGGGAATTATTATGAGGGCTAAAACAAAAAACCCAGCTGCTATAAGGGCTGTGTGTATCCAACTCCAGTCGCCGGTAAAAAGTTTAGTCCACCACATACCAGACGAAGGATGCCAAGTCTGGACCAGGAGATGGGAAAGTTTTCGAATTCCTGTAGAAATATTTTTTACTGCCTGGCCATTGTCATCAATTTTCAAACAAAATTGGTAAGGTTCAATTTTCCACAGACACCGCCTTCAGCAGCCAACAAATAATCGAGGGCCAGTCGATTTTGATAAACTGTAGCACGTATCTGTTGCTGCTCATCAGCCAATAAATCTAAGGCCGTCGCTGTGATCATTTCCAAAACTGCCTGGAGTCTGATCAAACGATTTAGTATATAAATGGGGGTTCGATATCCCCATGATCCATCCTGAGCTCAAGTAGCAGGGCCGTATTATGAAATAATACATTCAGGGGGTCAGTCTTCACCCCAATTTCCAATTTTAAGTTCTTTCTTTGGACGAGTATCCTGAGGAGATTGTGGGATTAGGCGCATATATAGCTTGGTGGAAAGGTGGTGGTCGGCCTGCAAAGGCAGTAAGACAAATTGAGGTTGAATGATTCCAATACAACAAGTGCCGCTCCAATCAGGTTCTAAAAAAGTATAAGCCATATTCCCACAAATCCAATATAAACCCTCTGGTGCATATCCATGTGGGATAGTCTGGTTCCAAATCTGCCGAAGTGAGGGTATGCCCCGGTAAGGATTGTTACCTGAACAGTTCCATATGTCAGTGGTGTCATTAATACTCTCATAAAGCACACAATCCGAATCTCTTTTCATAGAGAAATACCAGGTAGGGGTTGCGGGATGCCAAACAGTTGTAGTATTCTTGAGCAGCTTAAG
This sequence comes from Narcine bancroftii, assembly GCF_036971445.1. Classification (NCBI taxonomy): domain Eukaryota; kingdom Metazoa; phylum Chordata; class Chondrichthyes; order Torpediniformes; family Narcinidae; genus Narcine; species Narcine bancroftii. The sequence continues at coordinate 17,435,255 of NC_091479.1, read as the reverse complement.
TCGTTTACAACTTGAATCCCACTTATAGTGACGGCCTTCATCCTTCCGGATACATTCGTCACCCAAAGGGTGATTTGCAAGATGCCAAGCTTGGGAGGGGCGTTCAATTTTATTCGTTGTACCATTAAAGCGTAGAAGTTGCCATATATCCAAAGGCTCACCTTGCCAGGGCCAGGTACCATCTCTAGTTGGGCCTCCACAAATCCAACAATTCTTCAACTCCAGCAAGTCAGCTGTTTGTTGACTCAAATCTACCCACTTATTGTCACCTAACCGGTGAGTAGCAGCCTGTCTGCAAGCATTAGCATATATATCCCCTTTATTCCTACTCCATTTATAGCCCTGACTAATGTCTTGCTTGTAATTCTCCCACCATCTTCTCTGTACCATATTTTTAGCACTTGTCTTTCTAATACCTGTAGAGGCCGGGATACAGACCCAAGCCACTCCCCTAGGACAGTTTTGCTTCCCTGGTCCATGTTGGGATCCTAGATTAAACCATACTAAATAAGGTACCCCACTGTGAATGCACTTCCTACCTATGCCCTGTCTGCATTCTAAAGGTAAACTTGTCCATTCTTCAAAGTAACTATCACCTCTGCTGCCCCTATTCCAGGAGGGCTTAATACATAGTGTACAGTTAGGTAGTTTCCCAAAAATTGGGGACCAGCAGGAAAACAATTCCGCAAATATTAAAAATAACATTATAACAACTTTTTTCGGCGGAGCGTGACTTTCAGACCAGAAGGATGTGAGACTGCATGCCAGGTAGAGGTGATATTGTCAACGTCTTTAATCTGTGGATTAGCGCGCTTAACACGTCGCACGTGAGTCCATCCCTTTTCTTTTGTTCGTACTGCAGTGTCTGTAATCAAAAGTACACAATAAGGGCCGTTCCATATAGGTTCCAGTTTATGGTCATGCCACGCTTGTATATATACCCAATCACCAGCTTTAATGGAATGAATGGGATAGTCTAAGGGTGGGGTTTGAGCTAATAATCCCTTCTGTTTTAAGTCATTCAGAAGTGGAAAGCCCCTGTAAATATTTAGATATATATTGGTCGTTAGCCTCAGGGGTAGGGGAATCGGTGTGGAAGCCCATGTAGGGAAGACCGAACATCATCTCGTATGGTGAGACAGCAAGATCCTTACGAGGAGCTGTGCGAATCCTGATTAAAGCTAAAGGTAAGCATTTAATCCAGGAGAGGCCAGTTTCCTCATAAAGTCGAGTGAGTTGATTTTTCAGGGTCTGATTCATCCGCTCGACACGACCTGAACTCTGGGGGTGCCATGGGGTGTGTAACTGCCAATCTATTCCCAAGATTTTACACACCCTCTGGAGTACCTGAGAGGTAAAATGTGTACCTCGATCTGAGTCAATGGTTTGAACAATGCCGTAACGTGGAATAATAACCTCTAGTAATATCCGAATAACGGTGCTAGCATGATCATTAGGTGTCGGGAAAGCCTCAACCCATCGAGTAAAATGATCCACCATCACCAGGAGATATTTATAAACCCCTATCTTAGGTAATTCTGTGAAGTCTATCTGTATTCGTTGAAACGGGCGTACGGCTATATCGCGACCCCCAGGCATTGCCTGGCGCATTACTTTCTTATTTACTCGCTGACAAATTGGACATCCCCGAGTACTTTGTTTGACTATGGTGTATATCCCAGAACAATTAAAGGACCGTACAAAGGCATCAACCAGTGCCTGCGTTCCCCAGTGTGTCTGCTGGTGGAGCTGATCAATAATTTGACGAGCCAAGGCCTTATTCAGGACTTGGCGTCCCTCTGCCGTCCACCATAACCCATCTGCAGTTTGACGCATTCCCTGTTCTTTCATATAAACCTCCTCTTCCTGTGAAAAGATGGGAGTCTTTTGAATCTCATGTGGGGTAGGGAGTAACAGTTGCATGTTTATTATTTCTGCGAGTGCAGCCTGTTTAGCAACTTCATCTGCCCGTGTGTTCCCCTGGGCTTCAGGACTGTCAATAATTTGATGGCCTCGTACATGAACTACAGCTATCTCCTCAGGTAACATAAGAGCATCTAAGGATTGAACAAATTGCAACTTCGATTCACTCACTCTAAGACCTTTCTTCCCTAGAAAATTCAACAAATCAACCGTGTATTGTTTAACTGAATCATACATTTCCCCCGTGATTAATAAATCATCAACATATTGTAGAAATTGACAACCTTCTCTCCAAGGGGCCTCATCTAATACTTGTTCCAAAACTTGGCCAAACAAATTTAGTGATTCAGTAAAACCCTGGGGAAGAACTGTCCACCGGTATTGATTTTTTTGTCCTGTAAAAGGATTTTCCCACTCAAATGCAAACATGTCCCTACTATCAATTGCCAAAGGGCAGGTCCAGAAGGCATCTTTGAGATCAATTACACTGAACCACTTACTATGGGGATCAATCTTACCCATCAACGTATAAGGGTCAGGTACAACCGGGTAACGGGTAAGAATAATTTTGTTTAACTCTCTCAAATCTTGTACTAATCGGTATGTGCCATCTGGTTTTTGGACAGGCAAAATTGGAGTATTAAAAGGTGACATACAGGGTTCGAGTATACCTTCTTTCACTAGTTGGTCAATTACTGGCTGCAGCCCCTTTCGGCCAGCCATAGGAATCGGTTACTGTTTTCGTCGAACTACCTGGTCGGGGTCCTTTAGAGTAACTTGCAGGGGAGGAACATCTAACCCTCCTCTATTTCCTTTTTTCGCCCATACTCTAGGATTTATTATTTTCTGATCCTTCTCCGTCAGCACATAAAATTGTACCCCGATACCTGATCCCTGTGGTCTGGTACCGATAGCCAATTGGTCCTGTAAATCCCGTCCCATCAAACAAACCCCAGCTTGGGGAATTAATAAAATATCCTCGGTTACAATTTTTCTTCCCATTTGTATCTTTACATTCTTTAATTTAGGGACCGCAAAATCTCTTCCCCCACCCCCGAAATCATCACCGTCCCTTTTGTAGTAACACCCTCGGGCAGTCGTAAAAAACTAGACCGGGCTGCCCCGGAGTCTACTAGGAAAGTCATATTGTCACCGTGGGGTCCTACGCTTAAATTTACCAATGGTTCTCTGTGCAGCCCCACAGTGTGTATTGACTGAGAACCATGACCTCCCTATTCATGATCTGCCTCCATCAATACATAAGATCGCGTCTCCCTGGCCCGCATCGGGCATTCCCTCTTAAAGTGTCCCTCCTTTTTACAATAGTAGCAAACTAATGCTCCTGTCTCCCAATTCCTGCCAGGGTGTCCATGGGGTCCCGGGATCGGTCGCCGTCCCCGGAATTCTCTTCTACCTCTACCTCTGCCCTGGTCTCTATTTCCCCACTCCCGGCGCTCCTCCCAACATCCAGGAGCTGACACACGGCTCCTAACATTTTCTTGCTTTCCATCCACAACTTCCTTTACTGCCTGCATCAAAATCTTAGCCTTTCCTTTCTGTTTTTCCTCCGACCTCTGGACGTATGCCTTTTGTGCAATTTGCAAAAGCTGTGATATTCCCTGTTCATGCCAATCCTCTATCTTTTGTAATTTCTTCCTGATATCTGGGGCTGAATTGGTAACAAAACCTGTCAATACCAACTGTTCACCTGCTGGGGATTCTATATCCAGCCCCGCATATTGCTGTATGGCCGCACGTAATCTAGTCAGAAATGCCGAGGGGGGTCTCCTCGGGACCTTGGGGAACCTCAAATGCCTTCTTAAAGTTCTGCCCTTTTGGAACAGACTCCTTTATTCCTCTTATTAGATTAGCCCTGAACTCATCCATTCGCATGCGACCATCATTAGTAGTTTTATCCCAATTTGGGTTTACTAGGGGAAATTTAGTTTCTCCAGGTATCGCCCCTGGTCCCCCCTTGGTGTTCCCTATCCCAGACTCTGATCCCTGCCCGACGGATCATTCCGCGCTCATCCAAAGTAAATAGGGTCTTAAAGATCGACATTAATTCATCCCAGGTATATATATTAGGCCCCAGAAATTGATCTAATTGTTCTGCACATCCCTGAGGGTCTTTTCCTTTTTAAAATTGTGTACCTCAGTACTAGTCAAAGGCACATTCACAAATCCTAGACCCCCTGCATCCCCTCCCAAGGGAACCTCCCGTAAAGGTCTCATCCAGTTAGTTACTGTCTTATCTCCTCCTCTATGATGTTTAGGTTCCTGCCCTCTGGGAGACAAATCAAAGAGTCCTGCCCCTTCCTCCCGAAGGGCCCCACACTGTTCTGAATGACCCTCACAATCAAAGTCTCCTCCCTCTCGTGTCAACTGAGGCGGTAATCTTGCACTCTGTGAGCGAGTCCTCATACCACTCCTGCTTTCTCCTTCTTTCTTTAACTGGGGAGGAGAAGGGGAAGGTAAAGAAGGGTAAAGTGTAGGAGAGGGGGAAGGGATGGGAGCCGGCACAGGGGAAACATAAGGTGGAGGAAGGGAATGTAACACATCCCATCCTTTTATTTCGGGAGCTGAAGATTCCTTATCCTTCTTATTTTTAAATTCCTTCTCTTTCAAAATCATCTGATCAGACGATCCACTAAGCCAACAGGCGGCATATTCTCTACTCTCGGTATTATCCCCTTGATTTTGGTAGAGCCAGATGTTCAATGCCTGACACATCCAGTCCTCGTCGGATCCGAACTTTGGCCAATATACCGAACTCCCCTTTATCGGATTCTTAACCCATTCCTGAGAGCAATTCCTGACCATGGTCTGCTTATCCTTCTCACGGGTTATCCCCGCACCCCAATTGGACAACATTAATCCTAACGGACTATGTTTCGGTATCTTATCCCCCTTTCTTACTTCAGGACTTTTTCCCTTGCTACTTCCTCCTCCCATATTGGCAAGAAAATAAAATTCCTCTTACCAGAGTCCAGTAGCTATTCCCAGCGCGCTTCCTCAATGTCCTCCCGTCGTTTGTTCTCAATGCCTCTTCTCGGATATCACTCGCTTCGTCCACTGACCAGCTACCCGTCTTCCAGGAGTCCAGCTGAATCAGCCGGGGTGCACCTACCCCTGTAGTCAGGTGCTCTGTCAGTGGAGGGAGTGGGATCCCGGACGAGCCCCCAATTGTGAGAAACAGACGTACCTTCACAGAATTTGCTCGAGACAAAAATTGAGAACAAAGAACCTTTATTATACTATGACAATAATGCAAAGTTGGGGGATGCCCCTTACCCTGGGAATACACACAGATACTGAGGCAGACCCAACTTTTATACATTTCATTTCAGTACAGAGATACCTTCCCCCTAACATTCTTCTGCCTCCTGGATTGGTTTAGCATTAGGTAATTCTGCCCACGTGGATTCTAACTTCTTTTCAGTTTATGTGCCTTCCTGCAAACTTGTTAGCCAGGAAATATCATGTCTTTGTTCTTTTCTCATTAATCAATCCCCAAGACTTGCTAAAGCTATTTACTTGCTATCCTGTTTTGAAGATCCTTAGTTTATTATACTTTTATAACCCTTCCTAACCCTTCCTCCCATTCCAGCATTCCTTCACCCTGATTTAACACATAATACTTCATCCTTAATTAGCACTTGCTTGACTCCTCACCTTCTAGTATCCCTTATCCAGTATCACTTACAATTGCAATTATTTCTTGCCATTACAATGTCAATAATGCTCATTTTCATTTGATGCAATTATTTGTTGCCATTACAATGTCAATACTGCTAATTTTCATTGCAATTATTTGTTGCCATTACGATGTCAATAATGCTAATTTTCATTTGATGCAATTATTTGTTGCCATTACAATGTCAATAATGCTAATTTTCATTTGATGCAATTATTTGTTGCCATTACAATGTCAATAACGCTAATTATCATTTGATGCAATTATTTGTTGCTATTACAATGTCAATAATGCTAATTTTCATTTGATGCAATTATTTGTTGCCATTACAATGTCAATAATGCTAATTTTCATTTGATACAATTATTTGTTGTCATTACAATGTCAATAATGCTAATTTTCATTGCAATTATTTGTTGCCATTACAATGTCAATAATGCTAATTTTCATTTGATGCAATTATTTGTTGCCATTACAATGTCAGTAATGCTAATTTTCATTGCAATTATATGTTGCCATTACAATGTCAATAATGCTAATTATCATTTGATGCAATTATTTGTTGACTTTACAATGTCAATAATGCTAATTTTCATTTGATGCAATTATTTGTTGTCATTACAATGTCAATAATGCTACTTTTCATTGCAATTATTTGTTGTCATTACAATGTCAATAATACTAATTTTCATTGCAATTATTTGTTGTCATTACAATGTCGATAATACTAATTTTCATTGCAATTATTTGTTGTCATTACAATGTCGATAATACTAATTTTCATTGCAATTATTTGTTGTCATTACAATGTCAATAATGCTAATTTTCATTGCAATTATTTGTTGTCATTACAATGTCAATAATACTAATTTTCATTGCATTTATTTGTTGCCATTACAATGTCAATAATGCTAATTTTCATTTGATGCCATTATTTGTTGCCATTACAATGTCAATAATGCTAATTTTCATTTGATGCCATTATTTGTTGCCATTACAATGTCAATAATGCTAATTTTCATTTGATGCCATTATTTGTTGCCATTACAATGTCAATAATGCTAATTTTCATTTGATGCCATTATTTGTTGCCATTACAATGTCAATAATGCTCATTTTCATTTGATGCCATTATTTGTTGCCATTACAATGTCAATAATGCTAATTTTCATTTGATGCCATTATTTGTTGCCATTACAATGTCAATAATGCTAATTTTCATTTGATGCCATTACTTGTTGCCATTACAATGTCAATAATGCTAATTTTCATTTGATGCAATTATTTGTTGCCATTACAATGTCAATAATGCTAATTTTTATTTGATGCAATTATTTGTTGCCATTACAATGTCAATAATGCTAATTTTCATTTGATGCAATTATTTGTTGCCATTACAATGTCAATAATGCTACTTTTCATTTGTTGCAATTACAATGTAATAAATGCTATTTTTTAAAGTGTGGCATGAAATAAGTTTTTGTTAGGAAAGTTTTTGCTGGCATTAACTTTGAAACTGTTACAAATGTTCACATTGCAGGGTTTAAACTTGCAGGAGTCTCCAATCCACGATATTGTAAAGGGGGGGAGGAAAGACAGGATGAGTTCCAAGCGGATTATCCGGTCGTATTCAGCGAACGGTCGTTACCCATCCCTCGACACCGCTTCGTGGGACGACGATCCCCCGGTCCGGGGAGAATCCAGCCGCAATTATTTCCTTAACGTGCGTCCTGAAAACAGGTGAGAGACGGGAGCGCTGGCATCCGGCGGGGGTGGGGGGGGGAACAGGTGTAGGGTTATTCCAGCCCTCATCCACACAGGGGAAATCATTAATATTTGGGGTTTTTTTTTTTTGCTGAATAACACAGGGTCTTTGTTTGGCATACTTGCTGTGTCAAACTTTTATTTTTGGATGGGTTACAGAACTTGGGAGGTCCTGTGGCCAGTGCGTCACCTAGGGCAGTAACTCAGATCCTCCATGGACCTCCTCCCAAGCAGAATCCTTAGTGATGTTCTGTGAGCTAATCTTACTTTTAAATCGTAATTCCTGAATGGAGTAGTGCGATAAACAACTAGTAGAATCAAAATGACACCCACAGCCTAATTGGATGTTTAAATACTAATGACCACGATATTGTAGCTAAAACACCAGAAAAGTTTGACTATATAAACACCGGTAGCAACAAAAACAACAGTGCTTGCTTGTTTTTGTGCGCAGTCATTTGGTGTCACCCGGCGTGGTCTGCATCCAGTGATGCCAGTGCATGATGCAGTTGCTGAAGAACTTGGTGAGGTCCCATTGGTATTCAGCTTTGGTCACCCTGCTACAGAGATGATGGCAAGCAGCAGGAGAGGGTGCAGAGAAGATTTAGGAGGGTGTTACCAGGACAATAGGGTGGGGGGGAGGGGTTGCACAGTCCTGCATGGGGAGGTTGAGCAGGCTGGGGCTTTATTCCTTGGAAGTGCAGGGGGATGCGGGGTGATCTCAGAGAAGTGCGCAAAAATCATGAGAGGGTTAGATTGGGTGAACGCACAGAGTCTTTGCCCAGAGTAGGGGAAAGGGAAAATGGTAGTCATGGGCTTAAGGTGAGGTTTAAAGGAGCCCGAGGGGCAACTTTACCCAGAGGGAGGTGGTTGTACGGAATGGGCTGCCAGAGGTGGTTGAGGCAGGTATCATTGCAACATTTGAGAAAGCAGAGAGTCTTTTGCTCCAAGTAGAGGGATCAGTAACCAGGGTACATGAGTTTAAGGTGAGGGGGTGAGAGGCGTAACTTTTTTTCCCCACGGAACAGCCTGCCGGGGGAGGTGGTTGAGGCAGATACTATTGCAATGTGTAAGGTGGGGGGAAATCGGATAGGATGGGTTTAGCAGGATGTGGACCAAACACAGGCAGGAGGAACTAATACAGGTAGGACACTTGGGTCGATGTGGGCAAGTTGGGCCAAAGAGCCTGTTTCCACCCTGACTTAATGCAGATAAGTGTGAGGTGATGCATTTCAAAAGCACAAAGCAAAAGGCTGAGTAGGGGGTTATAACCATGTAATCGTTTACAGCGCAGAAACAGGCCACGTCGGCCCTTCGAATCCGCACCAGTTCACTTGAACAACTCCACTAGCTCCCCCCTCCCGCTCTCCACCCATGACCCTCCAACCCCCTCACCTCCATGTACACATCCAACCTTCTCTTAAATGACAGAAGGGGCCCTGCCACAACCATCTCGTTTGGAAGGTCATTCCATTCTGCCACCACTCGCTGAGAGAAAAAGCATCCTCTAATATTTCTCCTAAAGTTTTGTTCCCTTACCCTTAACTCATCCTCACTTGTTCCAACCTCCCCTGCCCTCAGGGGAAAGAATCTATTTATGTCTAGTCTATCTATTCCTTTCATAATTTTAAATATCTCTATCGTCCCCTCTCAGCTGTCTACGTTCCAATACCTTAAGAGGGTGGTTGAACCTTGGGGTTCAAATCCTTACATCCCACAAGGTTGTTTGTCAGGTGAAACCACACGGAGTATTGTGTTCAGTTCTGGTCACTTCATTATAGGAAGGATGTGGAAGCTATGGAGAGGGGGCAGAGGAGATTTGCAAAGAGGTTGCCTGGATCATGAAGCAAGGTTAGCGGAGCTCTTTGGAGTGCCAAAGGATGAGAGGAGACTTGATAGAAGTTTCCCAAGGCAGGTAAGGTTGACAAGAGAGTTAATAGAGGTCTACAAAATTCTGAGTGGCATAAATAAGGTAGACAGCCAGCACCTTTTTCTCCCAGAGTAAGAACAGCAAACACCAGAGAACTTTTGGACAAAGTGAAGGGAGGCTAGGTTTTGTTTAACACAGAGAGAGGTGGGGGCCTGGAATGCCTTGCCAGGAATGGTGGTGAAGGCTGGAACATTAGGGGCATTTAAGAGTCTCTTGGACAGGCACATGGATGAAAGAAAAAAAATAGAGGGTTATGGGGCAGGGAGGATTTTTTTAAAGGAATATACGGGTCAGCACAACATTGAGGGCCGAAGGGCCTGTATTGTGCTCTGGTGTTCTTTGTTTTATGTTCGAAAAGGAGGTCCACAGAGGCCAGGGCAATTACTTTTACTGCAGGCAAAATAAGCTGAACTATTTTGTATCAAATTGAGATGCAACTTCATAGCATTTGAACTTCTGTTTTCTTTACACTTTCACTTCTTCCTGTTATCTCCACTTCGTTGTGGGGAGGGATTGCGATAGAATACCTCTCCCCTTTCTTTGTGTCTTAATCTCAATGTTAGCAGCGAACTATATTATTCTTGGCAAACCTGTGTATTTATTTCACTGAATTCAGGAATCTCATAGTTTTTCAATTTTATTATAAAATTGGCAAACTGTTTCACATGCTCAAACATTGTACGACTAATATTGATGTAAGGTGTGTAATGGGCGTCGAAAGAACCAAAGACTTGTTGATCCAAACCAAGGCTTTTATTAACTAGAAGACTGGAGCATATCACAAGTAGGTCGACCAGTCCAGAATGACCTGGTCTGGCGAGGAGCCATCCTTTAAGACCTGCCAGTAGGTGGTGCTACACTCTCAGCCAATCACAGGCATCCTACACGACCATCTGTACATATACACATTGGTGATAGAATCATCTGACACCTTGTGATAGTACAGATTCTATATGGTTATCTGAAATGGACATACCCTACTATAATCTGCTGGGTTTACACAGCCCGAGGGGGAGATGGGAGTTAGACTTGGGCACACCAATCAATGGGCAGGACCTGTATCTGGACAGTGTGACTGGAGTCATCAATGACACGTACAGGATGGTGCAATACAATTTCTTGCACAAGTTGTACCTCACACCACAAAAATTGTGCAAATCAAAGCCAGAAATTTTGGAAATGTGCTTTAGGTGTGGTGCGGAGGATGGGAACTTTTGTCCACTCCACGTGGCCGTGTACAAAGGTGAGATCTTTTTGGGAAGACCTGGGGGACACTTTTAAAAAATAAAAAAATAAATAAAATTACGAAGGTGGATTTTCCACAGGACCTAAAAGTGTACCTTCTGTCAGACATTGGGGACATGACTGTCTAAATACCAAATTCAGTTTGTGAAGGTCGCCTTGGGGGTAGTCAGGAAGTGTATCGCGGTTTCATGGAAGTCCGACTCCCGACTAAATGCCACGCGACGGAATGCGGAAACGCAGAGTTGCGTTGCCCTGGAGAAATTCATGTACGGCCTAAGGAAGAAGCGCCGGACATTTGTTAAGAGTGTGGCAACCTTAACCTGAGGTATGTTGGCACACAGATTGATTAGTTCCCCTCCCCCTCTTCGAAACGGGAGGTGCTGCAGCAACCTGTCCCTGGCAGGGGAATGAATGTGATCAAAGAAGGGGGACTCGAGGCAGGCGACGGGTTTGGAGTTTTCTTAAACTTTTAATTTAATTGTCGCGATGTTATTTAATTGGCTGTACTTTCAGTGGCACGAAGGTGGGAGGAGGGATAAATACAGGCTCCGTGTGACATAAATGTTTACAAAAAAATTGTATGGTTTGTTTTAATTTTAAAAATCTATTAAAATATTCCAAAAAATCTGCATACATTAATAGTAAACACAGAAATGAGTTTAATTAGCTATAAGGAGACAGTGGGACCTTTAAAAGGAAACAGTACCTTTGTAGTATCAATATAGGATGACCGTCAGTGCCCTTTTATCGGAGCTACCTCTTTAGATGTGCCTTGCGCTGATTTTCTTTTCCTGTCTGTAATCCACATCCATTTATATCCTTCTATGTTCCTTTTTAACTTACAACAAATTCCTGGATAATAATATGCTGAAGCAGGCCACTCAACGTTTTGTTTCCGCATCAGTGGGCTGCATCGTTCTTAGGCACAGTCAATTTAAAAAAAAATCGTGAACGACAAAATTCTGAGGGGCGTGGATAGAGAAGATGGACTTTTCCCGCTGAGGTTACGTTGAGGTACGGACTGGAGGTTAAGGGGGAAAGGTTGAGGCGAAACTTCTTCACACAGAGGGTGGTGGGACGAGCTGCCAGCTGAAGTGGTGAATGCAGGCTCAATTTTAACATGGGAGAGATATGGAGGGCTATGGGCTGGCTGCAGGTCAGTGGGACAAGGCAGAATAAGAGTAGAAGGGCTGAAGGGCCTATGTTCTGCACTGTAATGATCCTTCTGAAAACATTTATGTTTCTAATAACATTGTGCGTGTGTGGAAATCTTTCAAAGTTAATTTTGAATCGTTTGCCGCTCGTTACACGATAGAGACTCCGATAGCTCAGTGGTTAAAGCACTGGCCTTGTAAACCAGGGGTTGCAAGTTTGTTCCTTGCTGGGGCCTCGTATCTGTGTGGGCGCAGGACAAAGTGGTGACTCTTGGTCTACCGTGCGGTAGACAAAGTTAAAGAATTTCACACATGTTACATTCCAAATGTAGCTTTACGTGACAGGAATGGAATCTTTACTCAAAGATTTTTATATTTTCTGATTCTTTACACTTTTACGATATTTCTTAAATTGCATTTTAGTAAATCTTTCTAAAAATCTATTTGCATGTTTTTTTTTTTGCAAATGTATTTGTTCCAGAATACCAATTAAAATTTTGGATCTTTACAAGCTTTAAATGGATCCGGAGGTTTTCAAAAATTGTTGGGACTATCGGTCTTGGTTTTCTGATTCTCCCTTCGATAATTTCCCGACAAATAGACATTCTACAGCCTTGATAATGTGTAATACGAAATTGATTTGCACGCGATCCCATCACCCTTTTGTTTTGACCTCCAGTGACCTGACTTAGTGCTCTCTCCCCATGGAGTACCCCTGCAAGTGGGCCCAAGCTGTTTGGTTCATGTCTTCCATGTGATACAATATGTGGTGAGCAACTCTGTACTGATGTGTAGCTGTTTCATGTGCCCTGCTCCCTCAAAAGAGTAAAGCTGGAGAGTAATTTTGAATAGTAATATTAACTGGGCGAACTTTCCAAGTTGGTGGGAAAGTGGAAGTTCTTTAACTGCAGGTCAGGGAAGCTTTTGGCACGAGTGGTAGTAACTCCAGCCTTGGGGTGGGGGAGTGAGTTTTACATTTACAGCCGGTTCCCCTTTCACACTGCCAAGAAGCGAGTAAACTTTACTAGGCATGCTGCAACCGTGAGCCTTTCCCTCTGCACCTAGTTAATCGGCAACCTGGCATTTTAAAAGGGGTGACAATGCGAGAGCAGGTTGTGCTTTCACACCGTCGGAGGCTATTGGTGAGTTAACTCGGCCAGGCTCTGACACTCGCCCCCACCAAGTGCAGCTTTTAGATCACTGAAATGGAACTTTCCTTGCACTAAAGTACAGGCTAACAGGTCTATTATGGTGATTTTGATTGTACATGTGATCCGACTTAAAATGGCGGACAGTGTTCTCCTTCCTTGAGCTGATGAAACACTGAAGCCGCCATCAGGTATCAGAGCCCAGTTGAATCGAACTCGCCCTGCCGGGTTGGGATGTTTCATGCCGCACGATTACTGGGAATAAACCCGGCAATTTAGCCGGTTAACCCACACGGAATTGGTGGCATAGATAGGAGTAGGGTTGCAGGCAGTCCAGAAGAGGGAATATCAGGAGTTAGGAAGGAAGCTGAAAAGCAGGACCTCAAAGCGAGATTGCTGTCTGCGCCACCTGCCATTGAGGGTAGGAATAGGAAGTTGGGGCAGATAAAAGCTGGTGTAGGAGCAAGGATTCAGATTTATAGATCATTGGGATCTGTTCTGGGGAAGGTCTGACCTGTAAGAAAAAAGGACGGGCTGCATCTGGGGAAAACAAAACTGGAGGGGGATCAATATCCTGGCAGGTTTGCTGGAACGGTTGGGGAGAGTTTGGCAGGGAGATGGGGATCCGAATGTGAGGGCAGAGAATAGGGCAGGTGGTAGAAAGGAGTTGTGGGTTTGTGGGGAGGGAGCAGAAATGTCGTCAGTTGAAGGGTTTGAAGTGCGTCTATTTCAATGCAAGGAGCGTTGGGAATAAAGGAGATGATGTTGGGGCGGTTGAAGAGACTTGGCTGGAGGAAGGGCAGGATAGGCTGATGCACGTACCAGGATTTAGATGATCTAAAAGGGATAGGATGGGGGGTGGGGAGGGGGTAAGAGTGGGGAAGGGGCTGCATTACTCGTCGGGGTGCAGAAAGGGAGGATGCTCTAGAGGGAGTGCCCACTGAGTTGGTAGGATCTGTACTGTGCTGTAAAGTTCTAGTTTCTACGTTAATATATTCAGGCAGTCCCCAGGTTGTGAACGTCTGATTTACGGACAGTTCATACCTACGAACGGACTATGCACGGCTTCAATGGTTCGTCGGCTTGAGGAAGGAGAACTCTGTCTGCCATTTTAAGTCAGATCACGCTAGCATTGCAATGTACGATCAAAATCAATGTGTAATGTGCCCGTTAGCCTGTACCTTAGTGCAAGAAAGGCTCGATTTCAGTGTTTAAAAGCTGCATGAACTGCAAGTTCCAACTTGCCTCCAAATTCGACTTAAAGACAGACTTTGGAGCGGATCTCATTCGTAACCCGTGGACTGCCTGCAAAGAAAACCTACTGCTGCCAATCAAAGAGATTGCATGATGCACTTACAGGTTCTGGAGAGCTGGTGGAGCGAGTCTTGTGGCACCGACACCTCTTTCCTGATGGCAGCAGCGAGAACAGAGCGTGTGCTGGGCTGCATCCACTGCCTTATGCAGGGTTTTACGCTCAGGGGTATTGGTGTCCCCATGCAGCCAGTCGACACACCTTCCATGACACCTCTGTAGAAATTTACCACAGATTCTGATGTCATACCCAACATCTGCAAACTCCTGAGGAAATCAAGACACTGATGCCATTAGTGTGTTGGGGTCCAAGAAAGATCCTTCAAGATGGTGACTCCCAAGAACTTGTATTTGCTCCACCTCTGATTCCCCCAACGATCACTGGATCGTAAACCTCTGGTTTTCCCTTCCTGAAGTCAACAATCAGCTCCTTGGATTTGGTGATATAGAACTACAGCACACTACAAGGCCTTCAACCCTCGATGTTGTGCCGACCCATATATCCCTAGTACTAAACCTTCCCTACCCCATAACCTTCAATTTTCCATTCATCCATGTGCCTGTCAAGAGTCTTTTAAATGCCCCTAATGTTTTGGTCTCCACCACCATTCCCAGGCAAGGCATTCCAGGCACCTACAAAAGAAAACTTGCCTATGATGTCTCCCCTTAACCTTGTGCAGATGTCCTCTGGTGTTTCTTGATCCTACATTGGGAAACGGGTGCTGGCCGTCCACCCTATCTATGCCTCCTTATAATCTTGTCGACCTCCATTAAGTCTTATTTGATCCGTCCAATGTTCCACAGCGGTTGGTATTGGGGCCTCTTCTGTTTACAGTGTACACCGATGATTTAGATGATGGATTAAATGGTTTTGTGACCAAGATAGGTGGAGGAGCAGAGAGTGTGGAAGAAACTGAAAGGTTGCAGAGAGACTTGGACAGTTTAGGAGAGAGGGTAACAAAATTGCAGATGAGATGCCCTTTTTGGAAGAGGAAATAAACAGGCAGATTATTACTTGGATGGGGAAGAACGTTCAGAATTCAGAAGTGCAAAGGGACTTGGGGGGGGGGTGTCCTTATGTACCCTAAAGGTATCCAGGTTGGATTGTCAGTAAAGAAAGCAAATGCTGGGTTAGCATTCATTTCAAAACAAATAGTGTACGAGAGTAAGGAGGTGTTGGGGCACTGGTGAGTCCTCATTTGGAGAACTGTGTGCAGTTTTGGCCCCTTAGAAGGGATGTACACAATGTTGGAGAGAGTTCAGAGAAGATTTACGAGGATGATACCTGGAATCCAAGGGCTAACATATGAGGAGTGTTTATCGGCTCTTGGACTTGTTCATTGGAGTAGAGAAGAACGAGAGGGGATCTCATCGAAACGTTTCGAATGCTGAAAGGATTGGACAGAGTAGATGTGAATAAAAGAGGTTTCCCTTGGTGGGTGAGCCCAGGACAAGGTAAAAGTAAAGGTTCCATTATTGTCATCTAATTCTACATTTAGAATGTAACATGCATTAAATTCTTGAACTTTTAGGGTTTCTAGACCGCAGGCATGTAACGACACAATCAAGGAATTTTGCCGGTACCCGGGCCATCTAAAGAGGGATGTGCAGGAATTTTGAGTCCATTCCTGCACCGTGATTTATCCTGCAGGACCCCTACTACTTTTTGGAGGAAGCCCGGAGTGTAAATCATACCAGAGAAATTCGTTGACAGTCATCCATTCGATGGCATGTCCAAACCCCGGGACTGTTGCACTCGGATACTTGCAGTTTAAAAGGTGCCCAGTGTGAATGACCACATGGGCAGTAATTATATTAATTTTTTTTCTGCAATTTTTCCCGACATTGCAGTCTAAAAACCATATTTGTCTATCATAAGGAACACAAGAGAGACGCAACTTTGTCCAGCGCCCCTCACAGAAATGAGGCCCCAACGAGGAACGAACGCGCGACCCCTGGTTAAGGACGCAATCTCAGAATTGGAGGGGACCCACTTAGAACAAAAATGAGAAATTTCCTCAGCCAGAGGGTCATAGATTTGAGGAATTTGTTGCCACGTTCAGCTGTGGAGGCCCGATCATTGTGTGTGTGTGTGTGGGGGGGGGGGGGGGTTTAAAGAGGAGATTGCTAGGTATCAATGGATATGTGGAAAACACCGGAAATTGGAACTAGATGTGAGAATGGTTTAGCTCCTGGTGGAGTGGCGGAGCGGACTCATTGGGCCGAATGGCCTACTTCTGTCCTTTGAAGACCACGATAAAGTCTCATCTCTGCTCTCCTTGCCCTCATAAAACTTGTTTTCCAATCCAGGGAACGCCCTGGTAAATCTCCTCTGAACCCTCTCCATGGCTTCCACATCCTTCCTGTCATGAGGTGACCAGAATTGAACACAATATTTCAAATGTGGCCTCAGCAGAGGGTTGCAACATGATCTCTCTACTCCTGAACTCAATCCCCCGATTAATGAAGCCCAGCAATCCATGGGCCTTCTTAACCATCCTATCAACCCATGCGGTGACTATATATGTATGGATTTGAACCCCTAGCCCCCTATTAAGTAACTGACCATTAACCCTGTACTCAGCCTTCTAGTTTGTCCTTTCAAAATGCATCATCTCACACTTTTCCAGATTGAAATCCATCGGCCACTTTCCCGCCCATCTCTGCATCCTGCCGATATCCTCTTGTAAGCTCCATCCACAACTCCTCCAACCGCAAAATCTTGTAGTGTTCATACTGGAATGACACTTGAAATGACTGCGACTGTTGCCAAAGGTACTGACTGAAGGCCCAGTAAGGGTGATGGGCTTGGATCAGACCATGAGGTACAAGCTTGCAGGACATGGGAAGCAGTAAGTAAACTAGAGCAGAATGGGAAATGGAGATTTATTGGAATGGAAAGCAGCTCAATGTCGAGGGGTGCCCAGTACCTTTATCCTTTATCCGGACATCTAAAATCCGGAAAGCTCCAAAAACCGGAATTTTTTTCCTGGTGCTGGTACAGCAGAGGGAGAGAGACAGAAATGCAACTCAGGGTGGGGGGGGGGGTGGGAGTGGGGGAAATGGCAGCACGACTCGGGCGGGGGGAGGGGAGAGAGAGAGATGGAAACGTGACTTGGGCGGGGTGGTCGAGAGGCACCAGCGCGACTGGAAGGGGATGGATACGGCAGCACAATTTGGGTGGGCTTAAATCTGGGAGTTGGCTTTTGTTCTGAAATCCGGAAAAATCCGAAATTCGGAACACACTCCCCCAAGGGTTCTGGATAAAGGATTGTGTACCTGTAGTAACGAAACACTGGTCAAGCAGGAGTAGACAATATTGGAGTGAAAACACACAGAAATGCTGGAGGAACTTATCCGGTCTTGCAGTGACAGTAGGAGGTAAAGATATATTACCAACGTTTTGGTACTGAGCCTTTTAAGATGTAAGCAAAAGGCTGGAAAGTGTCAGAAGAGAGAAAGGTGGGGGTGGGGGAGGGAGGTTCCAGATGAAAATCCATAAGGCGTTAATTGGATCCGATAAGAGGAGAGGTGAGAATTGATTTTGGCTCGGTGAAAAGGGAAGAGCGAGAGAGAGTGCCGGGGGATAGGTCACAGGGACAAGGGTTAATGGAAACTGGCGAAGTCTATGTTGTTCCCCTCCAGATGGAAGATGAGGCGTTGTGCCTCCAATTTGCAGCTGGTCTCTGTCTGGCAGTGCATGGACAGGCATGCCAGCGAGGGAATGGGGCGGAGAATTGAAATGAGTTGGCCCTGGGAGATCCCCATTATTTCAGTGCCAGAGGGAAGATGTGTGCATGAAGATTAAAGACATGATTTATTCGATCTGGTGCCCCCAGGGATGTAATTTTGGTGAGAGACTATTTGGCAGATTTAGTTCATTGAGAAGTTGTGTACAATTACTGACTGGCTAATCAAGTTGATTAGGAAAGTTGATGAATGGACTCGTCTCAGTATCAGTGGCAATTGGCTCCTTGTCCTGGCCAGGAAATGGCAGGGGTGTCCGTGTATAACTGCAGAGTGTGAAGCAACTAATCCTTGCTCGAAGGTACAGCTATAAAGGCTGAATTTAGCTCGGTCCGAAAAATGTAGCAGCTGCCCAGGACTCCCTCATGAGAACATGGGGCGTTCCACAATGTTTGGGACAAAGACACTTTTGTCCTTTATTTGCCCCTGTGCTCCACAGTTTTAAATTTGTAATCAAACAATTCACACGCGATTAGAGTGCACATTCCAGATTTTATTCAAGGTTATTTGTGTTCATTTTGTTTTGACCGTGTATAAATACAGCACTTTTTGTACATAGTCCCCTCATTTCAGGGCACCATAATATTTTGGACATAGCAATGGTCTGTAGATTAAAGCAGTCACATTCAGTACTTTGTTGCCTATCCCTTGCCTGCCATGACGACTTGAAGTCTGTGATTCACAGACATCATCAGGTGCTGAGTATCTTCTCTGGTGATGCTCTGCCCGGCCTCGACTGCAGCCATCTTGTTTTGGGGGTTTGTCCCCTAAAGGTTTCTCTTCATCATGTGGAAGGCATGCTCAATTGGATTTCGATCGGGCGATTGACTTGGCCATACAAGGATTTTCCACTCTTTTAGCTTTGAGAAACCCCTTTGCTGCTTTAGCGATCTGTTTGGGATCATTGTCTTGCTGTAGGATGAAGCACCGTCCAATAACTTTGGAGGCGTTTGCTTGACCTTGAGCAGATGTTTCTCTACACTTCAGAATTCATTCCCATCATCTGCAGTTACATCATCAATGAAGATAAGTGGACCAGTTCCTGTGGCAGCCACACGTACCCAGGTCATATCACCTCCTCTGCCATGTTTCACAGATGAAGTGGTTTGCTTTGGATCTTGGACAGTTCCTTTATGCCTCCACACTTTGCTCTTGCCATCACTCTGATGCAGGTTAATTTTGGTCTCATCTGTCCACAAGACCTTTTGCAGAATACTGCAGGCTCTTTGAAATGCCTCTTGGCAAACTGTAACCTGGCCGTCCTGTTTCTGTGGCGAACGAGTGGTTTGCATCTTGCAGTGTAGCCTCTGTATTTCTGTTCATGAAGTCTTCTGCAGACAGTCGTCACTGACACATCCACACCTGCCTCCTGAAGAGTGTTTCTGATCTGTCGGACAGGCATTTGGGGATTTTTCGTCATTAGTTTGAGAATTCTGTCATGAGCCGACCAGTCCATATGCAATTCCGAAGCTCACCAGTTCGCTCTTTCTTCTTAATGATCTTCCAAAGAGTTGATTTTAGAAATCCTAAGGTTTGGGTGACGTCTTCTACAGCTTTATTCTTGTTTTTCAACCTTGTAATGGCTTCTTTAAATTTCAGTCACAACTCTGGTCCTCGTGTTGAAAAATGGCAACTACAGACTCCAAAGGTGATCAAAATCTTCGAAGCAAGCCCAGCTCCCTTATACCTGCACCAAGGAAGCAATTAAATGTACCTGAGTATGCACAAAGACCTGTGAAGCCAAATGTCCCACACATTATGGTGCCCTGAAATGGGAGAGCTATGTATAAAAAGTGCTGTAATTTCTAAATAGTCGAACCAAAATGTACACAAATAACCTTGAATCACATGTGAATTGTATGTTTATAAATGAAAAGCTGTGGAGCAAATAAAGGACAAAAATGTCTTTGTCCCAAACATTGTGGAGGGCCCTGTATCTTGGAAAGAAAACCCATGAATCAATTCTTTCAGATTTATTGTCAGAATACATGTACGGCATCACATAAAACCCTCAGATTCCTGTGGGTGCGACAGAATTACCACTAATTGGTAGTGGAAAAAAAATAAACTGTACACGGCGAAAACATGTAAACAAAGAACTGTAATCAGATAATGAATGTGACCTGTGCAATACAGAGAGAACAAAAAGAAATTCAATAAAGTTGCCAAGTAAGAGTTCTTAAATGAGTCTCTAGCCCCTTTTCCACTGGCACCCTGTCCCAGGAATTAACTGGGAATTTACTGGGACAGGATGCCAGTGGAAAAGGAACACTGTCCAAATGCTGGTGTAAATGACATCATTTCAAGCAGGGGTTAACTCCTTCTATCCCTTCTCAAATCCCCAGCTGATGCTGGGATGCTAATAAAAACCAGTGGAAGGTAGAACACGCCGATTCCTGGGGATGAGCGGGGTTCAGTGTCAAAACAATTAGTGTCCCAGTTAAGGTGGCCCAGTGGAAATGGCACAAAGGGCTTCCTAACCCGGGACACTGCACAGCCAATTAACTGGGATGCCAGTGGAGAAGGGGCTATTGATTGAGTTTGCTGTCGAGGAGTCTGATGGTGGAGGGGAGCAGCTGTTCCTGAACCTGGTGGCACGAGTCTTGTGGCACCGACACCTCTTTCCTGATGGCAGCAGCGAGAACAGAGCGTGCGCTGGGTGGTGTGGGTATTTGATGATTGCTGGTGCTCTCCGATGGCAGCATTCCCCATAGAGGTACTCAATAGTGGGGAGGGTTTTGCCTGTGATGCCCTGGGCTGTGTCCACTACCTTTTGGAGAACTTTACGCTCAGGTGTATTGGTGTTCCCGTACCAGACCATGATTCCACCACACCTCTGTAGAAATTTGTCAGGGTTTCTGGAGTCATACCAAACCTCCGCAAACTCCTAAGGAAGTCGAGGCGCTGACGTGCTTTCTTCACGATGCCATTGACTCTGGAGTCAGACTTGAATGGTGGATAGGCTTTTGAGTGTCAGCAGATGAGTTGCTCCCTGCCAGGTACGTAGCCCCAGGGTTTGTGTGGCTGGTCTGATAGAGTTTCTGGTTGGGAGTAGCCGTCCGGTTGTTGATGGGGGGGGGGGGGGGGGCGCTTGCAATGGTAATGCTTTGCATGGAGGGTTCGATGATCTTGTTGGAGATGGTCTGAGGGTTTTGTGGGACCTGCTGCGGGTAGAGGCATGGTCTGCTTTACTTCCTGAGGAGTTAAGCAGAGTGAAATGCTGCTGTCATGGGTAACAATCCCACCTTGGGTCTTTTTGGGTCTGGCCCGTGTTCCGCTGTTTTCCCACATCGAGTCGGAGATGAATGGTTGAGTGAGGGAACTGGCGGCTTGCAGATTGTGGGGGTTGATACTCCGCTGTGGCTGGTCCACAGAGCTTCGTGGAGGACTGGCTCAAAGTTGCCAGTCCTGTCCTGTCCCATGTGACATGGTTATAAGTATTAGAACTGTAAGGTAAAACATCATGAGATGGGAATGTGTAAGGAGTTACCCTGTACAGGGCTGTAACAAGAAGGGGAGGTGTCCTTGTACTCCTGTTAGGTAAAACATCATGAGATGGGAATGTGCAGGGCTGTAACAAGATGTGAATGCATCCTTGTACTTACAAGATAAGAGAGACATTGATGGATTGAGAGGCAGGAAGCTAGCAGGGAAAGGATAGCAACAGTTTTAGTCATTGGACAAGTAATGATATGATGATGTTCTAAGGGTATTCCAAGGGTATAAAAAATCACCATTTTGCTGATAACGGCAGAATGCATTCTCCGACTAACATGGTTAGTCGCAAGTGTTACAATCCGGTAATAAAGAACAAAGAACCCTGATTTCGACTCAGCCTGGTGTTTGTCTCACTCATTCATGAACAAAGCAGACCTAACAGAACATAAACCACTGCAGCACATACAGGCCCTTTGGCCTACGATGATGCGTTGACCCTTATATATCTTTTAAAAAAAACTAAACCTTCCTTGCCTCATGACCCCGACCTTTACACGTGCATGTCTTTGTGTCTCTTAGATTGTCCCAGCTTCCACCAACCCTGGTGAGGTATTCCAGGCACCCACAACTCGTTATATATTTAAAAAAACACAAGTTACCCTAATGTCTCCCCAAAATTTCCTCCCTTCACTTTGTCCAGACTTCCTCAGGTGTTTGCTACTCCCGCCCTGGGGTAAAGATGCTGGCTATGTCTTTCATAATCTTGTAGACCTCTGTTAATTCTACTCTTATCCTCCTTGGTTCCAAAGAGAAAAGCCCCAGTTCTGCTAACCTTGCCTCTTAAGACATTTTTTTCAATGCAGGCAGCGTCCTGGTAAATTCCCACCCCCACCCCCCCATCAAAGTTGTCTGAAGGGGGACCCTTTCCACCCCACACACAGCATTTTACAGCCGCTTCCGTCAGGAAAGAGATGCAGGGATATCAGTGCCAGCACTGCCAGGCTTCTTCCCACGGGGCAGTGAGAATGTTGAACGACCCAGGGAACTGCTCACACTGACCATCCGAGACTCTCAGATTCATGAAACAATATCTGTATATTTGAATACCTGTCCTGCATGTGTGTTATATCTGCATTATGTTTGTGGAGAACGCTGTTGGTCAGGTTGTACTTGTGCAATCAGATGACAACAAACTTGACTTGATCTCATGGGGATGGGATTTTGCCATTGCAGGGGATCACTGGATCAACAGGTGGGTCTAGCTCATTTGGGTTGGTAAGAGTAATCCGACTGTGGCAGATGCATCTGGGATAAATTTACTGGGTTTATCCTTGAGCTGGTTCATTTACCACCTGTTGAAGACTCGATGAGATAGCAATGTCCTTCAGAGCCAGTGCTGAGGTGTCTTCTGCAGTTTTTTTGTTCAAGGAGGAGTTGGCGTGGAACCGAACGGACTGCTAGGTTATTTAAGAGTCCGTTGGTAGGCCTGGAGTCGTGTACAGGCCAGTCTGGGAGATGATGGCAGATTTCCTCCCTTACTGGGTCCAATAGGGTTTTACTGCTGTCCAGTAATTCTGAAATCATTATTCATCACTTAAAAAAAAACACAGATAACACCTGATAACAATTTTTGTTTAAAAGGAAAAAAAATGGGGATTATGAAAGACAGCTTCAAGCTGAACACAAAGATGATTTCAGATTTGCTGCATCACGTAGGATGTTGGAAAAACGTTAAATTAATTTTTATTGAATTTAGCACGTTTAATCGCTAAGCTCTCGGGTTGAAGGCACAGGGCTAAAGCCAGGAGCTGTTGGCAGTTGTCTAACTTCTTGTAAACGCTAGTAAAACCCCTGGCGTCTGGAATTTGAGCAACTGGCAAAAAAAAAATCGAGGAAAGACATAAAAAATATTAAAATAAACAAGAATTTAAAAAAAACAGGTTTAAAAAAACATAAGTTTAAAATTGTAAAAGTAAATATTCTCTGAAGTAACACAAACTTCTGGTGAGATGGGAGCAAATATTTAGCCAGTGGAGGGTCTTGGTTGTAGCAATAAAGTTGTGTGAAACAGCTATAGCGTCACCTCGGATGAAGAGCTGGTAGATGCTGAGGCGACTCTCTTAAAGTGTCTCCTTATCCCTGCTTAGTAAGAGTTACCCCAGTCAGAGGCTTTATCTGTGGACTAGGGGGGGGGGGGTTAATTATTGTTCATCTTTCGGGTGGATCCATGGAGGGGGAGGAACCTGCAGATGCAGTGACGGTTAAACGTTTTCAATCAACGTGGCTGAAAATAAAGTAAGATGCTTTATATATTCACGTAAGTACATCTTTTAAACTAGCATTCTTGATGCAGGTGTATTAAACAACTGGAAAATACACTTATCCAGCATCTACCAATGCCCATATGTACCAGACACCAGGGGTTTGACTGAATTGCCATTCTTTACTCTCAGGTCATGTGCTCTAGAATCCATCCACAAAGGGAAGTCCATCTTTGCAAACGTCAACTTTTTTTATGGCTAGATCTTGCAGCACCGTGGGCCTTTTGCAGAACAATTTGAAATGAGCGAGGGCAAAATGAATTCTGATGCGCTTGGTGGGGGGGAGGTCAAGCTCGGTTGCATCGGCAGTGCCAAAGTGAATGTGCTGTGCGGAACGGGGCTCTGGTATCTGTCCCCTGCTATTTGTCGCAAATAACTTGAGTACTGCAATTCTTTTCTCTTTTAGACAAACGTTTTGTACCATTATCGCACAGATAACCGAGGAGACGCAGCCAGGTTTCGAGGCCACGCTGAAATCCCATTCAGTGTCTGAAAATTCCGATGTCAAGTTTACCTGCATCGTGACAGGTACGACAGGACAATGATTTATTTTATGGACGAATTCGCTGTTTTTTTTTTTGCTCGAAGATGTTGAAGCTGCAATAAGTTTCTAGTTTTAAGGTTTATTGTCATGTAATAAAATATAAAAATGTAATATACGTGATGCACTTTAACGTTTGTACACGTTAGGCAAAGAGTTGCCATTAGCGTTGCCTGGTGCCTCTAACAATAGGAGAAAGAGACTAGTTTGGACTCCTCGATGGAGTGAAGTCTGGTGCCTGTGATGTCGCAGGCTGAGTTAGCAAACCTGTGGAGTTTATTCTTGTCCTTAGAGTTGGTGCCAGGCAGTGATGGAACCAGCCAGAATGTCCACCTGTAGATGTTTCCGAGAGTCTCCGGTGAGTTGGATGAGTGCGTGGATGGGAGGGGGTTGGAGGGTTATGGACAGGGAGCAGGTAGGTGGGACTAGCGGAGTTCATTTAAATCAGTACGGAGTAGAGGGGCCAAGATGGCCTCCTCAGGTACCTCACAAAGAATGGCTGCTGGCGAGCCTTCTTCGTGATTGCATCAATGTGGAGTTTCCAGGACAGATTCTCAGAGATGTGACACCCAGGAATTTGAAGTTCTTGACCCTCTCCACTACTGAGCCCTCGATGAGGACTGGGTCGTGTTCCCCTGACTTCCTCCTGAAGTCCACAATCATCTCCTTGGTTTTGCTGACATTGAGCGCAAGGTTGTTGTCCTTACACCATTCAACGGGCTGATCTTTCTCCCTCCTGTATGCTTCCTCATTTCCGTTTGTGATTCTGCCGACAACTGTGGTGTCATTGACAAACTTGTAGATGGTGTTGGAGTTGTGTCTGGCCCCACAGTCATGGGAGTATAATGAGTAAAGCAGTGGGGTAAGCACGCATCCTTGGGGTGCGCCTGTGTTGGTGATCAGTGATAAGGAGACATTGTTTCCAAATTGTACTGACTGTGGTCTTCCAATGAGAAGGTCAAGGATCCAGTTGCAGAGGTGGGTACAGAGGCCTAGAGTTTGTAGCTTCTGAGGGAATAAATGTGTTGAAGGCCGAGCTGTAGTCGAAGAGCAGCTGTATGAATTTTCAAGGTGATCCAGAGCTGTGTGGAAAGCCAGCAATAATGCATCTGCTGTGGAGCGATTGTGATAATAGGAGTAGTCTGTCCATGGCCTCATGCGCTGCCAGACTGAGACCACTCGCAAA
The DNA here is from genome assembly GCF_036971445.1 of Narcine bancroftii. NCBI lineage: Eukaryota > Metazoa > Chordata > Chondrichthyes > Torpediniformes > Narcinidae > Narcine > Narcine bancroftii. The sequence continues at coordinate 17,409,850 of NC_091479.1, read as the reverse complement.
CTGGAGGAACAACCATCTGGGCACCTTCCAACTAGATGGCACTAACATCGACTTCTCCAGTTTTATTTTAAACCCTCCTCCTTTTTCTCAGCACATGCTCTCTCTCTCTCTCTCTCTCTCTCTCTCTCTCTCTCTCTCTCTCTCTCTCTCTCTCTCACTCTCTCTCTTTTCTCTCTTTCTCTCTCTCTCTCCTTTCACAGAGACAAAATAATTCTCACCTCGCCTCTTATCATACCCATTCATCACCTTTTGGTTGGTCTGGACACCTCCCTGGTCAGTCTTTATTCTGACAACACCTGTTCTTTCCTTATCCCTTGAAGAAGGGTTCAGGCCTGAAAAGTCAGTAACGCTCAGATCCCGATTGACTGCATCTTCAGAGGTAGACCAATAAATAATTTGGTTTCAACGAGCAGACAGGAACTTCACAGAACTTCTCAAGTCAACTTTATTGACATCTGATGGCACAAGTACAACCCAATGAAACAGCGTTCTCCGGTCCTTGGTGCAAAACATGCCGACACACAACCAGACAAAACACACAGACAAATAATACACATGGAGGACAAGTATATCATCTGGGGAAAAAAAAAGAAATAAATATTGTTTCGTGAATATGAGAGTCTTGGGTGGTCAGTGTGAGCAGTTCCTTTGGTCGATCAGCGTTCCGACTGAAAATCAATACTCTGCTTTCTTTCCATACATTTCATTGATACTGAATTGCAATTTACAGCTAGTTTAGGATTTTTTTTGGAGGAGTATTCTCAGCTTCTGTTTTCGTTCTTACAAACACAAAATGAGCTAGTTCAAAAGACATCCCATGGGCTCTATTGTTGCAGGTATTTCCAAAGTACTGTGGAAGGGTCGGCACCAAGGAGGGGCATTTGCAGGCATGGCCCCTTCCCCTTGCAAGGTGCTGTTTCCCCATATCCTCGCTGCCATTGCTCGCTGTCAGACACGACCCCGCCTTCTTTGCTAGCATCTAGCACCCTAGCATCTCACCACGCAATAAAAACACCGCTTTTGGCTGCTACGTTAGAGGGACAGAGGAGGTTTGCATCTGTTTGGCAGGCAGGCCACCGCCAGCACACCACCCCCCCTCCGCTGAGCGAGTTTATGACTGTCGGATTCTGCCATCTCTGGTTACCCTACTACTCCCAGCTAACACATGGCCTGGGTGATGGGGGTCCTTGAGGATAGAAGCTGCTTTCTGAAGGAGTTTGAGGAGATTCGGTACGTCACTTGAAGACTCTTGAAGACTTCTGGGGGTGGGGGGTACCATGGACAGCATTCTGATTGGTTGCATCACTGACTAGTACTGAGATGCCAAAGCTCGGGTCAAGAATAAACTCCAGAGGGTTGTGAACTCGGCCTGCGACATCACGGGCACCAGACTCCACTCCATCGGGGACGTCTACAAGAGGCGGTGTCATAAGAAAGCAGCCTCTATCCTCAAGGGCCCCCTCCACCCAGGCCAGACCCTCTTCACTTCGCTACCATGGGGAACAGGTCCAGGAGCCTGAAGACGAGCACGCAGCCGCAGAAGGACGGCTTCTTCCCCTCCGCCATCCGATTCCTGAACGATCAACGAACCATAGCCCTTATTTCAACTTTTTCTTGCGCTATTTTTATTAATTTTGTACTGTGGTTTAGAGAAATGTTTTCATTGAGAGCTGCTGCTATAAAACACAAGAGAGTAAGGTTTGATTCTGATTCACTGCTGTGTCCATGTTAAATTTGATTTGCTGGACAGCTCACAAAATGAACCTTCCTCACTGTCCCCAGGTAGACATAACCATAACCTTGACATTTTAAAAACTTGAAACCTCAACTCATCATCTGGCAAGAGAACTTCTTTTTCCATACCTGTGACCTGGCTTCCATGTTGAGGCCATGTCCACCCAGCCCTATGCTCTGACACAGATCCCCGACCAATCGTCTCTCTGGACTACCTTGGAGAGGTGTTTTTAGTACTGGAAATGGACTGTTGAACTGTGGGAAATCAAGCTCTTCGTATTGTAATTCCTCTTCAGTATAATTATAAAACAATTATAGTACGGAAATAAGCCATCTTGGCCCTTCTACTCCGCACTGATTTAAATGAACTCCGCTAGTCCCACCTACCTGCTCCCTGTCCATAACCCTCCAACCCCCTCCCATCCATGCACTCATCCAACCTCCTCTTAAGTGACAAAACTGACCCGGCTGCCACCACTTCTTCCGGAAGGTCATTCCACTCGGCCAACTCTCTCTTGAGTGAAGAAGCTTCCTCTCATGTTACTTCTAAAGTTTTGCCTCCTAACCCTTAACTTATGACCCCTTGTTCCAATCTACCCTACCCTCAGGGGGAAGTGCCTATTCACATCTACTCTGTCTATCCCCCTCAATTTTAGATAGCTCCATCAAATCCCCCTTCAACCTTCTACGCTCCAATGGATAAAGACCCAGTCTACATTTATCTACATTAAACTCCATCTGCCACCCTTCAGCCCACTCTTATTGCTTGTTGCTGAAGTCTGGAGTCAGATTTCAGATTACTGAATTAGTTGCATTATTGTAAAAGACTTCAGATTTATTGGCAGAGTGTATACATGACATCACATACAATCCTGAGATTCGTTTTCCTGCAGGTGAGGCAGAATGACCACTTATTTGTTGTGCAAAAAAAAAACGGACTTAACATACACATGTAAAGAAATGTAAACAAACTGATTGTGCCACGCAGAGAGAAAAAAAGATTAAAGTGCACAACTAAGAGTCCTTCAACAAGTCCCTGATTGAGTTTGTGGTCGAGGAGTCTGGCGGTGGAGGGGGGGAGCAGCTGTTCCTGAACCTGGCGGGGCGAGTCTTGTGGCGCTGACACCTCTTTCCTGACGGGAGCAGCAAGAAAAGAGCGTGCGCTGGGTGGTGAGGGCCCTCGAGGATTACTGCTGCCCTCCGACGGCAGTCGATGTTCTCGGTGGTGGGGGTGGGGGGGGGCTTTACCTGTGATGTACTGGGATGCATCTACTACCTTTTGGAGGGGTTTACGTTCAGGGGTATTGGTGTCCCCAGAACAGTCTGTGATGTGGCCGATCAGCACAATGTCCACCACACCTCTGTTGAAAATTGCTAGGGTTACTGATGTCATACCAAACCTCCGCAAAGTTCTAAGGAAGTCGAGGCTCTGATGTTTTGGAACTGAAATTGGCCATCTTTTTGAGAAGAAAAGGGAAACCAAACGTCAATGTTTATTGAGTAATTTATGCAGGGTTATTGCAATAAACTTCTGGATTTATTATTTCTCCTCTGAGACCTGTTAGTGTCCAGATTTACTGCTTTCTGTCACATGATACATATTTATGTTGTTAACATTAAAGCCATTCCAACCATCCAGTGTGCTGGGCGGTCCACGATGCGAAGTGCAGCATGTAAGAGATATTGAGTAACTACCCCACTGGGCAGTTGTCCTGGGTCTGGTTATAGGTTGATGGCTTGTGGGGGCAGTTCGGTCGAAGGGAAGCGGTGAGGGTAGGTCAGTGGGGATAGGGTCAAACTGGCCCACACGGAGTTTCCTGTCGTCCCAACTCCTCCTATATGCACCTAAACCTGACATTCAGTGGCAGATTAACTACCACCCGCCCCCTTGGCTGCACTTTAGTAAGGCTCCCCTGACCTTGCCCCACTAAATAAAATAAATAACTTGTATCGTTGGACTATGTAGAATGTTCTACATGTATAAGCAAGAGATTTAATTGTAGCAACAACCCTTTCCAGAAGTGCCTTCACGTGGTCATGTTCTGACTGGTATTGTCGAGTAATGAAGTCTAGTCTTCACTTGAAAATGGTTTGCGGTTAAAACAGAATCCCTTACTCGTGCTTGGAGAATAGCACAGCCAACTTCTGATTTTCTCGCCATTTGTAAGGGAGGGGCAAAACATGGACTCACTAAAGTAACGTTTCTGTTTATAGATTTCACAATACTGGTGTTTGTGTTCCAACTGGCTTCGCTCCCTGTCTTTAACCAGGGCACATGCGTGTTAAGCCAACTCGTGATGTAATAACATTGTCACGGTAAACACAATCTCGTGGCTGCAGTACAAAGTTCTTAAAGCATTACTTCTAAATGTTTATATGTTTGGAGGCTAATTTAGAAAATAGAATAGTATTTGTAATATTCCAGGTATGGAAAATAAAATGCAAAAATGCTGAGATAGCATCCAAAATACTCGCGTGTACACTCAATGAAACCATTTTTGTTTTGCTCTCGGGGGTCCCCCACTCCCCCTTTCCGGGCCCCAAGGCTTGCCTACTCAGCCTAATTGTTAATCTGCCACTTGGCATCGGTGGTGAATTGTCAACAGATGCAAATTGGGAGGGGCAGGAGAATCACCAGTGTTTTACTGTTTAGCGGCACGCTGTTACGGTGCCAGCAACCGGGGTGTGAGTCCGGCGCTGCCTGAAAGGAGTTTGTACATTCTCCCTGTGTCTCCGGGTGTTCCGGTTCTCCCCCTACCCTTTAAAATGTATCGGGGGGGGTGTGGTTGTAGGGCAATTGGTTGGCCGGATGGACCGTGCTGTATGCCTAAATTTAAAATGTAAATAATGCATCAGTTTAGGCCTGGAGTGGGTGCTCAGGTTAAAATGGAACTTCAAGAAAGATTCAGACACACAAATACCTCAAAAAAAAGGTGGGGAGCCTGCCCCTATTTCTCGCTTATGTGTGAGATGATTTCAGGTTGTTTCTATGCAGGAGAAAGGCCCAACCCATTCTGAATTTTGATTAAATTTTTCTGGTTAATTTCTGATTTAACTGTATGAAATCTGTTCCTATGTCTCCCCTTAAGTGAATCTGCAGGTAAGTTGGAAAAAGTACATACTTTATTTAGTGTCAGTCAACTGTTCGTCTTAGTACTGCTTTAAAAAAAAATTAAGGAAACGGTTCTTAAAACTCTCGGCTCCATCGATGCCTTGCATACTGGTAGGAGGCATTCGTGAGGTGACATTATGTTCATACGCACAATTTGTTCGGAGATACGAGTTGTCCGTAAGTCGGATGCTCGTAACCCGGCGACTCCCTGTACTGCAAAGTAACCTCAGAGTTTGTCGTCGAGCCATTGAATTGCACAGGAATACATGCCTCAGTGGGGAAGTGAGTCAGGGCTTTGGCCTAGTGCTTTCAGTGATACTAATAAAATAAATTGGTGCGACAAAATCAGTAAACTAAGAGTTGAGGGCAGCTTAGCCCTCAATCATGAGGCAATGTTGGCTCCTGCTTGTTGAGATTGCATTAATGCATCATTAGGCGGTCTGGAAGGGCCTGTTACCATGCTATACCTCGACCGCTGGGAAGTGAGATGGCACGTAACAAGTGATCTCCGAGGCAACCACTGTGCAAGGGCTGCATCGAGATGAGGGAAGGGGGAGAGGGGGGATTAAAAACGGATGCAGCTGCTGGAGGAACTCAGCCGGTCTCGCAACGTCCATAGGATGTAAAGATATATTACTGATATTTGGGGTCTGAGCCCACCTTCAAGGTATAAGCAAAAAAAAAAAGGCGGAAGGGGTCTGAATAAAGACTGGAGGGAGAAAGGGGGAAGAATGAGAAAGACCAAAGGCCAAAGGAGTTAATTGGATATGACAAGAGGAAAGGTGAGAATTGGTATTGGCTCTGTGAAAGGAGACCGAGGGAAAAGGGGGGAGAGCAAGGTGCAGAGGTGGAGAAGAGACAGGGGGAACGAAGAATGGGAGCTGGAGAAGTTGGAGGGTGCCCAGTCACCTCAGTTTTCCCCAAGTGTGGATTTGTGTCAAAGCATTGAAAGGTTGAGGGTGCGCAGGAGAAGACGAGGTGTTTTTCCTCCAATTTGTGGGGGGTCTCAGTCTGGGAGTGCACGAGATCATAGACGTGTCAGCAAGGGAGTGGGGCAGGGATGGCCACTGGGTGATCCACGTTATGGTGGCATGTTGGGATGCACTTCTGTGATTATAGACCTCTCACCACACTCTGGTGACCCCGCTGATGGTTGGCCCGGGTATCCCTGCTGAGAGTTGGCCCGAGTGGCTGCCTATGGTCCTAGATGGCCTCAAGGCCCAGACTGAAGGAAACAGTTCTCACTGCCTCCAACACAGTGCATAGAACCATAGAAAACAAGCCTTTTGGCCCTTCTAGTCTGTGCTGAAAACATCATTCCACTAGTCCCACTCACCTGCACCCATTCCATAACCCTCCAGACCTCTCCCATCCATGTATCTATTCAATTTATTCTTAAAACTTGAGTGAGCCTGCATTTACCACATCAGATGGCAGCTTGTTCCAAACTCCCACCACCCTCTGAGAGAAAATGTTCCCCCTGAACTTTTCCTCTTTCACCCTAAAGCCATGCCCTCTCGTATTTATCTCTCGTAATCTAAGTGGAAAGACCCAACTCACATTTACTTCGCCTATTCCCCTCATAATTTTGTAAACATCTATCAAATTTCCCCTCATTCTTCTCCGCTCCAAGGAATAAAGTCTGAACCTGTTAAATCTTTCCCTGTAACTCAACTCCTGAAGACCCGGCAACATCCTAGTAAATCTTCTCGGCCCCCTTTCAATCTTACTGATATCCTTCCTGTAGCTTGGCGACCAGAACTGCGCACGATTCTCCAAATTTGGCCTCACCAATGTCTGAAACAACTTCAGAATCAGAATTTCTTGTCATGAATATGTCATGAACATTAGTGTTTTTGCAGAAACATTCATAGTTCAAACGTTCAACCTCACCATAACATCCCTGAACTCAATAATTTGAAGGCTAAGATGCCAAAAGCTCTCTTTACAACCCTGTCTACCCGTGACGCCACTTTCAGGGAATTATGTACCTGTATTCCCAGATCCCTTTGTTCCTCAATGCCCAACCATTTACTGTGTGTGTCCTACCTTGGTTAGTCCTTCCAAAGTGCATCACCTCACTCTTGTCTGCATTAAATTCCATCTGCTATATTCTGGCCCATTTTTACAGTTGGTCCAGATCCCTTTGCAAGCCTTCCTCGCTGTCCACAGTACCGCTTATCTTCCTGCCATCGGCAAACTTGCTGATGCAATTTCCTACATTAACTTCCTCATTGATTATAGGCAACGAACAGCAATGGTCCCAGGGGTTGTGGCAGCACAGAGCTGTTGTCCCACCATATCCATGCCCATCTGCACTGAATACTCATATTAGGACCATGTCCTTCAGCACCCTTCTTGCCCTCAAATCCTGATTCCCATGAACCAACAGCCCACAGCCTATGTAAGTCCTTCGACTGCAGGTTTCTCGCGGCCTGTGTGGGTCCCTCAGCCCGTTGATTCCCTTGCTGTTGGCCTGCCATGGTCAGAGTCCTGTAGGGTGATTTCCTCTACTTCTTCCTCTCAACAGATCTTCTTACCATTTCTGGTGCCCCAAGCCGGTCTGCTGCCCACCCCCCCCCCCCCACCGTAGACTGCAACCCTTGTGGTTCGCTGCCCAGCACAGTCGCCACCATCTTGGGTACAGACCTCAGAAGTTGCAGGATTTAAAAAAAACACACCATCGGCTCCTTTAAGCCTTTTGGACTCCGGCCATTTTTAACAATACATATTATGGACTGGGTCCATGGGTAAACTACAATACGAAAACCAGTGTGAGCCAGCTGGTGGTTGGGTATAAAATCAGTCCCGGAAAACGGGGACACAGAGTAGATGCACTTGTTGGTAATCCTTGAAAACCGGAACATGGAGTCCAAAGGCTTAACAGGCTATTTAAAGCCTGTATGAAGCCGTCGGCATCAGGACCAGGCAGTAGGACCCTGCGGAGTTTGTACTCGAGGATAGGATGACTCCTTTATATTACTTGACCACAATAATTCACTCACGACATAGACTGGTGCAGTATAACTTTTTTCACCCGCTATACCTCTCGCTGCAGAAACTTTGGATCAATGTTTCAGGTGCGGCATAGAGACGGGAACCCTTGTGCACTCAACACATGCAATTTCCTACATTAACTTCCTCACTGATTATAGGCAATGAACAGCAATGGCCCCAGGGGTTGTGGCAGCACAGAGCTGTTGTCCCACCATATCCATGCCCATCTACACATTACTCACATTAGGACCATGTCCTTCAGCGCCCTTCTTGCCCTCAAATCCTGATTCCCATGAACCAACAGCCCAGGTGAGACCTTTTCTGGGTAGAGCTAGACCAAGCCCTAGAGAAAATCACAGGTAAAGAGTTCCCACAGGAACCAGAGTTACTCCTGTTGGGCTGATGACGAAGCTGTCCAAATTTCAAATCCATTGTGCGCTGATTGCTCTGGTGGGTGGCCAGGAAGTGCAGAGGAGTTACCTGGAAGTCGGACTCTCATCTGGGCGATGCGCGCTGGAATTTGGAAATGCAGAGCCGTGTGGGGAAAGTTACCTACAAATGAAGGAAAAAATGTGAAACTTAAAATCTGGCAACCCTACCTCTGTTACATAGGTGCAAAGATATAGTGTGGCCCCCTGTCCTTCTTCTCCTGAGATAGGGGTGAGGGGGGGGGGGTCCACTCCAATCAGGCTAAGTTGAGATGAAGGAATGAGACCTGGAGGATGGGGCGTTGAGCTCCGACAGATCCTGTGGTTCATGTGTTTGTTTTCTTCTTCCTTTTTAATTTGTTACTTGTCTTCAGTTAATGGCGTCTTTTTCTATGTTAAATAAGTGTTTTTGCCTTTTCATGTAAGTTTAAATGGTCATTTGTTTTCTGTTGGGGGTGGGGGTCAGGGGGGGGGAGAGATAAAACCAGACTCAGCAGAAAAAATGTAAATATACTTGATCAAAGTGATCAAAGTAATTCTGTGTGAATTATTGGAACTGTCTTGAGTTTGGAAAAATGATCAATAAAATATTGAAAAAAAGATGGGATGACTTCATGGATCAGATTTTTTAAAATGTATCTTGGTGCATGTGACAATAAACAATTCAATAATGTGCTTTCACACGGATAGCCAGGTCAATGCACACTATTGCAGCCAGTTGGTGAACATTGCAAACTCCCATATACACAGGTGACAAGGAGTTAAACAGGGAAGTCTGCAGGTGCTGGGGCTGAAGGTATGTAGACGACCTGTTGTAGTAATATTGCTTTGAATAAAGACATTGAACAATGTTTGGGAAATGGCATATTCCTTTTTCAGTCTTAGCATGTCCCAAAGCCCTTCACACCCAATGGTGTAATGAGTGGGAAGGACGTTGACCAATGCTACTGTCATGGAAACCTTCTATCTTAGACAGAGAAGGTCTGTCACTGGCTGACAGCTGATACACTTCGGTTGCAGGCTGGACTGACAGTGAAACACCTTTTTTTCCGGCCACGCATCTCCATGGGCTGGATCCTCCGGTCCCTGGTCCCAGCCTGTGCTGGGAAGAATGGCGATTCAGGGTGCGGCGACCCTGCAACTGGGGATTCAAACGCGCAGGCTCCCGTGGGCCTTGTGCGTCCTTCCCATGGCTGGACTGGTTTCTCCAGGGGGCTCTGGTTTCCTCCCACATCGGTTGTCAGCTTGCTGTAAATCTGCCCCAGGGTCTCGGTGATTCATAGGGGGGAATCGGAGGGAACAGTGATGGGTAGATCATAGAAAGAGGTTACAGGGAAATAAATGGAGGAATGAAATTAAATAAAAAGATAACGCTGGAGAGACTCAGCAGGTCAAACCTGTGTATTTTAAATAGTAAATATAAAGATAAATAACCAGTTTCAACCTTGAGCCCTTCATAAAGGTATGAGCAAAATGTAGGCAGGCACCTGAACAAAATGGTGGGGGACAGGGGGAGAGAGCACAGTCCCACAGGCAGGAGGTAATGGGTGGATAAGGGAAGGGGGGCACATCATCAGGCAGTGGGGGAGGTGGGGAAATGGTCCTGTGAAGGGAGTGGGAAGGGGGCAGAGGGCTGAAGGAAAGAAGACAGAGGGGAAGGGAGGGAAGAACAGGGACTGGGCTAGCAGAAGTTGACATTAATACCATCAGATTGGTCAGTGCCCAGACAGAAAATTGAATGTTGCTCCTCCGATTTACAGGAGGCCTTGTTTTGAGAGTACATGAGGCCTTGGACAGACAGGCCAGCGCGGGAGTTTGGCGCGGAATCGAAATGGTTGTTCACTGGGTGATGCAGGCAGAGCAAAGGCATTCCGTGAAGCGATCTCCCAGCCTGGGTTTGCCGTAAGAACTTCTATGTCATGAAAAAAAAGGTTCCATGATTGTAACGTAATACTACATTTAGAATGTAGCAGGCGTGAAATTCTCTACCGTAAGGAAGACAGAGTGGCCACTTAGTCCAGCGGACCTCACAGAAATGAGGCCCCAACAAGGAACCCCTGGTTTACCAGACCAGGGCGTCTTGTAAGAGCCTCTGTTAATTAATTAAAAAATATACATTGGGAAAAAAATGCTAAAATACTTGCCGTTGAAGGTCAGTGACCAATATGTCCTCATCAGATAAGACCACTGTGTAAAAATCAAAACAGTGTAGATGCTTGAAATGAAGGGTGGCAGGGGTTGGGGCAATGCTGTTACAGCACCAGTGATGGTGGTTCAAATCCAGCGCTGTCTGTAAGGCGTTTGTATGTTTTCCCCCGTGTTTTTTCTCTGGGCGCTCTAGTTTCCTTACACCGTTCAAAATACACGGAGGTTTAAGGCCAATTGGGCGGTCATGGGCCGTTAAGGGCCTGCTACTGTGCTGTGTGCCTAAATTTAAAAAAAGATTATATCAGAAAAATTCTCAGCTGGACGGGCAGCGTCTGTGGAGAGAGAAAAACTGAGTCAGTGTTTCAGGAGGAAGACTCCTGAGAATTTGGGGAGTGCCCCAGATTTCTGGTGAGGTGGAGATCGGATTTGGGCCCATCTAACCTCCATTGATTCCCGACTTCTGTGCTGATGTTAGTGGCTGGGGATGTTTGGAACGGGCGTTACAGCCCATGGGTGTTTTTCTGTGGTCTGTAAGTGCATTTCACCCTATGCAGATATGTCTTAGGGCACAAATGGAGGCAGGGCTGACAAAACTAAGCGGAACAAGAAAGTCTGCAGTCGCTGTGGTTGTAGGCAATGCACAAAAAAGCTGGGGGGAACTTGGGCAGGTCACTCGATGTCCACCGGAGGCCAAGATGTATCGCCAACATTTCGAGCCCGGCCTGTTTTTGAGGGACGAGCAGAAAGTAGGCAGGCGCCTGAATCAAAAGGCCGGGGGAGGAGCCCGGGCCGACGGGCAAGCGGCCGTGGGTGGATGTGGGTAGGAGAGGTGAGAATTGATCGGGGGTGCAGGGGGAAGCAAACGGAAACCGGAGAAGTCAATAATGTTAATGCTGTCAGGTTAGACGGAGCATGAGAGTAACTGCAGTCTCATTGCTAGCAGATTTTTGCAGAAGACTCTCAATGCCCAAATCCTGTATGAGCTCACAAACAAAATAGTTGTACAGTTTTAGATAGTATAATCTGCAGTGCAATTTGTGTCTGCAGTAATTGCGTTCGAAGCAGAGACATAATTCCACAGATGGCGATGCTTTAAACGTGGAATGGGGGTGGGGGGCAATTAGACGTCAGGGACGTCAGGGGGTACTGACTCTCTCCCTAAAAGTTAGAGAACAATAACGAAAATGTAAAGGAAATGGGTGCCGATCAAATGGACAGCCCTGCCTGCACAGCAGCTGTGGGACTCATTCTCCAGACTCAGTTTACACTTTGCACAGTAATAACAAATGATGTTACACATCGATTCAATGTTATTTTTGTCACCAGCTCATGACTTGCAGAAGGAAGGAACACGTGGAGGCACGTGAGAGATGATTCCATGAACATTTTGTGCGCTGAAGTGCTTTGATTCTGGTTGTTGCTAAACTTTATTGTCCCCCCAGGAGCCCAGATCAGGGCGAGCCGGATCTACGCGTGGAAGACATTAGGGTTTGAGAGGCACGGTCAGCGGGGGTGGGGGTGGGCGACACGGTTAGTGTTTGAATCCGGTGCTGAGTTTGTACAGTCTCCCCATGACTGCGTCGGTTTCCTCTGGGCGCCCTTCAAAAATGTGCTGGGGTTAATTGGCGTATTTGGGTTGCCCGGTTTGTGCACCTGTTACCGTGCTGCCAAGTTTTTGAAATTTAAATTTTAAATGTATGAGTTCCTGCTGCCCAATTACACCCAATTGCCCTACAACCCCCCCCCCCCCCCATACAGTTTGAAGGGTGGGAGGAAACTGGAGGCCCCCCCCCGAGAAAACCCCAACTTTTTGAGCCCTTCGTTAAGATGTGAGCAAAATGTTAGGCAGGCATCTGAATAATGGTTTGGGGGGGCACAGTTCCAGAAGCAAGAGGGAGGGAGGGCACCCCAGCAAACAGGGGGAGGGGCTCTGTGAATGGGAGAGGGAAGGGGGTGGAGAGCTGGAGGAAAGAAGATGGAGGGATGGGGAGGGGGGGTGCGGACGAGCGGATACCGGAGAAATCGATGTTGATGTTGTCCGGTCGGAGAGGGCCCAGATGGGAAATGAGGGCGTTGCTCCTCCAATTTACAGATGGCCTTGGTTTGAAAGCATACGAGGCCACGGGCAGACATGCCAGCGCAGGAGTGGGGCGCAGAATTGAAATGGTTGGCCGCTGGGAGGTCCCTGCCGCTGACGTGGACAGAAGGACGATGCTGAACAAAGCAGTCTCCCAGTCTGCGTCCAAGTCTCCGATGTAGGGAAGGCCGCAACAGGAGCACCGGCTGCAGTAGTAGACTCCCACAGACTCACAAGTGTTTGGGGTCTTGAATGGTGGTGAGTGGAGCACCTCCTCTGAACTTGCTGGAAGCGTTCAGAACTTTAGAGGTTCCAAGTTCCTTGACGTGCGATGTTTTAAAAAAAGAAAATCTACTCTTTTGTCCGAATGCTTCCGTGTTCAAGATTATTGGCAGGTATAAAATGGATGTAATATTAAAATTGAATTTAATCTGCCGTAAGGCAGACACAGATTCGCCACCAGCAGAAACTGCCTGGTGCCCCTTGCAATCAGAGAGAGAGAGAGAAGCAAAAAAGAGACTTCTCAAAGTCACTGAGTGTCCGTGGATTCTCCCAGCGCTCCCACAGGCTCTGCAGCCCCACAGACTCCTGTTCGATCCATCGAACTCCAGATCCAAACCTCTGACGCGATCAGGAAGCCTTCAGCGCCCAACACCCTCCTGGGAACTCCTCCCTCCCTCCCTCCCTGGGCACCCTCTCACATCCTGGCTCTGATACCTGGTACCCCTTCTGCCAGTCTCCAGCCTTGTGTGAGTCCTTTGCGTTGCCATCAGTTGCCAAGAGCCCGCTCGCTACCTTCAGCCGCAGAGCCCTTCTGAGGACTTTTGAGGTCTACCATCTTGTTAGACAACTTCTCCTATGAAGGGCTCAGGCCACAAATAAAGCGTGGATCTCCCAGTGGCCACCCACTTCAATTCCTCGTCCCTTTACCCTGCTGACATATGTCACTGCCAGACTGAGACTGCCCAGAAATTGGAGGAACAGCACCCCATCTTCTATCTGGGCACCCTCCAACTGGATGGCATTAACATTGTCTTCTCCAGTATCTGTTTAAACCCCTCCCCCTTCTTTATCCCCCATCTCCTTTCCTCTGGTTCTCTCTCTCCCCTTTCATGGAGCCAAAATCAATTCTCACCTTTTCTCTTATCATATCCGATTAACACCTTTTGTTTGTTGGTCTGGACTCCCCCCACCACCCCCATTCTTGCCTCCTCTCTCTCTCTCTCTCTCTCTCCCCCCAGTCTTTAACCCCTGCTTTGTACAGGTACAGTTCCCCGTATGCGAAATGCTTGGGACCAGACGTTGTTTAGTTTTTGGGTTTTTGGAACAAAACTGAAGAAACCCCAAAACAGCTGTGTAGCATCAACAGAACACTTGTAGAGGCAACAAGCAATGACATGAAGCAATGTTTAATAAGTACCCAAAAAAAAACCTTGATCCCCGCCACACGTCCCCAATATCTCCCAACCGTCTCCGCCAGTCCCTAACTACGGTCTCTGCTCCTGCCCCGGGAGCCCGAGGCGACTTCTTCGATGCGGAGAGCACCGTACCCGACGTTGAGAATGGACTCACCCTCACTGGCTCCGGCTGCAGCCGATGCTGAAGACGTGGACTCAGCTCCGTTTGGCACCTTCCCGGCCAGAAGCAAAGATTTTTTTTTTTTTTAAACTTATTATCAAACCGGCGCCAAATAGAACGTTAGAGCCCCACACGGGCAAGTCAGGTGTTGAATTTCTTTCCCCTTTTACCCACCATATTGATGGTTTTTGGATCTTTGGATAAGGGGTACTCGACCTATACCTTGTAGAAGGGCTCAGGCCCGAAACATCTTTACCTCCTGTGGACTCTGAGAGACCGACTGAGGTCCTCCAGCATTCACTGTGTGTTTTTGACTGTGATCACAGTTCTGTAGACTTCTGCGTTTCATGCCTATAATGGAAACGTTAGCTCAGCGTTGCAGCTGGTGAAGTCGCTGACTTGCATCCCCAGTGGCCATGGTTCAATCCTGATCCCTGGCCTTGTCTGTGTGGAGTTTGCGTGTTCTCCCCCTTTGACTGGGTTTCCTCAGGGTGTTCTGGTTTCTCTCCTCCCCCATTCTGAAGACGTGCGAGTCGGGAGGTGAATTGCCCCACGGTAAATACTTCTGCTTCGCCCTAACGTGGACCCTTCCCGTTAACAACGACGATGGGTGCATTCACTTCTGATGCGTTTGTGCTTTTTGACTAATCACATTGGGCCTAGGACATTTTTGGCGCCCACGATTTGGCACCAGATGCTTTTTGCGGCCACAGTTTGGCACTAGACATTTCGGCCCGCTCGCCCCACTCATCGTCTGATGGCTGACCCCATCCCGTAGCACTGCCTGAACCCTTGGTGTCGCAGAAACTCCCTCCTCCCAGGAAACTGGTGCCCCAGTTTTAAAATATTTAAAAACAGTCAATCAAAAACAAGGGCTTTTGGTAAATTATAACGATATATTTATTTACATATAATGAAATGTGTAATTAATTGAATTTAAGATATTAAAACATTTAAAAACATAAGTGATTAATTGTATAATAATACAAGATATTGTATCCCAAAATATTGTTTTCCTCCCCTACAGATGCAGACTGACCAAAGGCCCTTGTTTCCTGACTGTTTTTAATAATTTAAATACATTGCTCTAAGTTGCGAAAAGCCCCTGTTTGCCAGGGGAGCGATTTCCTGGGGAGGGGGGAAAGTTTCTGAAATGCCAGGGGTTCAGGCAGTAAGGCGGGACCCTCGGCCAGCAGGCAGTGAGTGGAGCAGTGCACCAGGCCAGAATGGCCAGCGCCAAACGGTGGGTGCCCAAAAATGTCCAAAGGGCAACAAAAGTCGTCTCTCTTCGCCAAAATGTCTGATTCCAAACTGCCTTCCACTGGGGCAAATCATGCCTTTGAATGTCAATGTTACTCTAGCTGACCTGAATGTATTCTATTCCTAGGCCACCCGGCACCAGAAATCACATGGTACAAGGATGACAAGGAAATGGACCGATACTGCGGTCTCCCCAAATATCAAATATTCCAGTACGGGAAGAAGCACGCGCTTCAGCTGTACAAGTAAGTCGGAGAGGGCACCGCATTCCTTCAAGTGGGAAAGGAATAGTATTGTAGAAGGCCATTGTTGGCAGAGCTATTCTCTACCACTTCCTTCCACTCTAACCCATCCTTCTGTTCTATCCTCCCTCCACTGGCATCACTAGGGTGGGTGTCACTCGTGGGGTCACCTCCCCACCCAGCAGCAATGAAAACAACAGCAAGTGCTGGTGGCACATGCAGACGAAACCACGTGATTCGAAGCGTTGTCATTGGGTAATAATGATAGCTCTGACTGGAGTGTGTTAGAAGGCTCAAAAGTAAATTAACATCAAGTTTTAGCCTTGTGAGTATATCGATACATGTAAACAGGGCTGACGAAAAACCTTTTTGTTGTTATAACTAATGACAGGGATATTTTTTATATAAAAAATAATAAATTTCTGCTGGAGGAGATTCGACTTGTTGCTGAATTTTCTCTGGCACACCGACTGGCTGAATTGTGGCCTGGTCTGGAAACTCAAGAGCCCAGGATTGCAAAAAAAGTGGCCAGCTACGTCAAGCCCATATGCTCATTGAAGACATCCATTTAAGACGGAATACCTGTCTTTCCCCACAGAGTCGTGAATCTGTGGAATTCTCTGCCTAGGGAAGCAGTTGAGGCGACTTCATTTTCAGTTAGATAGAATTTTACATTAAAAAAAGGACTTAAGGGATATGGGGAAAAGGTAGGTGGAGTTGAGACGATCAGATCAGCTGTGATCTTATTGAACGACAGAGCAGGCTCGATAATGGAGTCCTGCCCCTCTTTCTAGAAGGACAAGGACCCCCCTCCCCCCAGCACCCTAGTCATAGCCTCACTGCTCCCTTCAGGGCCCTGGTGAGACCTCACCTAGAGTATTGCATCCAGTTCTGGTCCCCATGTTTAATAAAAGACGTACTTGCCATAGAGGGAGTGCAGTGCAGATTTACAAGGTTAGTTCCCAGGATGGCAGGATTGTCAACATGGATAGGTTAGAATGATTGGGATTATAAGCGATGGAGTTTGGAAGGATGAGGGGAGACATGATTGAGGTATTTAGGATTATCAAAGAGCTTGAGAGGGTGAATTTGGATTACAAGTTCCCAATGATGGGAGAGTCTAGGACTAGAGGGCATAGTTTAAGAATACAGGGAAGGCCATTTAAGACAGAAATGAGGAGAAATATTTTTACCCAGAGAGTTGTGGGTCTGTGGAATGCATTGCCACAGAGGGTAGTGGGGGCAGATTCGCTCGATAGATTTAAGAGAGAGTTGGATAAGGCTCTTGTGTGCAGGGGAGTTGAGGGTTATGGGGATAAGGCTGGGATTGGTTATTGAAAGGGAAAGATCAGCCATGATCTGATAAATGGCGGTGCTGGCTCGAAGGGCCAATTGGCCTACTCCAGCACCTATTGTCTATTGCCTGAAGACCAGCACCTCTAGGTTCAAGAACAATTTTTTAAAAATCCAGCAGCTAACAGGCTCTTGAACCTCCCCGTGCAGATCTGCAGTTTTCTCCATTGAAACATAACTTTTTGTTTCTTGCACCAACTGCATATTTCCTTTGATATATATATTTTTCCTAACTTGGTAATTTAATGCATGTAGTCGGTGCGTTTAAATTTAGAGATACAGCAGGGTAACAGGCCCTGTTGGGCCATGGACCCATACTGCCTTAATAGATCAACTAACCTACAAACCCTGTCCACCTTTGGAGGGTGGGAGTAGTCTGGAGGAAACCCACGCAGATATGGGGAGAACGTACAAACTCCATGCTTCGAACCTGGATCGCTGGCACCGTAATGGCCCTGTGCTAACCGCCTCACCCTACATTTGATTCCTCTATACGTTGTCTATTTGAGTATATGACACTAAACTCTGATCATCACGTCCTGCTGAGTCTCTAGTGTTCCTCCCCCACACCCCCCCCACTCCGGTCCAGTGCAATCGCTTCATTCCAATTCCACGGTGACCCGAACTTCACACAGTATTGCAGCCGTGGCCTACCCAGTGTTTGATGAGGCCAATCCATAACCTTGCTGTAACAATTATTATGAGCCCAGAGGATCCCAAAACCCAGCAACAATAGATATTGACCAAGACAAATGGTTACTTAAACAAAAGTTGCTTTTAATTATCTTAAACATGAAAACAGAATCACACTTATCAGTATTGACTTAACTAACCTAACTTAACCCCCTTCTAATTCTAAGTGCACATATGTATAATGTGTGTGTAAGTTCAGAAAAGTTATTTGGTTCACCGTCCAATCTCACTTCTCACTCCTCCATGTTCACTAGTTCCAGGCAATTCTTATACTGTGCACAGAATTTAACATTTATAAAGTTCACCAGGCTTTGGTACTTGAAAGGTAAATGGTTACCACTCAGGAAGGTTCTTGTTGGATTTCAGAGAGAGATTTGTTAATCATTGGACACAAAATGATTCCTTCCAATCAGCCACTTCAATGTCTTGCCGAAGAAACCTGCCCCATCAGGGTTTTCCAGATGATAACCTCTTTCTTTCAGGTCACCACAGAGTTCCTTTTTGTTTCCCTTATTCCAAGTGAAACATTAGATAGCCAGTCCTCTCCTCTTGCACGAACCACAAGGGCTTTGACCATGCTGAACCAAGCATTCACAACCCGTCTTCCAAATGGGGTTTTCCACAAGCTTGCCAGCTTGTCCTGTTCCAGTCCCAGCTGCTGCTGCTGGACTGTAAAACTGTAGAACTGATCTGTGTGTGTGTCTCTCTCTCTCTCTCTCTCTCTCTCTCTCTCTCTCTCTCTCTCTCTCTCTCTCAGAGAGAAAACCCATTTGACTCTCCCTGCTTGCAAAACCACATGACCCTCTGAGAATAGCAAGATCTGATTTAAAGTGTTTGTATGTGGCCTACACTAAAAATCCTGCCCCAATTTATCTCCCAAAAACATATCTACATTCTGTCACACAATATTCTATGTTCTGGCTCACAGAGGCAAAAGTGCTGGAGAAACTCAGCAGGTCTCGCAGCACCCACGGAAAGTAACCCCAGTTGTTCAGGTCTGTGTCAGTGGCATAGCTAGATGGGGAGCGATAGCACATTTCTTACAAGCAGTGCCTTTCCCCAGCCCCATCTGCTGCTGCCACCCCCTCCCCCCCCCAAAAGGCTGCCATCCGCCCCCCCCTAACAAAGAATCAGTTCGGCCCGCCATTCAACCACTGACTCACCTTCTGGCCCATGCATGGTAAAAGGTTGCTTCAAGGATATGTAATGATTTTAAAATGTGCTGTGGTGCCTCTTTGTTTTTAGTATGCTCACTCCCCCTAACTTTAGAACCTGGCTACGCCTCTGGTCTACGTGGTAAATCAGGCAGAGGGTGGGGAAGAGGATCACAGGCTTACAGGTGAGAACAGGGAGAGAGATGCTCACAGAACTCCCTTTGAAGAGAGGAGGGTAGGCATCCCTCGAAGAGACTTCGCAGTGCACCAGTTCTTTCGAAAGAACTCCTCAGGTCACCTCCCCTGCTTTTTTCCAAAAGCTGTGAACAATTTGTAGCCAAAATAATCATGAACATTACAGAGCCAAAATGACCGGATTTTGCTCTGAATGTACCAGTTGACTGGTTTCACTTAAATGCAGACCTATAGCACGGTAACGGGTCCTCTCTGGCCCACGAGTCTATGCCGCCCAATTTACACCCCTTTGACCTACAATTCCCCCCGGTACTTTTTGAATGGTGGGAAAGAAACCTGGAGGAATCCCCTGCAGACGTGGGGAGAATGTCCAGACTCCTTATTTATAGCAGTCAGTGTGCGCAAAAACTCTTAAGCTGTGTGCATTTTTTCCCGGTGACAAAAGTCTGTGCCCATCGAATGCTTGTGCACGTCAACTTGAAGTTGCTTCCAGATAATTTTGGCCCGGCCTCTCTCCCATGGCTGATTAAAATAGGACTGGCATGTTTTAATATAATACCGGAAGGATTGCTTTCTACGAAGCAACCGATTTAGTTAAGATTTTGTTGTTCCACTAAATAAAACATCAAAGTGTGTTTCTTATTTTTATATGATGCAATGTCGAAATAAATTAATAACAATAAACGCCCGTCAATTCATTAGCTAAGAGATTATTTTCAAAAGTATAATTATTAATTACCACATTATTTTAGGTAACTAACCTTTTAAAAATATTTTTATTGAGTTTAACTTATAAATCCTACATACAAAGTCTACTAATAAAACAAATATCATTTATGTATCACAAATGAAATATAAATGTAAATCAAAAACCTATTCATATTTGTTATTTCTTTAAAATATTAAGTTCTATCAATATGGTAATTAACCGCCTTTCTCATAAGATGGTCATAAATAGTTCCGGATAGAAAATAAATAAGACTAAATTAAAGAATCCCTTGATCCAAGCAAAGGATAAAGTCTGCAACTGACCCTTTGGACGCACTGTGGTTTCTTCTCTGCGCTGGCTGCAAAGCGTGTTTGCGTGCGCACACGTGGACAGCTCGGAGGGAACCGCGCTCCTTCCAGACAACGTGGGATTCGAATCCCGGTTGCTGGTGCTACAGCAGCACTAACTTGTGGAACTACTGGTTGTAACCGAGAAATGTTTGTGCCAACAGGTGTACAGAGGACGACGCGGCCATTTACCAGGCGTCAGCCAGAAACAGTAAAGGGATTGTGTCCTGTTCTGGGGTCCTGGAGGTCGGCACCATGAACGAGTACAAGATTCATCAGCGGTGGTTCGCCAAGCTGAAGCAGAAGGCTGAAGCCAAGAGGCGAGAGCTGGAGGAGACCAGACTCCGGGGGAAGGTGAACATTGCCCAGATGGCCAACGTCCAGAGGACGTTGAGCCCCGAGAGGGCTCAGCGGAAGCGCAAGTCCCAGGTGGAGGCCAAAGCAGCTGCCCGCAACCCTTCCAAGAGAGAAGAGGATGGGGCCAAAGTTCACATCCCTGACGCAGCATCGCACAAGAATGCAGAAAGCGCCCGGTGCCTTGAAAGGATGGAGAGGCCCACTGCTCCCAACCCCAAGGTCCAAAATGGCTACCTGACCGGCCCCCAAGGGACTGAGCCTGTTGTGATTAAAGATGGGAAGATACCAGTGAAAAATTCACTGGAGGACCTGGGAAATGGCCTCGTATTCAATCGCGGCATCTGCGAGGTGGAGTCGATCATTTTGGCTCGGCCCACGGATAAGGAATTCGCAGCAAGGCAGAAAAAGAGAAAGTTGTCTGGAGAAGAGGGCGAACTCTCGTTGAGGGAAGCAGAGGGCTGCTCCCAGAATACGAGCGATGCGCGAAATGGCGTCGATCTGAGCCAGGACTCTGGCATTTTGTCACGTTACCTCCGGGACACTCTGAAGAGAAACAAGCCCCATCGAGATCCCCGGCCCTTTAAATCTGGGGATTCCATGGAGATTGATGAGCAGGTATCATCAGACTGGTTAGGACCAAGGCAATGCATGACAGATCCCTTGAGTCCAAAAAGTCAGTGGCGTGGGCAAGAGAAGGGCCCAAGTGGTCAGTTGCACAAAAATGCAGAATCTGAAGTGGAGAAGTTTACAAATGACGCGAGATTGATCGACCCAGTCGATTGCAGTCCTCAGCCTTCTGCCAGAGACCTGTACTTCTCCATGAAGGAGATGTACTTTGAGGCGATTTTGGGACCAGTGATACACGGGCAACAACAATTGGCACCGGTTTTGGGGAAGAGCGACGAGGCTATAGCGCTTTCGAGTGACTGCGCTGGCGCACCGTACCCGATGGATGCAAAGTCAGGCGACCGGCAGGCGAGTGAGGAATTGCAGAGCATGGAAACGTCAAGGACTGAGGTGCCTCGCGCATGTTCAGAAGAGTTAAGCACACCCAGGTTGGCCCAGGCGCAACCGGCTTCCGAGGTGAACCAGGCTGCCGGCAGGAGCAAACCCGCCAGTGTGTCGGGGGCAGAGGCCGGAGAAGCCCATGGTTCTCCGCTCTCCTCCTTGGGTGCAGCGCTGCCCCCTGCTCTCCTGGGCTCCTGCTCGCTGCCAGCTGTCCAGGTTGAGGAGGGAGTCAACGCTTCGCTGCCTCGTGGGCAAGAGGTCACCCTGGAGGACCCAGGCTCGGCTTTGCCAGCGCATCGGCTGGCTCATGAGATCCCTCCTAAGGTAAATGCTGCTCTCGTCTTGGGTGACCTCACACAAGAGCGCATTCCATTTGAGCTAGAGAGTAATGTGAGTGGCACTTGAGGCCTATTTATAGAAGCTTTGACTGTCTGACAGGAGTTGAGTGCAATGACATCTGTTCAAGTGAATAGCAATGATGGGTGACCTCCAGATTGGGAGGCAAAAGCATTTCGTCATCTTTACCAGCTGCATATGATACCATAAAGTGGAAAGGAGAGGAAAGTATTAGCTAATTGGAAATGAAGTAGGGCTGTCTTTTGGAAACCATGCAAAAAGGTGTCATTTATGGGGGCGCAGAACAGTGTGGGCGTTTTCATTGGTTTCTTAGTTAACACAGAGAATTATAAATAGATTAGCTGTGGTGCATTTCCTCTGTTACGAGCCCAGAGGACCCAAAACCCAGCAGCAATAGATATTCACCAA
The DNA here is from genome assembly GCF_036971445.1 of Narcine bancroftii. Classification (NCBI taxonomy): domain Eukaryota; kingdom Metazoa; phylum Chordata; class Chondrichthyes; order Torpediniformes; family Narcinidae; genus Narcine; species Narcine bancroftii. The sequence continues at coordinate 17,387,693 of NC_091479.1, read as the reverse complement.
GGCAAATGGTTACTTAAACAAAAGTTGCTTTTAATTATCTTTAAACATGAAAACTGGATCAAACTCTAACTTAATGCTATTAACTTAACCCCTTTCTAACTCTAAGCGCACATGTATGTAATGTGTGTGTAAGTTCAGAAAAGTTCTTTGATTCACAGTCCAATCTCATTTCTCATTCCTCCAAGTTCACTGGTTGCAGGCAATTCTTAGACTGTGCACAGAATTTAACAGATATAAAGTTCATCAGGCTTTGGTACTCGAAAGGTAAATGGTTACCGCTCAGGAAGGTTCGTGTCGGCTTTCAGAGAGAGATTTGTTGCTCACCGGACACCCACAACTGATTCCGCACGGTCTGTCAGGAGTTTCTATGTTCTCCCCGTGTCTGTGTGATTTTTCCTGGGGGGGGGGTGGGGGCTCTGGTTTCCTCACACCGTTCGAAATGTGCTGGGGTTCTCAGTTAATTGGGCATAAATTGGGGCAGCACGGACACGTGGGCCGAAGTGGCTTTCTACCGGGCTGCATGTCTACATTTTGTCACAGGAACACCTAGCAGAGAGCCCCGGAGAACGTGCCAACTGCACCTGGTCAGGATTGAAGATGTTGGGAAAGCGCCTCTGGTGCCAGCACCACTGTATTGTAGACAAGTCTCTTTACGGTAACCCGGGAAACGCTGCTCACACCCCTTTTAATACTTTTGAATCTCAGGCAATCTTTATGGACGGAAGGTGGTTTTCAATGCATTTCTGACACTGTTCAAGTACACTGCAAAACCTGTTTGAACAAGAGAGCAGGTACTTCAACTTCAGGGGCCCAAACAGTCCTTCCAAGTGAAGCAACACTTGACTTTCCGCGGGAGTCGTCCACTCCAACCAGGTCTCCCGTTGTGGCCTTCTCCACGTCGGAGATATTGCAAGCGGACCGGGAGATCGATTCGCTCAGTCTGCAGCAGTGATGGGGATCTCTCAGAGGCCACTCATTTCAATTCAGAGACCCACTCCCACGCTGACATGGCCTCATGCACTGTCAAACCAAAACCACCCGTAAATTGGAGGAGGAAGGCCTAATCTTTATATCTGGAGCCCTCCCCTACCTGTTGACTTCTCCGATCTCTGCTGGACCACTCCCCATTCCCCTCCCTTTCCATTCCCTCTGTCTCCTTTCCTCTAGCTCTCCACTCCCCCCCCCATTCACAGAGCCATCCTCCCTCCCCCTGTTGGCTGGTGTTTCCTCCCTCCCTTATCCACCTATTTCCTCCTGTCTGTGGGATTGTGATTCTTCCCCCATCCGCCCACCCCTCGTGCGCCCCACCATTTTGTTTGGGCGCCTGCCGACATTTTGTCATACGTTGATGAATAACTCAAGCCCAAAATATTGGTTATGAATCTTTATCTTTGCTACTTAAAGGACACGGTTTGACCTGCTGAGTTTCTCCAGTGTCGTGTTTTTACTTGAACCACAGCACCTGCAGGCTTTTGTGTTTTACTACATTGTGGAGCTGGATAGAATATGAATGAAGAGGGTAAAATGGAAGTTGTCAAGTTCAAAATTCATTGATAGTACAGAACGTAATATTACACAAAATTGCCTTCTTCCTGCCTTTGGAAGCCTTTCTTGCCCTCCGCCCCCTCTTGAATCCCGGCTCCGATGCTCCTCCTGCCTCCAGGTCCCTCCGCCGCCCAAGTTGCCCTCAGCCTGTGTGGGTCCCTCAGCCGCCAAGCCCCTCGCTGGTCCGCTGCCATGGTCACCGTCCTGCGGGGTTGTCTCCTCTGATGTTCCTCAATGAGGGTGGGGGGAGACGGGAGAAGATTAGTGCAGTGGTTCTCAACCTTTTTTCTTTCCACTCACATTCCACTTTAAGTCATCCCCATGCCATCCGATTACATTGTCAGCAACCCCATTGGCAGGTGAAGAAGTGGGTGATAAGGCCAATACAGATGGGAAGGTGCTGATTGATGGGGCAGGCAAATGTGCGTATCCCCTCAGCCGCTACCCAGGACCTCAGCGTCTTCCCGATGCACGGGCTCCAAGTCCTCCACTCCATCCCAAATGCCCCTCCGCCACTTAGAGTCACAGGTCGCAAGAGTTGGTGGGATGTTGAAACTCTTGATGAAGGCTTCAAGCGCATCCTTGTGGTGATACACCACTAGCCGACTGCAGGGGGCGACCTGTGTACTTGCAGGAGGACAGACCACACCTGGCCGGCTGTCAGTCAGCCAACCCGAATGGATCAAACCCCACCCGGTCGACTGCCAATCATCCACTGGGATATACAGTAAATATTTGTGTATAATGCGAAAAATTTTGTACCAAAATTCGAGCTCAAAGTTGGGGGGGGAGTCGCATTATACACGAGGTTATTATTTTAACAATTGTTTTCTACCAGGGTTTAACGATAAGTAAAATTATCAGCAGGGCGAGGGGGGGAGAGAGACGCCAGCGCGACTCGGGCAGGCGAGGAGGGGAGAGAGACGCCAGCGCGACTCGGGCAGGCGAGGGGGGGAGAGAGACGCCAGCGCGACTCGAGCTGGCGAGGGGGCGAGAGAGACGCCAGCGCGACTCGGGCGGGCGAGGTGGGGGGGAGAGATGCCAGTGCGACTCCAGCTGGCGAGGGGGGGAGAGAGACGCCAGAGCGACTTGGGCGGGCGAGGTGGGGGAGAGAGACGCCAGCGTTACTCGGGCGGGTGAGGGGGGAGAGAGATGCCAGCGCGACTCGGGCAGGCGAGGTGGGGGAGAGAGACGCTAGCGCGACTCGGGCGGGCTAGGGGGGGAGAGAGATGCCAGCGTGACTCGGGCGGGGGAGAGACAGCAGCGTTACTCAGGCGGGTGAGGGGGGAGAGACTGCAGCACGAATCGGGTGGGCGAGGGGAGGGGGGTCGTATTATACATGGGGTTAAATTTTTCTCCATTTTCCCACTCAAAAAACGGGGGGGGGGGTTTGCATTATACACGAAACGGATTATACGTGAATATTTACAGTAACCTAGAGATTAGTCACTCAGGAGCAGGGCACAGCAGAGACTTTAAGTAGAATAAGGCCTGTTGTTCAGTCTTTCGAATCTTGTGTCTGCTGCCTGTCACCACAGTGCATCACCATCCTTGAATATTTTCCTTTGCACTCCATGTTCTGGCATTCTGTAGTCTTGGACTGATGTGTTTTGAATCTGTCACTAGTTCCAACTGAGGTCTGCAGGAAATTAACCTACCAGTTCAACTTTTTCCATCTCAGGTGGTCGTTTTTTTTAACGACTAACAAAGACCTTGGGTTGCAAACTTTGGGCGGCATGGTTGGCGTTTGAGCAATGCTGTTATAGCGCCAGTGACCAGGGTTCGAATCCCGCATTTTCTTTAGGAGTTTGTACGTTCTCCCCGTGTCTGTGTGAGTTTTAACCGGGGTGGGGCGGCTCCAGTTTCCTCCCACTCTTCCAAAAAAATAGGTAGCAGGGATTGTTGGTCAATTGGGTGGCAAGTGCTTGTGGGCCGAAAAAACCTGCTGTAGAGAGAGTGCAGAGAAGGTTCACGAGAATGTTGACAGGATTTCAGGGTCTGAGTTACAGGGAAAGGTTGTGCAGACTGGGGCTTTTTTCTCTGGAGCGTAGAAGATTGAGAGGGGACTTGATCGAGGTGTTTAAGATTTTAAAAGGGACAGACAGAGTAAATGTGGATAGGCTTTTTCAATTAAGAGTGGGGGAGATTCAAACTAGAGACATGGTTTAAGATTGAAGGGGGAAAATTATAAGGGGAACATGAGGGGAAATTTCTTTACGCAGAGGGTGGTGGGGATGTGGAATGAGCTTCCGGCAGATGTGGTCGAGGCGGGATCATTGGTTACATTTAAGGAAAGACTGGATCGTTACATGGATAGGAGGGGACTAGAGGGGTATGGACCGGGTGCTGGTCAGTGGGACTAGGAGGATGAGGATTTGTTACGGCATGGACTAGTAGGGCCGAACTGGCCTGTTCTGTGCTGTAAGTGGTTATATGGTTATACATTGAAATTTAAGAATGTAAAATGTAAAGTTCTTAGAACCCTAGTGTGACCTGGCGAGTATCTTTTACTTAAATCATACAGTCCTGCTCAAACATATTTTCTGTGGTCTGGCATTGGCCAGGAACCAAGGAGGCTGAAGTCGAGGGCTTCAGCCTGTAATCTTTTCTCGTGATGGGCTGAGAAGAGTGTGACTGCTTCGTGAGTCTGCCTGCTGTATTTCATATAACAAATACAGCAGTGCCAATACTTTTAAAATTGTGCCAATGGCCGTCGCCTGCTATCAAAGGTAGTGAGGGTATGAAATGGAGCATTTTAATTTCCATGAATGGGATAGTCTCTGAACACGATGACTGTTTGGGAGTCCATTTGTTGTCAATATATTTTTTGCTGAGACAGAGCCGTAGATGCAAGGGAGAAAATTGTGAAGGGAGCTGGGAGTCCTCGAGCAGGACAGCCTGAAGGTGAACTTGCAGGTTCAGGCAGTGTGGTGAAGAAGGCAAATGCAGAGATAAATTAGGACCAACCTGTAGTGTGCGTCGAAAGAACCAAAGACTTGTTGATCCAAACCAAGGCTTTTATTAACTAAAAGACTGGAGCGTATCACGTAGGTCGACCAGTCCAGAATGACCTGGTCTGGCTAGGAGAAATCCTTTAAGACCAGCCAGTAGGTGTGGCTACACTCTCAGCCAATCACAGTCATCCTACACTACCCTCTGTACATATACAAATCAGGGATAGAAACTGTACTATCACACAGCCACATTGTTGCTTAGTTGTCCTGAAGTCAAACTTCTTATTACGAGAGGAATTGTTATGAAATTTACTTCCATTTATGTACTCCACTCTTCCAATGTGGAGTTCATAAATCCAGGCAGAGGTGGGAACTAGATTTGAACATTGTAATTGATGAACGAGGATGGGCAGATCTACATTGTGACTGTTTGCCACTATTAAAATGTAATGACACATTAGTTCAGTATAATTTTTTTATATCAGTTATATCTTTCACCACAGAAATTGAATAGATTGAAGTCAGATTTAGGTGTGGTAAGAATGTTGCATTCAACTTGGTCTTGTCCCAAGGTAAGACCTTTTTGGATGGATTTGGGGAATTTTTTGGAACCAGTTACAGGTGTATTTCTGCAAAATCCAGAATTATTTCTATTAGGAAATAGTGAAGGAACAAGACCTCAATTAAAATTATCAATATATCAACTGGAATTTGTTAAAGCCACATTAGCGGTGGCGAGGAAATGTATTGCTGTTACTTGGAAATCAGGTACATGCTTGGGAATGGCAAGAATGCAGAAATTCAAAGTTGTGTTCCTGGGTGGGGGGGGGAAATCACATGTAGTTTGAGAAATAAATATGCAATGTTACTGCAAATTTGGCACCAGTTTACTCAAATGTTAGGTTTAAGTTTGGAAAATTGTCATCCTGGACCTGCGAGAATCTCCTCTGAATTGTATCAAAGAATTCTCTAAATGTCTGAGTTAGACGGCATCCCTCAGTACAATCCTGAAAGTTTCTTTTTCTTTCTCTCCTTTTATATTGTACTTTTTATATTGGTTATTTTGAAAGGGGGGCGGGTTTGGTGGGGAAACACCATCATGTATACAATTTCTAGTTTGTTTTCTTTCGGGAACATGTATTATATCAATTCTTTTTTATTTGAATATTAAAAAAATTTTAAACCACAAATACAATTATCAATTGATAAAGAATTATATATATATATATACTTATACACATGGGATATATAACCCTAATCCCTCCTCCGACCCCTCCCATACTACCCCTAATCCCTATAAGCAAAGAAAGAAGAGATTATCAAGAAAACATAGACAACTTGAAATCAACGACTGTGGAGTTCCATATTTAAAAAAAAAGTTAGTTATCATGTAAACTGTTAATTTTTTTCAGGTGCATGCCATCTCTACATCCCTAAATCCATATCCGATTTCATATCTTTCTTTGGCTTGGCTTCGCGGACGAAGATTTATGGAGGGGGTAAAAAGTCCACGTCAGCTGCAGGCTCGTTTGTGGCTGACCAGTCCGATGCGGGACAGGCAGACACGATTGCAGCGGTTGCAAGGGAAAATTGGTTGGTTGGGGTTGGGTGTTGGGTTTTTCCTCCTTTGCCTTTTGTCAGTGAGGTGGGCTCTGCGGTCTTCTTCAAAGGAGGCTGCTGCCCGCCAAACTGTGAGGCGCCAAGATGCACGGTTTGAGGCGTTATCAGCCCACTGGCGGTGGTCAATGTGGCAGGCACCAAGAGATTTCTTTAGGCAGTCCTTGTACCTTTTCTTTGGTGCACCTCTGTCACGGTGGCCAGTGGAGAGCTCGCCATATAATACGATCTTGGGAAGGCGATGGTCCTCCATTCTGGAGATGTGACCCATCCAGCGCAGCTGGATCTTCAGCAGCGTGGACTCGATGCTGTCGACCTCTGCCATCTCGAGTACCTCGACGTTAGGGGTGTGAGCGCTCCAATGGATGTTGAGGATGGAGCGGAGACAACGCTGGTGGAAGCGTTCTAGGAGCCGTAGGTGGTGCCGGTAGAGGACCCATGATTCGGAGCCGAACAGGAGTGTGGGTATGACAACGGCTCTGTATACGCTTATCTTTGTGAGGTTTTTCAGTTGGTTGTTTTTCCAGACTCTTTTGTGTAGTCTTCCAAAGGCGCTATTTGCCTTGGCGAGTCTGTTGTCTATCTCATTGTCGATCCTTGCATCTGATGAAATGGTGCAGCCGAGATAGGTAAACTGGTTGACCGTTTTGAGTTTTGTGTGCCCGATGGAGATGTGGGGGGGCTGGTAGTCATGGTGGGGAGCTGGCTGATGGAGGACCTCAGTTTTCTTCAGGCTGACTTCCAGGCCAAACATTTTGGCAGTTTCCGCAAAGCAGGACGTCAAGCGCTGAAGAGCTGGCTCTGAATGGGCAACTAAAGCGGCATCATCTGCAAAGAGTAGTTCACGGACAAGTTTCTCTTGTGTCTTGGTGTGAGCTTGCAGGCGCCTCAGATTGAAGAGACTGCCATCCGTGCGGTACCGGATGTAAACAGCGTCTTCATTGTTGGGGTCTTTCATGGCTTGGTTCAGCATCATGCTGAAGAAGATTGAAAAGAGGGTTGGTGCGAGAACACAGCCTTGCTTCACGCCATTGTTAATGGAGAAGGGTTCAGAGAGCTCATTGCTGTATCTGACCCGACCTTGTTGGTTTTCGTGCAGTTGGATAATCATGTTGAGGAACTTTGGGGCACATCCGATGCGCTCTAGTATTTGCCAAAGCCCTTTCCTGCTCACGGTGTCGAAGGCTTTGGTGAGGTCAACAAAGGTGATGTAGAGTCCTTTGTTTTGTTCTCTACACTTTTCTTGGAGCTGTCTGAGGGCAAAGACCATGTCAGTGGTTCCTCTGTTAGCGCGAAAGCCGCACTGTGATTCTGGGAGAATATTCTCAGCGACACTAGGTATTATTCTATTTAGTAGAATCCTAGCGAAGATTTTGCCTGCAATGGAGAGCAACGTGATTCCCCTGTAGTTTGAGCAGTCTGATTTCTCGCCTTTGTTTTTGTACAGGGTGATGATGGTGGCATCACGAAGATCCTGAGGCAGTTTACCTTGGTCCCAACAAAGCTTGAAAAACTCATGCAGTTTGGCATGCAGAGTTTTGCCGCCAGCCTTCCAGACTTCTGGGGGGATTCCATCCATACCTGCTGCTTTGCCACTTTTCAGTTGTTCGATTGCCTTATATGTCTCATCCAGGGTGGGAACCTCATCCAGCTCTAGCCTTAGGGGCTGTTGAGGGAGCACTTCCGTGAAATAGCTAAATTGTAAAAAATTCAATTTGGTACATAGTCAGACTAATCGTTTTAACATCACCCAATAAAAATGACATTGGATCAGGCGGGAGTTTCACCTTTAGTATTTTGTCCAAAAATATTTTAACTTGTGTCCAAAAAGGTTCAACCTTAGTACCAAGTGGAAGGAACCTATCTCTAAAACACGAGTCTGATAATATTAAATTATTGAGGCGTTAAATATGATTGATGTAAAAAATTAAATTGTACCATTGATCTTACATTAATAATTTTTGTCATATTTCTCCTTGCATAAGCATTTTCCAATCATTCAATCTTGATTTCGAATATCTAATTTAGGTGCTTTTCTTTGAAGTATTTTATACCCCTTCTGAAATAAATTTATTTGCATCTCCTTTAGTAATCAATATTTCTAATCCATTCTGTCCAGGTAATCTTAAATTTTGACCTAGTTTATCAATTAAAAAGGGTTGAACCTGATTTTATTTAAAAAAAAGTTTTATTCGGAACATTACATTTTTCCTTCATTCGTTGTAAAGAAATAAATTTACCAGCTTCTATTGTTTTATTGATTCCAAATCTTGAAAAGTTGATTATTAATAATAAAAAGAAAAAATTGATTTTGATATAAAGGTATTTTAATTCTTGATTACTACATGTATGGAAAAATTTTAAATAAAATATTTTTAAAAAAGAAAGCAAATGAGATGCTGCCGTTTGCTTCAAGAGGAATAAAGAGCAGGGATGTGATGTTGAGGTATTATAAGATACCGGTAGGCCCTCGTGTGGAATATTGTTAGCAGTTCTGGGCTCTTCATTTAAGAAAGGATGTGCTGACGTTGGCGAGGGTTCAGAGGAGATTCACTAGGATGAAAGAGTTATATGAAACGTGTACGGCAGCTCTTGGCCTGTACGTGTTGGAATTTAGGAGAATGAGGAAGGATGTCGTTGAAGTGTATTGATTGTTCAAAGGCATGGACAGAGCTGATGTTGAACAGTTGTTTCCCAAGGTGAGAGAGGGAACAACTTCAGGATTAAAGGGCATCTGCTTTGAACAGAGATGTGTAGAAATTTCTTCAGCCAGAGGGTGGTAAATCTCTGCAATTTGCTGCCACAGGTGGTTGTGGAGGCCGGACCATTGGGTGTATTTAAGGCAGAGATTGATAGGTTCTTGTTCAGCCAGGGCATCAGTGGGGCTAGTGAGAAAATGGTTGAATGGCGGGGCTGAATAGTGTATTTCTGCCATACTGTTAACTGGACGAGTGAGACAAATCTTGCATGTGTAGGATAGGAGTTGTATTTAGAGCCTCAAAGAGCGATCCAATGGATGGGAAGTGATTACCTTGCCCTAAGTGGAATATTTGCAAAGCATTTGACGTGAATTTTATCCTGTTGTCCTCAAACACTGACTAACTGGTCCTGTGTTCTTCTCCTGGAGGGATATGTCTGAGTAGTATTTTTTTTTCCAATTTGCATCAACACTTCACCTCGCACCTTCTTGCCCATAGAATCTGTCCAAGTAACTTTTAGACATTGAATTGTCCCCATTTTTGTAGCTCCCAGCTTGTTCCAGATATGGACTTCCCTCTGAAGTTCTTCTTACTTTAAACCTATTTCCTCCAGTTGTAAAACTGCCCACCTCGGGAACTAGACAAGACATCATTTTATAAATATCTGCAAAGTCACCCTTCAGACTCCACCACTCTTGGGAATAAAGGCCCAGCCTTTGCAACTTCTCCCTAGAACCCTCGGTCCTGGGCAACATCCAGCGAATCTCCTCTGCACCCCTTTTCATCTTCCCGAAACCCTTCCTCTAGCTGGGCGACCAAACCTCTACTAGGTGTGCTCTCACCACTGACTCACGAGGCCCCAGCTTGTGTACCCGATCCCCTGCACAGCAAGGGCAAATGTGGCCAAATGGCTTCGTCCCCTTCCGTGCCCCTCGTTCCTGGAACCTGGCCCCTGTGCCCCCCAGCCCTGGCCCCTCTCAGCTGTGAGCGCACACATTTGGCAACCAGGGCACAAAGGAAACCGGTGGGTGCACAAAAGGCGAGTGACCTAAGGTAACGCAGCCGTTCATAATCATACTTGGTGAAGGCGACCATACTTGTATTATATTGAAACAGGCCAGTGCAGTTTGATCAGCCATGAGCGAGAGGTTGTGCCAATATTAGTCCAAGTTGACATTTGCACAAGCGTTCAATGTGCACAGACTTTTGTCACAGGAAAAAAATTTGCACAACGTAAGAATTTTGCACACACTGACGACTAAAAATGAGAGGGAACCTTGGACCTTTGGTTGTTCTGTTCCATCATGTAGGGCTGCTGGACAGCTCCAGTGCACGGTGGAAGCAGGGAAGAGATGCGTGGAAGCATTGGCCGCACCAAAAGGATGTGGCAGAGGAATTAGGAGGAAGGAGTCTTGGCTGGAGACAGATGGGAGAGGGTGCTATCAGGGAATCTGTGAGATTGTGGCGGATACTGGACATTAACCCTATTCCTGAAGGGGAGATGGAGGCATCAAGGGCTGGGGAGACGTGGCAGAGATGGATTACCTGAAAGGTTATGCAAGGTGTGGACTGACATCAAAGGTAATGAAACTAGCTATGGAGAATGCAGAGTTTTAAGGTGATGGATGAGCCATAGATATGTACAGTACCCTCTGTCACACCGTCCAAAGACTACTAGAGCTGTCGTTCCTCTTCTCCCATCTTTCCGATGATTTGTATGAAGGGCGTTCTGCTTGTCTGCTGTCTTCCACTATGTGCAGTGGTCACAGATCGAGGATTCAACCAAGCACACCTCGGGCTTGAGATCAGTGCCAAATGTTACTTCCTCACCTGTGGAGCTTTTTAAGTCAAGGCCTCAAACAAAGTCCCGCCGGTTTCTTTCAGGAAGACGCAAAAGGCACAGGAATTGGGAAGGGTGGGAGAATTATCCCTTGCGTATTAATCCCTCCAGTTGAAGGACGCATGGCAGTTGTACAAGATGTTGATGAGGCCCAATTTAGAGGATTGTGTTCAGAGTGACCGGAAAGGTGCCGTCAAGCTGAAGAAGGTGCAGAGAAGATTTGTGAGGATGTTGGTGCGACTTAGGGGAACTTGAGCTCCAGGGAGAGGTTGAGCAAGTTGGGGCTTTATTCCGTGGAGCACAGGAGAATGAGGGGCCATCTCATAAATTTATGAGAGGAATAGATTACGTCTTTTGGGAACCAAAGAACGTAGGTTTAAGATGAAGGGGGAGAGATTTAATAGGAGACTGAGGGGCGACTTTAATTTTACGCAGAGGGTGATGGTTGTATGGCATGGACTGTCAGAGGAAGGTACAGGTCGAGAACCCCTTATCTGAAATGCATGGGACCAGAAATGTTTTAGATTTTGGAACACCATTTTAAAAAATGCACTCATTAGATATATTAAGAAATTTATTTCATCCATGTATACTTTATTGCAGCAGGGGACTCTTAAACAGGGGATACATTGGTCTAGCAAATAGTGGGAAACCGATTTAAATATTAATATTGATGAATCAAATTGGTCAGATTTGTTTCGGGATAAGTATGACAAATATCATAGATGTTAGATATAGATTAGTTCAATATAATTTTTACATTAATTATATCCTACACCAGAGAAGTTAAATAGATTAAAGTTGGATTTATTCGATTAATGTTTTGGATGTGGTCAGGAGATGGGCACTTTATTACATTAAACTTGGTCCCGGCCCAAAGTCAAATTTTGGTCAAATTTGGCGAGTTATTTATTTCCACAAAATCCAATGTTATTTTCATTAAGACCAAATTGAAGATGTCTATATATCAAAAACAGTTCTTGAAGATTGCCTTAGCAGTAACAAGAAAATGTATAGCAGTAACATGGAAATCAGACCCCCCCACCTGAGTGTGCAGCGGTGGAATGCGGAAATGTACAGCTGCGTTCCTCTGGAGAGATACAATTTGAGAAATAAGTATGATGTATTTTTGAAAATTTGTCACCCGTATTTACAAATTGAGGGAACTAATTTATTGACCTTTTTCTTCAGCTTCCACCCTCATTAACCTCCATTAGATGTATTAAAAGATACAAATGATTGATGGGGAGGGGGAGGGGGGCCTCCGGCAGCCAGGTTTCTGTTTTTTTTTTCGTACTCCTTTTTGTTTTTCTCTGCTTTTTCTTTATCTTTTTCCTCTCTTTTGCTGTTGGGGTTTATTTAGGGAGGAGGGGATTGGGAGTTGGGGTTCATATCATCATGTAATGGATTTCACATTGATTTTTCATTATGAAATATTTTGTATCTGGCTGTGATTATGTGTATGGAAAACATTTAAATAATTTTTAAGAATGCACTCGTTCACTCAAACTTAAAGATACGTGCATTCCCATTACAATACAAGTATTTATATATACACAAATTAACTAAAGTAGATACATTGAAAAATCTACACTTAATAATGCACTACATGTGTCCGCTACGCCACATTCTCTGGTCGGGATTTCTGAACTCTATTGTGTATTACCTTCTGGGACATGGGCAAAAAAATGTTTTTGGATAATTTTGGATTTTGGGTATTCAGATATTCTGTACTATTGCAATGTTTGAGAAAAAAATTGGACAGGATGGGTTAGAGGGCAAGTGCAGGTGATGGGGTGGGGGGGGGGGAAACTAGTGTAGGTAGGACATTTTGGCTGCTGACGGCAAGGTAAAGGAGCAGAAGCAGCCCTCTAGGCCCATCGAGTCTGTTCCGTGACTCTACACTAAGCTAAACTATGCTCACACCTCATTCCAATTTCCACCCCTTTCCCCATATCCCTTGATGAGATACTTATCCATTTCCTGTTTAAGTACTCCCAGTGATCTGGCCTCCATTGCTTTGCGTGGCAGTGAGTTCCACAGATCCGTGACCCTCTGACTGAAGAAGTTCTTCCTCCTCTCTGTTTTAATTGGATAACTTCTACTTTTAAGACTATGACCCCTTGTCCTTGATTCACTCACCAAGGGAAACATCCGCATCCACTCTGTCAAAACCTTTCAATATTCAAATTGTCTCTATGAGATCCCCTCTCATTCTCCTACGCTCCAATGAATACAATTCAGGAGCTGCCAAACACTCCTCATACGCCAGCCCTTGCATTCCAAGAATCATCCTGATAAATCTCCTCTGCACCCTCTCCGACAACATCACATCCTTTCAAAAATAGGGGGCCCAAAATTGTACACGATACTCTAAATGGGGTCTCACCATTCGAGTCTCATCAACACCTCTCTTACACACTATTCCTTTTGAAATGAATGCCAGCATAGCATTCACCTCCTTCACTCCCAGACCCACCTGGGCGTTAACTTTTAGATTACTTGGCACAAGGACACCCAGATCTCTTTGCATCTCTGAGTTGGGCTGAGGGACCTGTCTCCACGCTGTAGGACTCTATAACCAGTGCAACCAAAACTGGTTATCTGGATGCTCGCAGGCAAGTGCTGGCTGGGTTACATTGCTACTCCACTTTTTACATGTACCCTGTTCGCTGTAAAGAGCTTTGGAGCAGTCCGCGGATACAAAGCCCTCTGTTTATTGTGTTCTAGATTCAACTTGGACCAGTCATTTGTTGGAAACAAACTGAATTGTGAGTGTGCAAGGATTTTTTAGTCTTATCTAAAACCAGTCCCAAGGTGATTACTCCTCTGGGTTGGAGACACTATGACATACTAACTACAGGCCAGACGAGGAGGGATTTGCTACCATTTTGCATTCAAGTAAAATTAACCAAATAAAAACCTTTGTGAAAATTGATCAACTCCTTTTCCCCAATAAACAGTGCGGAAATGAATGAACTCTTGTGGCATCAATTTTTGATATTGAAGGTTGTTTTTTTTTCTTGTTTTCAGAGCATTGAGCAAGCAGAGGCCGACATTTCACCCGCCTCTGAGAGATTAGACAGCGACTCCAGCGTGGGTGCCCTCAGCGATGAGTGGGAGAAGTTGGATGTGCCGGGCAGCGCTGAGCAAGCCGACGTCTCAGAGGTGCAACCTGCTGCAGTGGTCTTAACCTTTGGGGGCACGGAGCTGGACCTGATGCCGCAGGGCTGCCGTGGTGACGACACATCGCTCACGGCAACTTACGAGAATGTGAAGCCAAAAGGAGGGAAAGTCGACCAAGCTACACAGACGGTCTTCCAGCAAGACTTTGACCTCCCAATGGGCGTTAAAGTAATCAAAATTACCGCTGAACCTGTTACGGATAACTCCCAAGTCATTGACTTCCCAGAAACCTCCCAAGGGGAGCTTGTACTTGTAGATGATCTATCCCTGGAAGTAAAGGAACCAATGGACCAACAAGTCATCACAGATTCACAGCCTAAGGGAACTCCTGCGGTCTTGGCAGTTCCCTCTGAGGGGGAAGTTTGTGCAAGTCCTGGGAATGAGCAAGTCCCTGAGGAAATGGTTGCTGAGATTGAAGATGGATTGTTGAAGGTTGATCATACGGAGAAAGCAGAACTCAAGGAAGAGGAGCCGGGAGATGAATCCACAGAGGTTTTTGGCACAAACTTGGTTGAAAAGTTCTTATCTTTCTTAAAGATACCCAATTTTCTACTGGGTGAAAAATCTCCTCCTGAAAAACCAGAGGGAACAGCTGATATCTCGCCTATCGACTCACGTGACGAGGACACGAGTGCATCGGACACAAATAAAGAAAGTACAGATGCGTCTGAGACCCCAGCCACTGGGGTGGACTTGTGTTTGGGGGTAAAGATTGGCCTCACGTCCCAAGACGTGCTTCTGGACAGCACGGGAAGCCTCTGTCCAGCCGAAGTGGGGGATACACCATCAGGAAAAGTTGGCGTTGAACCCCAAGTCGGGTCATCCTTGGAAGTGCCCAACGCGGGCACCATTTCCTTTGCATCGCCTTTGTTAAAGGTGGGCGTTGGGGCTCTCCTCCCTGCTGCTGCACCCCCAACTACTCGTGAAGATGGCGGTGCCGCTGATATGGTCGATACTGGTGATTCGGAGTCGTCTCTTCACCTGGAGAGACCTCTGGAAGAATGTGCAGAGCCAAGTAAAATGGAGACATTACCCCATCCGAGTCTTGGAGTGGCACCTTCTCTTCCAGTAGCTTTGGAAGTTAAGATTCTTGAAGGTTCACAGATTGAGCAAGGTACAACTGGTCAAAGTAACGTGGACATAATCACACACAAATGTCTGGTAGATGCAGCAGAAGAAAGCAACAGGGGAGAGAAAATTATGGATGATGGAAATGAGCTGTTGCAAATGACGTCTGTTCCTAGTGTTGGAACGATTCCTGCTTCGAAGGCTATAACACCAAGTAGCGAAGATGTGACCTCTGGCAATGCTTTACAGGCCACAAAGATTGTCGCGGATGTGCCGACAGCAGATCCAAGCCAAGTACCCTCCATTGTGGTGAACAACATAACGTTTAAGAGTGGAACGCAGGAGGAGATAGACAGGAAGGAGGGAACGGTGAAAGACACGCCTGCAGCTCAAGGGTCAGGTGCCAGGATTAAGCTCAGCGACACTCCACCAGCCATCCCATCCGCCACACCCGCGGAGCTTGCTTCAGGAGCCCGTCGCAAGATCTTCCTCCCCAGGTCCAAGCAAGCAGACGAGTCTGAGGCACTGGCTTTGGACGCACCAGGCTCCCCGGTGCTCCTCGGGAAGGAGGAGGTGGCCAGGAGAGTCCCCGCCGAGGGGGGTGCGGGCCACGCAGCGGAGGGATCGAGTCTGTTCCCAGCAGCTCTCAAGAGAAGCGGGGCACTGCTGCAGGCTCCTGTCGCACAGCAGAGCGGGCCACTGGAGAGGCTCTCCCCAGCCTCCACACAGAAGATGTCGACTCTGGAGGTGCCCAAACTCTATGAGGAACCTGAAGATAAAGTCGAGGTGGCCACAGACTCGACCAAAGTGAAAAGGGAGGATGCCAAATCATCTAAGAACTTCCTCAAAGGTAGAAGGGCGAGTTAAGTGGGTGAATTTAGTCTGACAACAGGGCCCATTATCAAAGGGAATAGAGTGGGAGCAGTAATGCTAGAGCATTGTTTAAATTTCTAATTAAAACAAGATTTAGACATATAGCACAGTAATGGGCCCTTCTGGCCCATGAGCCCGTGCTGCCCCGATTAACCCCGGAACCTTTCTCAGTCTTCTCCCTTTGAAAAGGGGAACCCCTGCCCCAAGAGGGAAACACTGCTGAGTTGTGCTTTTTATTTTACTAGTTTTAACATGTCCTAGGATGGTATGCTCATCAAGCTTTTGTTTCTGTCCTTGATCTCAGGCACCGTCAGACCGAAACCACCCGCAAATTGGAGGTGGTCTCAGACTGGCAGTGCACCCTCTCACCGGATGGGACCTCTTTGGCTTCCCCCCTGCTCTATTTCTCCCTTTTCCCTCTGTCGTCCTTCACACGGACGAAATTAATTCTCACCTCTCCCCTTATTGTAGCACCTTTTGTTGGTCTGGACCCCTCCTCCAGCCAGCGCTGTCTCTATTCTGAGATTTCCTGTTCTTTGTTTGTTCCTTGAAGAAGGACTCAGGCCTAAAACATCGATGATATATCGTTACCTCCTATGGATGCTGAGTTCCTCCTGCATTTTGGTGGGGTTTTAGCTACAAGCAGTGTTTGCAGACTTTGGTGTTTCAAACCCTTACCAGATCCTTGCTTGTGCAATGTTCCGAGCTACAAGCTGTCTCCCAACCCCACCTCTCTCCACCCTTCCCCTGGCTGGAAAGATCTGCTTATCCAATGGAGAAAGGCAACTTTTTGCAAGTAGCAACTTTCTCCCCTTGTGAAATAATTTGAGTTGGCCCAACGTCCGATTTCAGGCACATCAGATGCCTGAGCTGATTGGCCCGTTTCTCGATGGCCACCAATGAGTGATATTTCTCTGGACCCACCTTTGATGAACCTTCACTGCCTTTAGCTCCACAGGTGATTCGAAAGATCAGAGCAGAGCAGTTCTCGGACGCTTCTGGGAACCTGAAGTTATGGTGCCAGTTCTTTAATGTGCTGAGTGACTCCACCGTCAGATGGGACAGAGATGGTCTTCACTTGAACAGCCTGAAGCGAAGGTAGCTGCTTCCTTGCATCGGGCACCCTGCGATAGACACTTTGCTGGCTTGTTCAAAGAGATTGAGACCATAAGACAGGGGAGGCCAAACCATGGCTCTTTGCTCGCTGTACGTGCCATTGTATAGGATGATTCGAATCTTAACGTTTTCACCTTAAGATCCTGGGTCTAAAATTCTCACCCTGACTACAAAGTTTCAACATAGCAGCCATCATCCTGTTGGCTCCGATCCAATCTTGCCCATGCCCCGTTAGTTATTGGCGGTCTCAGCGTCCCTCTGCCGGGTCCATTTACCCGGCCCGACCGCTGTTGGCTCGGTGCAGGCTTTAATGGCCTGTTACAGGAGCCGACGGTGGTTTATTCTAAAATATGCAACTAAAATTTTGACCTTTTAAATTATCATTTGTTATTGAAGTATTGTAATTTGCTTTTAACGGCAGCCACTGGTCAGCGGTAAGTGCCAGATTTGGGGAGGAGGGAGGGGCATCTTATTACAAAGGGTATTACTGAAAACCAACATTTTAGGTGGAAATTCCGGGGTCATCCTATACACAAGTCGTCCTATACATGGTATGTACGGTACGTTGACTGAGACAGGAATCGTACGGGCCAGTGATCCTAATGATAGTTTTTATGGGTGTGGGTGGCTATTATGTGATCATTGCAGCTCTCAAACGTCTAAGTTTATCGTATATGGCTCTTATGTTAGGTGCAGAAATAGGCTATTCAGCCCATCGGGTCTACCCTGCCATTTAATCCTGAGCTGATCCATTTTCCCACTCAGCCCCACTGCCCGGCCTTCTCCTCATGACCCTAGATGCCTTAACTGATCCAGAACGTATCGATCTCTCCCTTAAACACACCCAAGGACTTGGCCTCCAAAACTGCCTATAGCAGCAAATTCTGCAGATTTATCACAATCTGGCTAAAGAAGCCTCTTCCCCAAGTGGACGCCCTTCAAACCTGTTGTGCCCTCTTGTCCACAATGGGAAAGAACCTTTCTGTGTGGCTCCTTAGTATAGGAAGTGCTGGCGGCCAGTCTTTATAAAGCTCTCATTTGGCAGTGGACCCCTGCCAAGCACGGTGGAAAACCTTCCTGCGGGTTGGAGCTGCCAGGATTTAGCTGAAGGTCACATGATCTCTTACAGCAGTGGCGACGAGAGTCCAGTGTCGCTGGCAATTGTGCAGACATCAGCGAAGGACTGTGGCGTTTACCGGTGTGTCTTGGAAAACGAATATGGTTCAGATGCCACAGATTTCCTGCTGAGTACTGAAAGTAAGTGCCCCTAACTGAAGCTCGGAAGGGTTTTGGTAAAATAGAATGGCGGTGCCATATTTGAGGACCTTAATTTTGCTGCAGGATTCTTTTAAAGAGCAGACACGCGCAAAATGAGACAATGAAAACTGTATAATTACTATCCTTGTTCTTGTTCGTCCTTCGTGGTCGAAGATGACCGTCACTTCATAGTCAAATGGGAGATTGGTAGCTGTGGGTCCAGAGGTGACCGGTGAGGCACATGTGGGCGGGTGCTGTCGTGGCTGCAGATGCTGCTCGGGCCTTGCGCACAGCACACTTTCCTTGCACCTTGGTGATGCGCCTGACTTCAGCCTTTTCAATACAGAGGCATCAATGTGGTAGAAGCTGATTCGGGCCATTGAAACCCGTGCTTCCCAATGAACCTACCACTCCTGTACGTTTTGGAGGGTGGGGGGAAAACCCAGGCAGACATGGAGAGAACGTACAAACAGCTGATGCTCAGCGCCGGGTTCAAACCCAGGATGCTGGCGCGGTAATAACGTGGCGCTAACCGTGCGTGAGGCTGTCTGGAGGGACTAACTGTTATCAAATACCTTTTGGAAATTGAAGTGCATCCACCAGTTCCCCATTATTTACAACTCATTTTACTTCTTTAAACAGCATTAATAAATTGGTCAAACATGATTTCCATTCCACAAATCCTCATTGATTGTTCCTGATGACACTGGATTTTTCTCAACCCATCCTGATTCCATTACTGCTTTCAACACTTTTCCCCGTGACTGGCCTTGTGTTTCATGTCTCCTTTCTCAACCAACGCGTGATATTTGCCATTTTCCAATCCAATGAAACCTTCTGCACGGGTGGAGAAATTTAAAAAATGTCCGTGGGTGTATCAAGTGTCGCACCAGTTGCTTTTCAGAACTTGGGACGAGGTGCTTCACAACCCAAGATTAGCACAGAAACACCGCATTTTAATTTAGACATAACAGCAGGGTAACAGGCCATTTCGGCCCATGAGTCTATACCGCCGAATTTACACCCCGTTAACCTACACCCCCTGGGATGATTCGAACAGTGGGAGGAAACCAGAACCCCATGGAGAGAAGCCTCGCAGATACGAGGGAGAACTCCTTACAGGTATTGTGGGATTTGGACCCCCGGTCCCATTCGCCGGCGCTGACTACGCCAACCTTCCCAAATGGCTCCTTCCCTTTCGATTCCCCATTTATGGCTACCTCTGGGATGTTGCTTTATCCTCCGTACATGCCACTATGTAGGATGATCTGAAAAGTAAAATTCTCACTTTTAAAATCAGGGCTGTCAAAAATTCTTACCCTGCTGACGAAGTCTCAGCACTGCCACGCTCCCGTTAGTTATTGGTGGAATCACAGCGCTCCTCTGCAGGGTCCGTCCGCCCGGTCTGACGGCTGTTGGCTCGGTACAGGCTTTAAACGGCCCATTACAAGAGCCGACAGTGGTTTATTTTAAAATATCCAAATGAAACTTATTTGTTATTAAAATATTGTGATTTGCTTTTAACAGTATCCACTGGTCAGTGGTAAGTGCCAGATTTTGTGGGGGATGGGGATGGTACTTATTCAAAGAGTATCACTGAAAACCCATTTTTTAGGTGGAAATTCCAGGGTCGTCCTAAACAGCATCATATATTGTATTTCAGATTTATTGTCAGAGTACATACATGACATCTCATACAACCCTGAGATTCTTTTCCCTGTGAGCGAGAAAGAATTACTATTAATTGGTAGTGCAAAAAAAAACTGAACACAGTGGAAATATGTAAACAGATAAAGTGTACAAGAGTCCCTGAAACGAGTCCCTGATTGAGTTTGTCGTTGGTGGAGGGGTAGCAGCTGTTGATGCACGTCTTGTGACCCCTACACCTCTTTCCTGATGGCAACAGCGAGAACAGAGTGGGTGCTGGGTGGTGTGGGTCCTTGAGGAGCGCTGCGGCTCTCCGCCGGCAGCGCTCCCTGTAGATCAATGGTCTCATCCCTTTTCTTTCCACTCGCATCCCACTTTAAGTAATCCCTCTGCCATCGGTGCTCTGTGATTAGTAAGGGATAGCTTAAGGTGGGAAGAAAAAGTTTGAAAACCCCTGTTTTAATCATTTCCCCATTGACTCGTTATGTGCCCCGTTTCAGAACTCCAAAGGAAATGGGCCAATGAGAATTTTTCTCCAGCCAAATATTTCAGTAACAATTGGGTCGACAGCAGTGATTCTCAACCTTCCCACTCACATCCCACCTTAAGCAATCCCTTACTGATCACAGAGCCCCGATGGCCTAGGGATCACTTAAAGAGGGATGTGAGTGGAAAGGGACCAACAATCATTTTAATAGCTTCTCTTGTTTAAATACAAATAGAAACTCTTCCTCCGTTTTTTGTATATTTCTGGCAAGTTTCATTTCCTTTGTTTGTTAACCCTTTGCTGTTATTTTTATACCATCAAGATTTCTTTATTGTCATCTAAATAACTCACAAAAATTGTCAACTCTTGCTTGTTCTAAAGGTACACAAAGCCTCCACACGTCTGCCGCCCCCACCCATAGAAAAAAGAGAAGTCTCTTCAGAGACACTGAGTGTCCATAGATTCGCCTCCTGTGCTCCTGTAACCTCTGCAGTCTCACTATCTCTTGTCTGTTGTGGCAGTGAACTTGAGCTCCCGGCTTCAAACCTTCGATACGATCAGGCAGCTGTCAACACCCCAGGTCCTTCGGGAAGCCCTGCCCGCCATCGGCATCCTGACCGATCCCAGCCCCGATACCTGGTTGTCCCGGCCTTCAGCAGCCCGGTGCCTGGCACGTGACCTTCAGCGGCTGAACCCGTCGCTGATCTGCTGCCGTGGTCACCGTCCCCACAGGGTCCTCTCTCAGGCTTGTCCCCTGCGCCAGCCTGCTGATCCCCAAGAGCCCGCAAACCTCGTAGTCTTCTGCCCAGCCACCTTGAGCGGGGATCTCCATCGGTTGTTTTTCCACCCCTGGCACATTTTTAAAGGGTGGGAGGAAACCCACGGGGACAATGTACAAGCTCCTCACAGACAGCGGCAGATTTGAACCAGGGTCGCTGTAACAGGGTTGCACTAAACCGCGATACTAACCCTGCTGCCCTAACACTTTCCCCTTGATGTGCCTCATGCAAACTGGACTGTAGTTTTGTCTCCTTCCCTGTTTTGAAAAAAATATTGCCGCCCCCTTCTGCAGGCTACTTGAAACCTGTAGGGAGTGGTGGACAGAACAACTGGGCAATGGGACCCTTCTAAGGAGAGCTCCCCACTCAGCACCATCATTCTCACCAACCTTCTTGCACAGTTCTTTACATTTGGCACAATCTTACTCAGTGAGGCCTCACTCAGGGAATGTTTCCGGTCTGTGTTTACTGAAAGACCAGCCACAGCATCTCATCTCGCCTAACTCGTCAAATCACTTTCGCTGGGTCTACTGAGAGACAATCATCTTGGTACTCTTTGGGGGATCTTACTTCAAGAAGCCGAGAGAATTTTCCACATCACGTTAAACGTTTGTGGCTGCAAAACCCTTGGCAATGTTCTAAAGCTTAGTAATGTCACTGGCATCCCGAGGGGGGTGCGGACCATCAGTGACTGTCTATAAAGTTTTTGTCCCGAGGGGGGTGCAGACCATTAGTGACTGTCTATAAAGTTTTTGTCCCGAGGTGGGTGCGGACCATCAGTGACTGTCTATAAAGTTTTTGTCCCGAGGGGGGTGCGGACCATAAGTGACTGTCTATAAAGTTTTTGTCCCGAGGTGGGTGCGGATCATCAGTGACTGTCTATAAAGTTTTTGTCCCGAGGTGGGTGCAGACCATCAGTGACTGTCTATAAAGTTTTTGTCCCGAGGTGGGTGCGGACCATCAGTGACTGTCTATAAAGTTTTTGACCCGAGGTGGGTGTGGACCATCAGTGAATGTCTATAAAGTTTTTGTCCCGAGGTGGGTGCGGACCATCAGTGAATGTCTATAAAGTTTTTGTCCCAAGGGGGGTGCGGACCATCAGTGAATGTCTATAAAGTTTTTGTCCCGAGGTGGGTGCAGACCATTAGTGACTGTCTATAAAGTTTTTGTCCCGAGGTGGGTGCGGACCATCAGTGACTGTCTATAAAGTTTTTGTCCCGAGGTGGGTGCGGACCATCAGTGACTGTCTATAAAGTTTTTGACCCGAGGTGGGTGTGGACCATCAGTGAATGTCTATAAAGTTTTTGTCCCGAGGTGGGTGCGGACCATCAGTGAATGTCTATAAAGTTTTTGTCCCAAGGGGGGTGCGGACCATCAGTGAATGTCTATAAAGTTTTTGTCCCGAGGTGGGTGCAGACCATTAGTGACTGTCTATAAAGTTTTTGTCCCGAGGTGGGTGCGGACCATCAGTGAATGTCTATAAAGTTTTTGTCCCGAGGTGGGTGCGGACCATCAGTGACTGTCTATAAAGTTTTTGTCCCGAGGTGGGTGCGGACCATCAGTGACTGTCTATAAAGTTTTTGTCCAGAGAGGGGTGCGGACCATCATTGACTGTCTATAAAGTTTTTGTCCCGAGGTGGGAGCGGACCATCAGTGACTGTCTATAAAGTTTTTGTCCCGAGGGGGGTGCGGAGCATCAGTGACTGTCTATAAAAGTTTTTGTCCTGAGGTGGGTGCAGACCATCAGTGACTGTCTATAAAGTTTTTGTCCCGAGGTGGGTGCGGAGCATCAGTGACTGTCTATAAAAGTTTTTGTCCCGAGGTGGGTGCGGACCATCAGTGACTGTCTATAAAGTTTTTGTCCCGAGGTGGGTGTGGACCATCAGTGAATGTCTATAAAGTTTTTGTCCCGAGGTGGGTGTGGACCATCAGTGACTGACTATAAAGTTTTTGTCCCGAGGTGGGTGCAGACCATCAGTGACTGTCTATAAAGTTTTTGTCCAGTGTTTCAGCAGAAATTCCCTATTTTTATGATAAAATATCCCATCATTAATTATAACAACCAAAACATTTTCCGTCAGCTCAGCTGACAAGTATCAATATCCCGACAAGGCTAACCCTCGATGCCCATTTACTTTTTGAACTTTCTAACGCACTCCGGTCAGAGCTCGCTCTCGTTATTCCCCAATGACCAATGGTGCTTTGAATCGCATGGTTTCGTCTGCACGCGAAAATGAGCAAGCGCTGTTTTTGTTGCTGCCGGTGTTTATAGAGTCAAAATTTCTGGTGTGTTGGCTACAATATCATTAATATTTGTAAATCCATTTGGGCTGTGGGTGTGACATTGTAATTTTAATTTTGCTAGTTGTTTATCTCACAGCTGTCGCCGTTACCTTCAGTGATAGATGGGAATTACGATTTACGCGTGACATTAGTACAAAAAACATTATGATGGATTCTGTATGGTCTGGTAGGAGGTCCATTGGGGATGTGGAATGGGAGGGGGGGAACACTATGAGTTACTGCACTGGGTGATACCAATCCAGTGTCGCCACTGAGTAAGATGCAATATTCATGACCTCTATTTTCTAATGACTATAAAAGCCATGGACGAATGTTTTTTTTTAAATTATATATTAAAATCTAACTGTTTGTTGCTGCAGTGTTGACCGGATTTATTTCAAGAGAAGAAATTGAAGGTAAACTTTAATTTGCTCTATTCTCTCACCCTTGCCTTTTTGCTGTTGACATCTAGTGAGCTCCTATTGTTTTTGGTCTCTTGCGTTTCAGTGGGTGAGGAAATTGAAATGACACCCATGCCGATCACCAAAGGTTTAACTGACACAGGATTCTGGGGCAACAAGCTCTTTGGCAGGATTATGACGCAGGAGCTCTGTGTCGGTGTTGGATTTCGGCGCAAGCAGAGCAGGGTGAAGGTGATCTATGGCCTCGAGCCGATATTTGAATCTGGCGCCACCTGTATCGTCAAAGTGCGGAACTACATTTCTTTTGGGACCAAGAATGAAAGTGGCCTTGTTGAAAGCATCCATAATCTCACGATGCAAGTAAGCCTTTGTCAGAGATTTAATTAAAATAAATTTAGACATCCAGCATGGAAATAGACCCTACCAGGCCACGACCCCGTGCCGCCCAAATGACCTAAAATCCCCGCACTTTTTGAGGGGTGGGTGGACATAGAAGAACCTGGAGGAAACCCACGCAGGTCATGGGAAGAGCGTACAAACTCCTTAGAGTGAGTGCCGGATTCGAATAGCATTGTGATTACCCAACCACTCCAATGGTTAATTATTTCAGATGGAATTCTACTGCAATGGTCTATGGAGGGGTTTCCTCTTTTTTCCTCTAATAGCCTTGATGGGTTGGACGTTAAATGAGCCCCCTTCAGCAAGGTGCATTTGTGAGCTTTGCCAGGCAGCCTCCATTCACATCCCGAATGGAGACGTGGCTGCCAAGGCTCGCCACTCTGCTCTGCTCGACACTGGAGGGATGTGGACACCAGGCCATAAAGTCACCTGTAAGGTGGATGATTGGGGAATGAAGGGGAAAGTGCTTCTGAAGGGGGAGATGAGACGAGGAGTTGACCAGCCCTGTTCATGTGGACGAGCTCGTTAAGCTTGGGAGGTTGAGTGGCCGACTCTTGTGCCTAATAATTTTAATAAGATTTTAATTTAAATTTAGACGTACTGCACAGTAACAGGCCATTTCAGCCCACGAGTTTATGCCGCCCAATTTACACCCCATTAACCTACACCCTCGGTATGTTTCGAACAGTGGGAGGAAACTGGAGCCCCTGATGAAAACCCTCACAGACACGGGGAGAACGCACAACTCCTTATAGACAGCGCAGGATTCGAACCCCAGGCACTGTAAAGGCGTTGCGCTAACCGCTACACCCTTTAGTATCCCAATTTAATGTCCTGAACATGTCACGAAACCTGTTGTTTTGCGGCAGTGAAAATATTTCTATAAAACACTAAAATAAATCAAAATAGTGGTCAACCAAAAGAAAAAAAGACAAAGTGAGGCATTGTCTGTCGTTCATTGTCCATTCAGGAATCTGATGGCGGAGGGGAAGAAGCTGTCCTTCTGCCGCTGGGTGCTCGCCTTCAGACTCTTGTACCTTTTCCGCGATGGTAGCAGGGCGAAGAGGGGTGGTGGGAGGTCCTTGGCAATAGAGGCTGCTTTCTTAAGACACCGCCTCATTTAAATGTCCTCGATGGAGTGGAGACTGGCGCCCGTGATTCTTGAGTAGAAGTTGCTATGTCAGTGCTGTTCATGTTCATCAGCTCCTTCTGCACGCTCTAATCTCCAGCGTGATACTTTCCTGGCATCATTTGGGGCGCGGCACGGTTAGTACTGCACCAGTGACCTGGGTTCGAATCCTTCACTGTCTGGATGCTCACCTTAAACAGACGTCCTCTGGTATTTGCCACCGGGAGTGGGGGGGTGGGGGGGGGAAGGTGCTGGCTGACCATCCTATCTATGCCCCTCATAATCTTCCATACCCCTGCTAGCCCATCTCTCATCCTTGCGGTTCCCGCGTCCGTCTTATCAGCCACCACAGAATCTCCAACAACTCGGGTGGAAGCAAATCAGGCTTGATCCCTGGGGATTACCAAAGAGGGTAACGGTGGTGGTGGAGTGGGAGTAGAGCCAGTGGGTTTGGCTGTGACTTTGATAGCGGCAGTCTCTGTCGTGCTAACGATGTGGGCGATTGCGATAATGGGGTTTTTTAAGTGACTTTTTAAAAAAAAAATTTGCAGGAATGCAAGCTTCAAAATACGGCAAGAGAATACAGTAAAATATTTGCAGCGGAGACCCGGGTGGTCGATGGCTTTGGCCCTGTACCGGAGTAAGTGTCTTGACGCACACCCAATTCTGGTTGCTTTCCCAGAGGCCGACTCTTTGTGGCTGACCTGGATTTGTATTCTCAGGGTGATTCCACTGCACTTGCTCTACCGCCCTGCCAACAATATACCTTATGCAACCATCGAGAGGGATTTGATTGGACAGTTCATGAAGTATGCCATGGAAGATGAGAGCAAGAACCGGGTGGGCGAGAGTGGCACTGAAACCGCACAGAAGTGTCACACCTTTCAACACTGGATTTACCAATGGACTAACAGCAACCTGCTGGTAACTGACTTGCAAGGTAAGGTTACATTTGCACCTTGTAGAGCTTTTGCATAAAGTACCTCTGTGCATATTTTGTCTGTGATTTAAGACCATGTAAAGATGAATGTAAGGAATAGAAGCAGGAGTCAGCTGTCCGGCCCATCGAGCCTGCATTCAACGAGATCATGGCTGATCTGATGATTGGCTCATCTCCCACCTCCACCTCCTGCCTTTTCCCCATATCCTTTAATTCCCCTAGAATGTAAAAATCTATCCAACCTTGTCTTAAATATATTTACTGAGGTCACCACCCCCATCCACTGCTTCAGTGGGCAACGAATTCCACAGATTCACCACCCTCTGGGAAAAGCAGTTCCTCCTCATCTCCGTCCTAAATCTACTCCCCTGGATCTTGAGGCTACGTCCCCTAGTTCTAGTCTCTCCCACCGTTGGGGAAAAAAGGAGAAAAATTAGTCATGTGGAAACAAAATAACTAACCCTGAAACAGACAGCAGTGAGAGGGGGAGAATGTCACTGAGGAGAGGGGGGTGTCACACAAACAGGGGGGGGGGGGTGTCACAGAGAGAGAGAGAGAGAGAGAGAGAGATAGAGAGAGGGATTTAAAAACGGGGGGGGGGGGGTGTCACACAAAGAGAGGGGGTGTGTGTGTCACAGAGAGAGAGAGGGGGGGGGGAATTTACGTACAGAGAGGGGAGCCACTCGCAAAGAGAGGGAGTCTAAACCCAGGAAGAGGAACTGCAACACCCTGAGAGGGAGTCCAACGTACAGAGGCAGGTGATTGCAGAGAGACGAGGAGTCGCTCAGAGAGATGGTGTCACATACACACTCAGAAAAAGTCTCACATACAGAAACAGGGAGTGAGAGAGAGAGAGAAGTACTTCACAGAGATAAG